>NC_141152.1:15192859-15519852 GCF_053477565.2 Lygodium microphyllum
TTGCCATTGGTTTCATATAGCTACCATACTCTTACGGGTTCTGTTAGATTGGGAGATGACATGATTGCATTTGATATCATTGTTATAGGTGATGTTAGACTACAGTTTGATATTGGTGCTTCTTTTGTGCTTCATGATATACATCATGTCTTGGCTTTGATTAAAAGCCTTATTTCAGATGGACAATTAGATGATGACATGTACCATGTATCTTTCCATGATCCTTCATGGAAGATCACCTACGACAATCTTATTTTTGCTAAAGGTATCAAGGTTGGCAACCTCTACTATTTGCTTATTTCTAGGCATCTTGAGCATGCTTTGATTGTGATCGATCTTCCACATGTATCTTAATAGCATTGTCACCTTGGGCACATGTCTTTGAAAGGAATGAATGTATTGACCCATTTTCACTATTTTGCACCCTTGCATTATTCTTGTTTTGATTCATGTGATCATTGTTTGTATGACAAGAAGACTTATAATTCGTATAAGAAGTCTAGTTCTACGCTTTTGTGTGAGCCTTTGACTCTTGTGCATTCTGATGTTTGTGGCCCCATGCCCTATCAATCCTTGGATGTGTGAAACACTTTGTTACATTCCTAGATGACTCTTCGCATAAGATTTGGGCTTATCCCATAAAGGAAAAATTTGATATTTTACCTACGTTTCAACACTTTCTTACCATCATTGAGAACCAATTTGGGTATAGGTTGAAATGCCTATGGTCTAAAAATGGAAGTGAATATATCTCTAAGGTTTTTGAGTAGCTATTGATGAGAGGGGTATTAAGCATTAGTTGACTATGCCATACACCATATTATTTAGGAAAGAGTTTATAGTATGCTTAGTCAGGCAAGCTTACCACAACACTTTTGGGCTGAGGTAGTTATTATTGCCATGCATATAATTAATAGATCCCTATGTACTACTCTTGCTAGTAGAGTTGTAGATGAGGTATGGTCTGGTAAACCTCCCTATATTTTTCTTCGTTATAGTGATGTAGGTGAGATGGAGTATCATCTTTGGGATCTACAGGCTCGAAAGGTTATCCACAGTCATGATGTTATTTTCCATTAGGAAAAGATGCATATGAGACTAGAATAGGTGATTTAGATACATAAGGTGATCTTTCAAGAGGAGCCTCCTATCACAGTACAACCAACCCTAGTGAGATAACTTGCTACACTTGTTGATGATGTAGTGGCCTAGGATCTGCCTATTGTGTAGGATTATAATTTTGGACAAAGAGGATAGCTATACAAGTCCCGTAGCCAATTTTGGATGCTTTGCTAGACCTCCACATTCTCCTAATGACTATGAGATCTCTATGGATTATGTCATGGTGACAAACTCTACTGAGCCACTTACCTATGATGAGGTTATACATAGAGGCAATTCTCATTCTTGGGAGAGGGCCATGCAGTTTGAGTTTAATTTGCTGCACATAAGAACTATATATGGAACTCATTTTCTTGCCTGATAGAAAGTGTGCATTACCATGCACTACTCATGGTCACCCAAATCTAGTGTATAAGGCCAGATTGGTTGTAGCTAAGGACTTTAAGAAGAAAAAGAGAGTTGACTTTGATGAGATTTTTTCTCCTATGGTCAAGATAACTACCCTATGCTTAGTCTTGGCCTCTATTGCTCAATTGGATTTGGATCTTTATCAGATGGATGTCAATATGAATTTTCTACATGTGACCTACATGAGGACAGTTATATGCAACAACCTAAGGGCTTTGTGAAAAGAGGTAAGGAACACCTAGTATGCAAATTGAAGAAGAGCCTTTATGGGCCTAAGTAGATACCTAGGGAGTGGTACCATAAATTTTATGTTTTTATGCATTCACAAGGGTATTCTCATAGTGATCTTTGATGGTAGCCTTATTATATTGGTGCTTTATATTGATGATATGCTTACAATTGGGAGTGCTCATGTTGAGTTGGATGCTTTAAAGACTTAGCTCAAGAAGAGCTTTGAGATGAAAGACATGGGGTAGAGACCTCACACATACTTGGTATGTGCATTATGCGCAATTGCTCTACTGGGAGTGCTTATGTTGAGTTGGATACTTTAAAGACTCAACTCAAGAAGAGCTTTGAGATGAAAGATATGGGGTAGATCTCACACATATTTGGTATGCACATTATGCACAATTGCTCTAAGGGACTTATCTACTTGTCCTAGAAGGAGTATATACACATAATACTTGTGCAATTCCATATGCAGGATGGTAAGCATATTGACTATCCTTTACCTTCTCATGTGAAGGTTAGTCGGGCTAATTGTCCATAATCAAATGATGAGAGGGTTAAGATGACTAAGGTTTCATATGTATCTACAATCAAAAATTTAATGTATGCCATGATATCCACTCGTGTCCTAACATAGCATTTGTAGTGGGAGTTGTGGTATGTTATATGGCTACGCCTAGCATGTGACATTGGGATGCCATGAAGGGTATCATGAGATACCTTAAAGGCACTGCAAATATATGCATTTACTATGTTAGCCAGGATACAAGAATTGTGAGTTACACTAACTTAGATTATGCATGACATACATGCAATAGAAAGTTTGGGTATGCCTTTACATATAGGTTGGAGGTGCAATCTTTTGGATGTCCAGGATGTAGAAATACATGACCTTATCTACCACTGAGGTTGCGTACATTGCAGCCCCATTGAGGCTTGCAAGAAGGAGGCCCTATGTTTAGGCCATCTACTTGTAGAACTTTCTATGACTATGACTCCTGCATTCGAATTCAATGAGTGCCATTCAGTTCGAACTTCCATGTAAAGACAAAGCACATTGAGGTGCGCTTCACTTTATGAGAGAGGTGGTAGAGGAAGTTCATTGAGCCTATCAATATCCATATGGATACGAATCCTGTAGATCTACTCGCTAAAAGTCTCATAGTGGAATGATAAGCCTTCCTTGGAAAGATGATGGGAATAATAGGATGGGATGGCATCTCTTTCTCATTCTATTGTACTTTTATGTACATTATGTACTTTGTCACTTTTTAAAAAATTTATCATACTCATGCACATTCACCTTTGAGTGGAAGGTTGTTGGGGGTGAAAGGCCACATGTGCCTAGTCACCTACATTCACTTGTGTACAGTATCTACACACCTATACACTGCAACTGGTGGGTGCCCATTACTATCACTTTATTCTTTATTCTTCTAGTAGCAATAGAATAAGGAAAGGCAGGTCACACATTGCGACTGTTGGAGTTTTCACACACCGATCTCTCTCTTCTTACTTAAACCTCCATAGATCTTGCTCTCTTCTTGCTTTTGCTCGTGCTTCCATATTTTATCAATTTGATGATATATTTGGGGAGAGGCCTCTCCTTGAGGACCCACCATATGCAAGAGCGGATGCACCTTGCCTTTCACTTCGTTGAGAGAGGATGTGAGAATTTTATGTGAGGAGGTTGCATCCTTGAAAATTTGTATGCAAAAGTTCAAGGATTTGTAGTCATTGATGAGTCACAAATTGTCTTGAATGTACCTTCCTTGCTACATAGAGTTTGTAGCATGAAGTGTTTTGGTTTTTGGACAATTTTAATTGATATCAATGCTTTTTTTCCTTCAAATTTGATGATAATTTTGAAATTTGTCATTTTTTTAAATTTTTTTTTAAAAAAATTAAGGTTTATTGGGATGGATTGTAGTACCATTGAAACAATCGATATGTAGATGTCTTTCCAAATATAGTTTTGAGCACGCTTATGGCAAGCATAGCTGTACAAAAATGTCATAGCTTAGTTGCATGCAAAATAGCAAGATGTGCATTGCATGTGTGGGTAGGTGGTTCTTTCATGTGATAAGTAAGAAATGTTCAAAAGCCTTACTTAATATGTGTAGTATCAAACGGAGTTGATGTACTTTGGGAAAGAGCTATGTTTGACTAAAAAGGTTTTTGGATACTTTTATGGGCCATTGGAGGACCTTCCAATGGGAAGAAGTCAATCTAATGATGGAAATTACCGGTGGTGCAAGAAACAAATTTTGTGCATTTTGTAATGATTTGCAAGTTTTAATTTAGGTTGAGACCATTGGGAGGTTGCCACTTTAATGCATCAATGACTAGTATGGGCCATTTCTTCAATTGATGGAGCATGTATTGATATATACAAAATGAGGTTTTGGAGTTTAATATATTTTTGGGGTAGTTTTTAACAAGTCTATTGGCAACAATGAATAGAAAGTTGTGCACATCCACTACTAGATGTTAGACACTCCAAGTTGGTGGTTGAAATATTACAATTTCTATGATGTGATATCATCTTTGCAAGAATTATGGATTTCAAATGCCTGTTTTCATTTGCTCGCTTGCACATGCAACACATGCTCTCCCTCCCCCTCCCTCCCTCCCTCCCTCCCTCTCTCTCTCTCTCTCTCTCTCTCTCTCTCTCTCTCCATGTTTATATAGATAGGTTAATCATTTGCCCTTCTTTTGTCAACTTTTTGTATGCTATATTAATTATATTAAGAACTCTAACTTTATGTATTGATCTTATTATTTGTGTACAATTGTATGTTTTCCTTACCTTTATTTCATAATGATTTTTTCGATGCTTTGATATGTGATGCATTTATTCTTCATGTGTGTGTGTGTGTGTGTGTGTGTGTGTGTGTGTGTGTGTGTGTGTGCGTGCGTGCGTGCGTGCGTGCCCACGCGTGCATGCATTAATGTGTCTTTCGTTTCTTTTATAATTTCCTTATGTTCACACACTTATTGTTTTTGTGTGTGCATATATAGGAGTGGAAAATGTTGGATGTTTTGGTGCTAAATTTATTAATGGGGTTCCAAAGGAGTTTGCAAGCATGGAAAAACACACATAGGACTTTGAAAGTCCATAATGAAGGGACTATTAAAAATCACCATTGTTGAGTTAGATCTGCTTCACATGGCAATGATAAGTACCTCAATTGTTTGAGGCACTTGAAATATCCTGGAAAAAATTTGAAGTCCTTGGCTAAGGATTGTGCAATCTTGAATGCTTATATGGAGACCATATTTAATATGTGGTCTTCTAAAAGGTGGGAGGTAAAGGCCCTATGGACTACTACTATGAAAATCAATCAGTTTGTGCGTATCATCTTTGATGATATGTGAAAGATCCTTTAGGGAGAGGCAAACCCACCACATGTGTAGGAGTGGATGCACCTTGCCTTTTACCTAATTAAGAGACGATGTGAGCATTTTGCATGAGGAGGTTGCATCCTTGAAAATTTGTATGTAGAGGTTCAAGGATTTGTAGTCATTGATGAGTCGCAGATTGTCTTGAATGCACCTTGCTTGGTACATACAGTTTGTAGCATGGAGTATTTTGGTTTTTTAACAAAATTCAATTGATGAGAATGATTTATTTTTCTTGAATTTGTGATGATAAATTCAAAAGTCATCATCTTTTTAAAGTTGTGATTTTTTCTTTTTGTATTGGTGTGTTGTTCAATGTTTTATTGTTGTTCGTTTCATTTTTTTCAAAAGGTTTATTGGGATGGATTGTAGTGCCATTGAAATAATCGAGTATGAAAATATCTTTTCAAACATAGTTTTAAGCATGCTTCTGGCAAGCAAATCCATACAAAAATGTCTTAACTTAGTTACATGCAAAATAGTAAGACATGCACTACATGCACAAATAGATGGTTTTTCCATGATAAATAAGAAACATTCAAAAGCCTTGCTTAATATGTGTAATATCAAATGGAGTGGGTATACTTTGGGAAAGAGCTATGTTTGGTTGAATATATTTTTGGATACTTTTATGGGCTGTTAGAAGACCTTCTAATGGGAAGAAGTCAATCTGATGATAGACACTATATGTGGTGCAAGAATTAATTTTTGTGTATTTTGTAGCAATGTGGAGGATGTAATTTGGGCTGACCATTGAGAGGTCGCCTCTTCATGACTACTATGGGCCATTTCTTCAATTGATGGAGCATGTGCCAATGCATTGTAAAGGGAGGTTGGGGAGTTTAAGTTGTTTTTGGGTAGTTGACAAGTCTATTGGCAACAACAAATAGAAAACTATGTACATGTGCTACTAGATGTTAGAGACTACTTGTTGGATAGTTGACATTTTTTAGTGTATGTTTATATTGCAATTTCTAAGATGTGATATCATCTTTGCAAGATATGTGTATTTTCATTTGCTCACTTGCACATGCAATATATTCTCTCTCTCTCTCTCTCTCTCTATCTATTTGTTCGTTTGTCTATCTATCTTTGCTCTTTTTGTCTCATTTAAAGTAATGCCATATTTAAGCTAATGTCAAATTATGATAATCATGCACTAACATTGCACAACTAATTTCAAATCGATATGAAAGTTTGAACATTCATGTCATGTATTGATTTTGCAAATGTTCTTGCATACACACATGCATGCATATATGCATATATCACACACATACACACACACACACACACACACACACACACACACTCTCTCTCTCTCTCTCTCTCTCTCTCTCTCTCTCTCTTTATATAAGTACATCTTGATCTCTTTTTGTATATATACACAAACATATATGCATAAAGATATAGATACCTATTTGTGTGTGTGTGTGTGTGTGTACATATACATACATACATGCATTATATATGTACATCTTTCTCTTGTTCTCACTCTCACTTTATTCATAGATTGATTTTGTGTGTGTGTGTGTGTAAGATTTGAGTAATATTGTCTCAATATCCATATATTAGATCTCACTCCTTTAAATATTTGGTTTTACACTTGTTTGTTGCATGTCATCGTATTAAGTCTAATTTACATAAAATGCAACCCTTTTGTGTTCTTTGCCAAAGTTATAACTTAATTGTTGTTCCATCAACTAGCTGAAAAGTGAACGGATAAGCTCATTCTTGTAATATACAATCTTGAGAGCTCTCTTCTCCTTGCTTCTACTCCCTCGGCTTATGCTTCATCTTGAGAGTGAGGAAGACTGACAGGTTGAGGGTGAGAGACGTGTGTGAGAGACTTGAGAAGTGAAGCTTCTCTCTTGCTTCGTGCTTTTCTATTATTCTCTTTCTTGGTTGAGAGATTGATTGGAGGAGAGTTTGGTTTCTTCTTCTCTTCTTTACATTTCCTCTTGTAAATCAAGTAATGAATCAGATCAAGAGCTATAGCGGAGACAACACTGCATGGATCATGGAGCCACTTTCAAGATTTCATGTCATGACATTGAGAAGATAAAAAGGTGAGCTTGCTACATATTTGTCGATTTTTTCATTCTTGGTTTCATGAGGTTTGAGAGAAGGA
The DNA here is from genome assembly GCF_053477565.2 of Lygodium microphyllum. NCBI lineage: Eukaryota > Viridiplantae > Streptophyta > Polypodiopsida > Schizaeales > Lygodiaceae > Lygodium > Lygodium microphyllum. Next base: position 15,200,154 of record NC_141152.1, read on the forward strand.
TGGATAGATCAGTGTGAGCAAGAGAGATGTATTGGGGTATGTGAGAGATAACCATTGCAGAAATGGGAGAAGAACTTGAAAAAATGGGTATTTTGTCAAATTTGTCATCAAGCTTCCGACAATGTTATTAGCAATTGATCATATAATATTTGATAGTCAAATCTATGCTAACTCACTACAAGGGATTAGACTTGTAGATGGCCCTCTTCATACATTTTTTGAACTTAAAAAAAAAACCATGGGCATGTCTACAATTGTGATAGAAAGCTTGTCAGAAGACCCATGTCCAAAATTGCATTTATTTCCCATCATATAAGTGCTAATATACGGAGACTTGGAAGCATTTACTTTTCGTCTCACTAGAACTGCTAAACCCTTCCAGTTAGAAACCCATAATGTTCTTCTATACCTTCAAGTGATATACAAACAATGGCATTGTACTTCTAGAACTTTATATACTCCATGCTATGGTCCTTAAAACTATAGAATGGAAATTGCATGGACAAGACTCCCATAAATATATGAACTTTGCACACTCATGTGACAAATCTTGCACATCAAAGTCTATAGAGCTCATAAGACAAGATTTACACATTAACACAATGAATAAAATTGAATTATCTAAACCATGCAATTTTTGAAACATGGAAGGTAATGCATACCTTGGATGTTTTGAGAAGGTGCTTCTTCTTCTTCCTCAAACATACCCAGACCCAAATGTTGCTCATGTTTCATTATTGTGACATTTTGAATCTCTACTCAAAGAGGATTTGCTCAAATTTCTATTGGATAAATCCAACTTGCAACAAGTAGTGATATTCCATCATAGCTACCCCTATATAATCTTGAATATCAATACTTTAAAATTAAAATGATGAAGATTTGAACCTTGGATTTTTAAAGAAAAGGGTTCTCTCCACCTTTCCGAAGCTCCCTTGCTTCTTTTGATAGGAGCACTAGCACCTTGGACAAGCTCTCTCTCTCTCTCTCTCTCTCTCTCTCTCTCTCTCTCTCTCTCTCTCTTCTTGTCACTATCTATTTGCACTAAACTTTTTCTTTTTTTAAAAAGAACTTTTTAGAATGTCTAAATTCAACTTGGCAAAGTTTGAAATTGGGTGAGTGAAAACATGCATTAAATATAGTGTAAAAAGTGTGAGTAATTTGGGAGCTTCTTTATGTGGTTACAATTACAATTTTTATATGTCAAGCCACATGTGTTTAAATTGTATTGTGCTAGAAATTTAAATGTGCCCATATTTGTATGTCATCCCTTTGCATCTCTACTTCCATTTTGTTGTAGAGATTGACAATTACTTATATGTTAGCATGCTAGTCAACACTCACTTATACACTACTTAACAATCATATGTATGCTAGAATGCTACTCAAAAACCCCATGCATGCTAGTTAGTAATCACTTATATGCTAATTAATACCAAATATATGCATAAACAATTAGCTATATGCTAATCACATGTATGGTATCATGCTAGTGATCAGCCACATGTATGCTAGTTAGTAATTGACTATATAGTATTTAACAATAGCTTGTATACTAGTTTACAATTGCCTATATGCTAGTTAACAATCAAATCTATGCTTGTTGACACTCACCTATATGTTAGTATACTTGTCAATATGCACCTAATTGACAACTATGTTTGTGCTAGCATGCTAGTTAAAATCAACATGTATTCTAGCAAATCCAAAATTTCATGCTAGTAGTGAATAGTCTTCTATATTCTAGTCAATGCTAATATGAATGCTATGTAAACTTATTAGGTACCCAATTAACACTTGAATACTAGTTTATAGTTATTCGGTAGCCAGTTAACACTCGCATACTTATTAGTTAACACTTGAATTCTAGTCACTAATCTATACACTAAGTACTTAACACATGCATGTTGACTAATACTAACTTATATGCTAGTTAACAATAAGTTATGTGCTAGCTAATTCACACATATATACTACTCCACGCTAACCTATATGCTAGCTAGTTAACACGTGTCCCAATTAACACTACCATGAATTGTCATTATATAATTATATGCAAGATGTCTCAACTAGTGTGCAAGGTATGGGCCAACATGCAAGCAATACTAATTTTAGTAAAAGATAACTTGAGACTGGGATATCCAAGTGTAATATACCTAAGGTTCATCAAGTAGATGGATTGGATGTCTAAAGGATGCTTTTCTTTCCAAATGTTTTTCTACATATATCCTTCTTATTGGAAGAAACTCATAACTCAAACTCTCAAAATATGTAAACTAGTTTTTTTACTTCTTCAATTATGGTGTTGCTCCGTTAATGCTTCCAACATACTACCAACAAGAATAAGCCATTTCCATCACCTTTAGTGCCTTGGGCATGGGACCTTACTTGATACAAGGCTTGCCTGGAACTTGTAGAACCCATGCCATCTTATGAATGGATATTACTTTAAGTGAGTTTACCAATATTATCATTCCACTATCCTTTAAATACAACTCTTCCTTGTTCATTGGCTATCTTACTATAGCTAATATATTGTGCATATAGGCTACTAATGCTACTTACATTTCTTGCTTCTCTTTAAGTGAATGATCTTGTAATACTAGTACTATAGGGTGATGTACAAAGAAATCAAATATTCCACACCTTAGTTCCCTTTCCATACCTTTGGTGTTATTAAAGAGCTATATTTTGTCAAGCCTAATTCATTGCTTTTTTGTATTCATCATTCTCTAATATATTTCATAATCCTTGCACTTTCATTTTTCATGACACCATTCTCTTTTATTTTTTGGGTATATTGTCTAATAAAGGCACATGATCATCCTAGTTGTCTCTCCATGCAATGTCCCCATTACTTAGTTTATTTTAATAAACAATGTGCATATACATTCTAAAGAAAATTGATATATGTTGCACATTTTTTAAAAATTTTTATGAAACTGGCTTTACTTATGAAGATAATTGTTATTATTAATAAGGTATTATATGCCAGTTTCATAAAAATTTTTAAAAAATGTGCAACATATATCAATTTTCTTTAGAATGTATATGCACATTGTTTATTAAAATAAACTAAGTAATGGGGACATTGCATGGAGAGACAACTGAGTGATGATGCTGTTATTAGACAATATACCCAAAAAATAAAAGAGAATGGTGTAGAGCTTCTCATGTGCAACCAATGGCACCAACAAAGCCTTTGTAGCCCATTGCCAAGTATGCCAAGGTCTATGCCTTGGTCGTGTGCATTAGAGTGGCACCCATGCGGCACGCAGTGCGTCCTCGCCCATATATTCGTCAATTTTTATCTTCGCACTACAAAAATGGAGCCCCTCCCTGATGTTATCAATGACGTCGTTAAAAAATCTAAAAGAAAACGTTCTCTCTTTGTTATCGATAACGTCATCAAAAACACTAAAAAGAAGGTGCCCTCCCTTTTGAATCCCCCCCCTTCATTACTATATAAACAGGGGTAGAGCGTCACGTTAAGGACAAACAACGATCCATGCAGAAGTTTCTCTGTTGCTATTGATGTGAGAAGCCCTGCTGCAATCAATCAAGCCTCTCTTTCTCTCTCTCTCTCTCTTTCCACTCTTACGTGGAAGCGCTGCCTGAACCCATCAAGCTTCTTCCATGGCTCCTAAGAGACGTCGAGATGTTGAGCAAGGTCACACTCAGAGAGCTTCCCAACACGAGGAAGTGGTCACCGATGTTGTTGAGGGAACTCAACACGATGCTGAAGCAAAGCGAAAGTTAACCTTGAACCCATTCAAATTGAAGAATCAGCCATCCCACAACAAATTGAGGTTGCAGCTATAACCCATAATCACGATGGATGGCCAAACGGAGATAATCAGGTTAATATATAAGAAAAGGATCACGATTAGTAACTTACTTATACTTGTAAAAGCATGTTAGTATTATCAAATGCTTTTTAGGAAGGAACATGAAAATTGATGAAAGGGATAGATTCTATGTATCACATTGACAAGTGTGTAAAAAATGTCTTATGGTTACAACTGCTTTTGGATTTGTGAATGATGAATTATGGCTCTTATGATTTCATGCTTGCACAGACGGATGAATTGTAGATTATGGTGGTTTAGGATGTTGGGGTCCCCAACCCAATGCTCCTTAACACTTCGCAGTAGTGTGAAAAAACTCACCTGTGGTGGGTGGGGGTCCTATGCTCCCGAGGAAGGTAGATGATTTTGATTTTGATCACTTGAGCACTTGAGAGGGCAAAGGGCCGAGTGGTAAGTGCCCTTGTTATGTAGGATGGCTTCTGAGGCTCAGGGAAGCTTAGAGGGGCTCTGAGCCAGTAAATTCCATGTTGACCACGGATGGAGTGCGATCACATAAAACCCAATTTTGAGGGATTGGAAGGTCTTATCCTAGGCTGGATGGTATCTTTCCGCAGAAAGATGATTTTGTACCACTTTGCGGAGTGATCGTTCTGGATGTTACTATGAAATAAGTATCTGACATTAGGAAAAAAATGATCTCACAAATGGGCCTTTTAGCCCCCCTCTCTCCTCCTTAAAACAAGGAAAAGAGGAAAGAAGAATAGTAAAATAATCCTCTTCTCTCTCTCCACTTTTGCAATCTCATTTTTTCTTTTTTATATTATCTATAAAGATATGCTCAGATTCCTTCTCTCTCCTCAATCAAGAAGTCTTTTTCAACCAAATTTTATATTAAAAAAAGAGTTAGTTATGGGAGTGTGGTGCTTCATTTTCAATGTACAATGATTAGTAGATACGAGGTAATTGATTTTTTAATTGAGAACAAGAAAAATAAATTTTGAAAGTTTCTTTTAAGATATTTTGGGGATTTTTTATATTCTAGATTTTGGTCAAAAAAACAAACCAATTGGTCAAATTTTGTATTTTTTGGAGATGTTTTTGGAAAATAGAAATGTCTAAAATACGAAAAGTCTTGGACATCCCTACCCTCTGAGCTATTTTCTTCCATATCTATACTCTCTCATGGCTCTATTGTGACCTCTTCTCTGTGCTTATGCAACCTTCATTAACAAAGTGAATTACTTACATCCTCCTTTCCCTTGGGACCTTTGTGTGCCTCTTTGTGCATCTCCACTCTACCTCCTATAACAACCAAGTAGGCTCCCCATTTTTATTAATAGTAAAATGAATACAGGAAAGAAGGAGTTGCATATTGAGGTAGAGATTCAATATGTCCCATTATTCAAAAGAGCCCAGCGTACCAATGTCAACCCTCAAGTTTTGCAGAGTTACAAGGAAATGGGATTGAAATATGTGGATTTGTGGGTTGATGGGGGAATCTACGCAATTGACCCCTTAAACAATAGACCTCCAACTTTCTTAGGAATCACAAATTTGTTGAAGTATGTGTGTGAAGGTGAAAATGGGTTGCTCGGTTATACTAGGCGGCTCAATGATCAAGCGTTCAAAGTATTTACAACTTGCCAAGCAACCATAAAAAATTACGATGATGTGATCGTTGCACATCAACTTCATATACAACAGCTCATAGGACAAGTGGTACAGTTGAATGACACTATAATTCAATAAAACAATCAAATTATTTCAATGCAGGACACTATCCATGACATTGATATCTCATATGAGGAGGCAAAGGCACAATTGGACGACTTGAGAAAGATAAACAATAAGCTAACATAGGAGCGCAAACAAAAGAAGAAGCCAATCAATGAGTTAGTTGTGAATAGTGGCCAGTGGAAGTGATGTATCAAAGCATGTAAAGTAGCTTAGAAAGAGAACCTAGGTGAGGGTGAGGTTGGATCGTGTATTAGTAGATTGCGGAAGGCAAGTACATTTTGAAAATACTTTGAGTAATCGTAAGTTTAAGGTTGTGAAGGAAAAGGTGATTGAGTGCACATTAAAAGATGTGTCTAATGAGTTTTCAGTTGTGGATGCACAATCTATTTGTGACAGGGCTAGTATTAGCACAATGACTTACTCAAAGATATTCAAAGGTGTGAAGGTTGGGTTTGGTCGTGTGTTGAAGAGAAATAGAATCATGCCTCTTCCTCAACCTTCAAAGTTAATAGAGGCCCGATGGCAACTTAATATAAAGGTTTTGGAGCTGATAGGAGATCCCATGCATATTGAATGCGTGGAAACACTAAAGGTTGGGACCAAAAATGCATATGAGGTGAAGTTCACCGAACTCAACAATTACTATTCAGATTTGTACAAGGTGCATCCAGCAATGGTAATGTACTACAATATATTTGTTGAGGAATGTAATGGTAAATTGTAGTTTGTTATAAAATTAGATGAAAGTGATGTCGTCAAAGGAGTAAAGCTTGAAAGAGTTAGTGTAACTCTGATGAATAGAGCTTTACAATTCGACAAGAACAACCGAGGGAACTTTAGTGTTCAATCCGAGCGCCATGTGTAGTGGCTCGCTGCATTTGAAGTTCCTAAGGAAACATTTGAGGTGTCATAGCTGTTCTTTATGCACACAAGCATTCCAAGCATCATGGATATGGTGGTGAGATGCTCTCGGTTGAAGGGTATGGTCAATACTTAGTTGAATGGCATCTTGCAGGAGACTTGAAAACTTTAAAATGCATGTGTGGAATCTACAATGGTGCAAATAAGGAATCCATGCCTATATTTCTTGACAAAGAGGGTGGAAGGTAAGGATGGAAAGAAGAACTAGCAAAGGGTGACAAGTGCTGTGGACCGACGTGCAATAGAGAAGATCCCACTTGGAAGCCCATCTTCAACATTCCATTGGATCGTATTCACATTTCTTCATTGCATGCTTTTGTCAGAATCATGGAGAAACTTGTACATGAATACATTTGCTTTGCTTATAGGATGCAATCAGAAAAAGAAGCCATTGCAACGTGTAGGAATGTGGAGCAGGTGCTATCAGAAATTGGGCTACACAAGCATCAAATGACGATTGAAAAAATGAGAAGAGATCAAGAAAATCTTGTAACTTGCCAAAAAAGCCTTGCTTTGGAGGAGCAAAGGCTAGGAAGTTTCTCTCAGCACCCATCAATGAGGAAGGAAATGTCATGCTTCATAGGCCATAGGACTACAGTGGATGGAAAAAGTTACATTTTGCAGTTCTTGATCCAAGTAATGAAGGAAAAACAAGGTTGGCCAAAGCTAAGGTTTGGATAAGTCTTAACAAATTGGCTCCCTTATTTCACAAGATGGTGTTTAACAATGAAGACAAGCAAGAATTTATGAATGTTGTGCATAGCTTCTATGAAAACATGGTGGAAGTATGGGGCAAAAGCTCTATCACACATTACATAGTGCGTACTAAGTTAATATTTTAAAATTGTATGAATTGTATAAACTATTGAACATAGTTTTACTCATGTGTGATATGTGTCTTTGTAGCATATCCTTGAGGCACATGGGCCATACTTTGCAGAAAAGGGAAGCATCAGAATTTGTTCCACACAAGGGATGGAAAATTCACATTGGATAGTGTGTTGTGTATACCAAAGAAAAACTAATCATGGTGGAGGGGTGATGTGGTAGTAATCCAATGATCTAATTGCTATCTTGGTGGTATAGGATTATACTAGCAGATGAACTAAACTCTTACAAAAGAGAGAAAATGAAAGTGCTAATGAATCAATGCTCTTTTGATCTCATCATTTCGAAGGCGAGCTTCTTGAGACTTGTTCACAAGATTGAGCAAGACCTCTACCGCACAGAAAGCAGGAGGTGGTTTTTGGCACAAGGTCAGGATAGAACTGATCACTTCACAAAAGAATGTCTTCATGCTCTATAGTGTGTTGTAGAGGCTTTTTTAGTTGACTTGATGACTGATGCTCAGCATTGTGCAATACATGCGAAGCGCATCACTGTAACTCCCAAGGACTTCCAACTTGTAAGAAATCTTCAAGCAGTGAAGGATGCATTCGTTCCAATGGAATGAACACAGTTTGTAATGTTATCTTTTTTGGCATAGTGTTATCCTCGTGCATTGGACATATGACTATCCCAGTGCAAAACCATTGTATACGCCCTTAAAATATGAATTAAAATTTTACACTTTGTTAGCATTGTCAATTTCAATAGGCAAAACATGCAAAAATTTACCATTTCTTGTTGCAAACTTTACTCCTGATACCTCTGTATAGTCTATGTGGTGCGAAGTTTCTAAGGGCCAGTAGTCGCGATGTTGATTTCTCAATTATCAATCCATCCATAATTTTGGTATGGGATAATTTTTAAAATACTAAATTGTATCAGAATCCGACGAAACTTCACACACGCACTCGTTAGGTGGCCAAGAGCCCAAATTTTGTTTTTTTGAAAAAAAATGCATGCAGACCCCTGATCCAATGAAAGTGGCTCCAAACACCAGACTTCGGACTAGGGGTCCGCAAGCATTTGCAAGAAAGTGGCTCCAGACGCCAGACTTCGGACCACGGATTTGCTGGCATTTTAAAAAAATAAAAAATAATTTGGGCTCTTGGCCACCTAACGAGTGTGCATGTGAAGTTTCATCCCATTCCGATGATAAAAGGTTATGGATTTACGATCACACAATGGACAATGCGTGTGAAGCTGCATTAACCCAGTTTTGGGGTTTAAATGGGTTAAAAGTTCATTCTTCTTCTCATTTTTATATCTTGCTTTCTTTGCTTCCTCCATTCTCACATCCCTAGCCTCTATCTCTTCTTTGTCTTGCCCTCCTCGAGCTTGCATGGCATGCCCCAAGCAAGCATGTTGCCGTTTTCGGCCCTGGGAAGACCTCACGCCAAGGCCTGCCACCTAAAGCACAAGGTGGAGCCTCCTCTAGTGTAGCAATAGGTGCTCCCCATAGAGCACAAGGACCACCATAAAGGAAGAGGATATGGAAATCGAGCACTGTCGCCCTTCGAGAGATAAGGAGAATCCAATACAGATATGAGCTTCTCATCTTGAAAATTTCTTTTCATAAGTTTGTTCGGGAAGTCATGCAAGACTTGGAGCTAAAAGGGATGGGAAGATTTTGGGCGCGAGTGTGGGATGGCCCACCAGTAGAGGAAGGTGGACTGCTGCAGCTATGGAGGCCCTATAAACAACTATAGAGGGGTTTCTCATCGACTTGTTCGATGATACACAGCTTGCGGCCATCCATGCAAAGCGTGTCACAATCACATATAAAGACATGGACTTTATCATTCGGCTTCGACAAGGCAAGGGGACTCCTCCATAGGTTACTAGATTAATGATGCAAGGTTTTGTAATGAGTGTTATAGCACCATAGCATTTTGGAAGGCCAAAAAATTTTGTATGCTCTACCACATTGGAATATTTATTTATATATACATAATATCTCATGTGATGTGTACTGAATTCAAATAATTGAGTAAAGTTATTTTGTTTTGTTTCTTGAAACACACGACTCTTAATTTTTGTTTAATGTACGAATGCATCGAAAGTAGTAATATGTACGGATACAGGTTACGTTATTGATTATGCACAATCGCAAGTGCAGTACTACATGTTGAATTATGTTAATGTATATGAATACGTCATTCACGTACCACACATTATCGTCACACTTATACAATCGCAAGTGCAGTACTACACGTTGAATTATGTTAATGTATACGAATGCATAATTCACGTACCACACATTATCGTCACACTTATACAAATCACACATTTATTCAATAAATATTTATTTATAGAGACAAAGTAAAATGTCTTATATTCATCAATAAAAATACATGCGATGGCTACTAGTGATGGTAGATACAAAAAGCCGATAGCCAACAAGAACTCTCAATTGTTCCTTAGCTTTTTCATTGGTGGAGAGGAGGGGCCAGCTTCTGATGAAAATATAAGTTCCTTTGCTTCAAAAATGATGCACTCCCCCTTCAGCTCTTTCTCCAGGAGAAGCGGATCTGATACTTTAGCAAGGTCACCTAATGTAGCCAGCACACACATAGCTCCACCACGTGTTTGGTCAAATAAGTAAAGAAGCTTTGACCGCTTGATTAGCATCACCTTCTCCAAGCTAGATATCACAGGTATCACTCAAAAAGGTCCAAACTTGGTCACCCAAAGCTCGAATTTTCATGATTATTTCTTGCCCTCTTGGTGAGCACTTCTTATGGAAGACCACCAAGTCTGCAACAAGGTTTCCAATGTACTCATTCAGAGCCGAATCCTTCTGTCGATCCGCATGTCGAGCTTCTCCTTGCCTTGATGCAAACTCATCTATATACAGCATGTCATGAATGACAAAGTCAAATCAAACAATATATTTAGCAACTAACCTAGAGTTATCAAAAAGTGATGAAACTTGATAGTAGGGTGTGTCGAGTCGTCCCCCGGAGTCCACTGGTGAAATCTTGGCTAAAAATGATGCTTGCAGCTGCCCTGTCCTGTCTGAAGCCTGGTGTGACTGGGACCACTTTTTGGGCCCAAAAATGCTTGCAGCTGCCCTATCTGAAGATTGGCATTTGGGGCCACTTTTTGGGCCTTCACCGGTGAAATCTTGGCAAAAAATGATGCCTGCAGCTACCCTATTCTAAGTCTAGCATCTGGGGCTAGAAAATTTGGGTCCAAAAAGTGACCCTAGATGCCAGACTTTGGACAAGGCAACTACATGCATCATTTTTGGCCAAGATTTCACCGGTGGACTTCGGGGGACTTGACGCAATCTACCGTCAAGTTTCATCGCATAAAAATATATGGTAGTTAGAAATCTCACCTTCTTCAGATCATCTTGTATCTTCATTTCCTCGTGTGTCAGTGAGGCACCTCTTTGAGCAGAGGGATCTACAAACTCCTTGGTAGGAATTGAGGATTGTGCCCACGTCCGCAAGGACATAGACTCGTGCAAACACCTTGAGCTTAGCATCCAACTCAGCTAAGCATTCTGCGATACTTCTATGTTCAACGAGGGCTTGCTCGGTTGCCATCTCGTGCAAGGTTCTAGGAGTTTGTCTAGGCTTTAGCATAGCTGGGGGTTCAGGCCTATATGAGCAAGATTGGTCAATGCTAGGATTGCTCATGCTCTTGGGGTTTCCATGTTTCTCTTGAGGCTTCATTATTGCGTCATGATTCTCCTTGGGTGTGACTGGTGTGAATTCATCATCCCATCGTGACAGTGTTGTATCCACTCTTGATTGGTCGATGTGAGTTCTATTGTCGGTGGATTGAGTGTTGAAAGCAACTGTTGATGGCAACAACTGCTTTGATTTTTCAGAGCACACGGATGTGTCTGAGGTTTCACCGCTATTAGGAGAGACATCAATGGATTCACTGGTGGATGGACTCGATGCTTTATTCATCAGCCCTCAGGCGCTCTTCGTCCCACTGTTCTTGTGGTCCACAACCACCAGCAACTGTTGTTGTTTTCACTGTTTTCTCCTCTTTTTCTTGGTCCGTGAAGGTGCATCTCTCATCGACTCAGGACTCAGGACTAGGTCAACCGTTGATGTGCTTGGTTGGGCCTCATCATTCTCTTTCTCTAGTGTGTCCTTATGGGACATGGCCATGGCTTGTTGAATAGCCTCGCTAGGTTGTGAGAGCACAACTACCTCCCTTTTCGAAGAGTCTAGCTCTTCAGCCAACTTCCTTGAGTTTAACTCCTCCAGCCTAGGCTTTAGGCACTTTGAAAGCGATGGAGTTGTCGAGGAAGTTGGTTGCGACACCTCCTCCACAGGTAAACCACTAAGGACACGTTCCGCAAGGGGTGTTGTCACGGCCAAAGATTGTGACTGCTGTGGTCCCTGATTGGAAGTAGTGGTGGCTAGTTCAGTGGACTGGCTACCATTGGTAGACTGTGGTGTCAAGTCCTTAGGCAGATCAGAATTGGTCATGCCTTTTGTTGCCCTTTGCACATTCACTTGTGTAGGTTGAGCAGCGGCACGAGGCTGCTGCTGCTGTGCTTCTCGTGTCCATTTAGGTGAAGAGAATGTAGGAGATTTGGGACTCCTACGTGGGCTTGGCACTGATTGGAGAATTTGCTCGTAATTGTTAAATGATTCTATCATTAGCTTTGTTGAGCAATTAGCCTCATCCTGAGCAATGTTGTGCCTGTGGTGCTCATTATCCTCTTGGGAAGTCAAAGGCTCCTTGGGCACTAGTGGACCTTGTGCACGCTCGACAGTTACCTTTGATATCTGCTTGCTAAGCCCGCTAGACTGAGGATCTACTTTTTGATAGGTCATGTTTGGCTTCTTGATTTCAATCGTGAGGGGCTCAATCACTCCAATATTTTTGGTTCGAGACGTGGATTTTCGTTTAGGTTTCCCCCTATGCCTCTTTGCTTTTGACATAATTTGGGCTTCTGACAGAGGTGGTTTAGCAGGGGGTTTTGGTACCCAAATCCATCGGTTGCCTGCATAATACCCTTGAGCACGAAGCAACGCCTTGGATATCCATCGTGGCATTGTGGTAGATCTCCATCGATGCCTTCGTCTATAAGGCTTGGGCTTCTTTCGTGGTCTTCTATGATATTTGTAAGTCCAAACCCTATCCCTGGCCTTGTCTCCTGACCTTTTTGTTTCAAGTATGGCCTCACTCACTGGTTCTCTTCGTTCGACCTGTGCTTGTATCAACTCTTCCAACAAGTCCTTGCCCTTGTTTGTAGGCTTGACTGTTATGTCAGCACCTTGCTTGCCTTTCCCTCGAGGTTTGATGAGGTCACCCTTGCTAAATGTTGTGACTATCCTCACACCCGGTAGTGTCAGGTGTATCCTCTGTGCTACATAGTCGGCCTCACACTTGGTCGCCCTTTTGAAGGGTCTTCCTAGGAGGGTTTCCTTTCCGTAACTAGCACTATTTGGAGAAACATGAAATAGGTCAGGAAAGCTTTCAGTTTCAATTGTCGCAAGGATTTTGCACTTTCCTATGAGTGCTTGTGGGTGTCCCCCGTAAGGGCTAAGAGTTGCACTAGTCGATGTGAGCTCTGGTTGTCCTAGTAGGGTCCATGATTCATAGGTCAAGATATTAAAATCTGCTCCTTCATCAATCAGAGCATCAATAGTATTCTCTCTTTTCGCGGTGAGTTTGACCCTAAGATAAGTAGGTGGTACTATGTCTTCATCTTCTAGGTCCTGGCTTGTAAATTTAAGCCTTCTGATAGATGCCCTTGAGTCCCCACTTGCATGACCAGACGTGGATTCTCCACCAATGTCTTGGGTTGTCTGTGCAGTGCTATTCAAGGAGCATCTATCGTCAGGACTGTCATATCTAGTCATTCTCGCTATTGTAGCTTGGTGTTGTTGCTTTCCACTTTGACTAGATGCAGTCCGAATGCAACACGTATGTGTTTTTGTAGTGTGGCCTTTTTGCCCTTGTTGGCTAGATGGACCCTTTAAGGTTCTAGGGTCTCTGTTTGTCTCTATTCGGGCACGGGCTTTTGGTCGCTCCTTTGCAAGGGAGAATCCATGCTCGTGTAGAGCCATTACTACACTAGGGTCCAATTTGGAGGACCTGTCACAGCACGCATTTTCTCTCCAACCTACTTGGGGGAGGTGCGAAGGGGGCAGAGCCCCCTCTGCGGGGGTCCGGGGGGGGGGGGGGGGGGGGGCAGTCCCCCCTGGCCCGCAGGGCCGTTACGGTAAACACCATACGCAATTTGGAGGACCGTTTATAGCCAAATTTTGAACTACTTGCTCTAAGTTTCAGCCCAGTGATGGATCTGTGATGTGCCTTTAGCTCTACGTAGCTTTTGGGGTCAATTTCGGGGTTTAGATGCGTCAAAATTTGTGTTCTAGATACCTGTCCGATTTTGACAGTTTTTTATCCGATTCTCAGATGTCCGATTTTCAGGAGTTCGATTATCAAAATCGGACGTCCGATTTTGGGTCGGCCCAGTGGTTCGATTTTGGTCACGTCCGATTCTAGGAGTCGGATCGAAAAGTGGTCCGATTCTGGGAATCGGATCGGACAAGGTGGTCCGATTTTAGACTAGTCCGATTCTGGACTGGTCCGATTCTGGACTGGTCCGATTCTACGATTCGGACAGGAGTGGGTCCAATTTTCTCGATCGGATGAGGCGTCCGATCGGACAGGTTGGTCCGAGTGGTCCAAGTCCCAAAATCGGAAGGGTTGGTCCGATCGGACGGTCATCCGAATGTCCGATTCTGAGACTCGGACACTGAATCGGGTATCTGATTCCGCCGACCCGAATGCACTTACAAGCATGAAATCGTCCAAAATCTTAAGGTATTGCTCATTGTAAGCTACAAGATTCCATAGGAATGATGCTGGAGTGATGGGGAAGAGATCTATATACTTGGGATAGCCAATAAACTCCAAAATGCAAATCAGCAAACGAATCAAACCCTCATGCCTTGTTATGACAACAGAAACCCTAATGCTTGTTTTTCTTCTTTTTCTTTGTTTTTTTCTACCCTAATGCACCCAAATCACAAAGTAAATACCTACACTACTTCATTCCACAACATAAATCTCAAGAAAGCAAAAAACCTACTTGCCAAGGAGATCGAATACCATCTTCAAACCCCTCCCTTTCTACCTATCTTAAGCACCGGTTCGGGGGAAACCCCTTACTTTGATGCTCGATTCGAAGCACGCAAGCGCTCAAGGTTTGAATCCGTTGGTCCCGGCAAAACGGAACCAAAATGTGGGAGCTTTCACTCAACCGCCAAGACCCAGGGACCGCTTATTGTTTCAAGCGTTCCAAGCCGAGCACTAATGGCTACCTCTCACATAACCGACGTGCCATCCATATCTACGGGTGTAGTGAGCTTAGCTTCATGTCGTTCGAGTTACCTCCTCTTCCGCGCACTCCGGTAGCTCCACGATCCAAGTGCAAGCTTCAAGCAAGCTCCATCCTCAAGCTCCACGCTCCAAGCTCCATTGCCACGAGTAAGAGAAGAGAAGAGAAGAGAAGAGAAGAAGAGAGGAGAAGATGGAGAGCTTCTCCTCCTCGGTCCCTCACCCTCACACACTCACTCCCTCACACTCTCACACTCCCTCTCTCAAGCACAAGCTCAAGCAAGCAAGAAGAAGAAGAAGAAGAAGAAGAGAGTTACTTTTGGCCACACACAAGAATGAGCTTCTCATTCACTTTTCAACTTTATATACAAAACCCTAAATCCCTTTTGGGCGGTCATCCCCTTTTCCTCTTTTTTACATGGCCGGCCGTAGCCTAGGCCCTTTTTCCCATTGTCCTTCTATCTTTCTAGATTCCTTTTCACCGCCCATCTACATTTACAAATTGCACGAGTGAGAGCCCGGCGCTCCTTGAATTAAACCATGATGCACTTGCGCTCTTTTACAAAAGTTTTGACTTGCGCTTTTCCTTGTGCGCCTTTCTCCCTTATTTAGGACTCTTCTCCTTGTGCGTCTTTGTCTTCCGTTTCTCTTTGCCTTGGCCTTTGTCTTTGTCTTCTACTTTAGCTTTTCTGGATTTTCCACCTTTGTTCGTTTGAGGGTTAACAGGCTCTCACAAATGATAGTAATATCCACATCTACACTTTCACGCATGTCTTGATCAAGGCACAACCATTTACCCCTGAGCATCCTCCATCTATGATACTTGAATACTAGGTATAAAGTCTGTCGTGTGACAAAGTACTTGTAATTGGAAAGGAAAGTTAGCTGATTCATCTCAAATTAAGATAATAGTCAATTAAGAGATAAATTTTTTACCTAAAAGCCATGTCCCTTGTTTTGACTCGACACTCCACTATGTCAGGATTGTGAGTTATTTTTGATGTCCAAGTTTTGCCTAGATCTGATGCAGTTTTTATGATGTATGTGCTTTTGGTATGTCTCAAACCCTTACATTCCTTGAAATGTGTGCAAAAATTGCAATCGGTATGAACCAGCTTAGATGTACATTCTTTGAGCCGGTGCTTGGCTTCATAGAATTCAATATGTCCGCTGAAATTTTTATGCTACACATGTGCAAAATGTCACTACTACACAATGGCCATTCTATGCTATTGAGATTCGATATGTGCATAGACTCAAGGATTCCATATTCTCGACCCCCCTCGGGCAATATGTACTTGGAGTCATAGAAAAGAATAAGGTCCTCTGCGAGCTGCTTAGCTGTACGCCCCTCAAAGAGCAATCTACCAATTTCGAGGTGGTAACACTTAAAGGAACTAGTGAAACTCTCAACATTTTGCCACTCACAACATTCTGAAGGGTATACTTCTGTAAATATGAGACAAGTTGTTACATAGGTATCATGAAATTTCTCATTCTCAATGAGTTGCAAGTACTTATTGTTTGCAATGTTTTGTTGAAAGGGTACAGTGGGTGCAATATGTATTTGTTTTTGCATAAATATATGTTGTACAAACGCCTCTATTACAAGGTGAGAATCAACATTCCTTTGTCTGAGAGCTAAAATTTTACCCTTCCAGTGCTTTGATACATCTACAATTACAAATGCTTTCACCTTGAAAGCTCCCTTCATACTTGGACGCATATATACCCAAGACGAGCAATGATACGTATCAGTGATCCGATTCCCTTCTTCATCTTTTTTGTTATGTGCTTCTATAAAGAGAATGCTTGTTCTTGTCTCAGGCATTATAACCTACACATTAGATGTAAAGAAGTATGTATTAACCCCTAAATAATAAACATTTTAAGTCTATCTAGTAATCATCAATATGGCATACAAATCAGAAATGGCATTAAGAGATGTTTATACCTTTGTAAACAGACATAAACATCAATATCGAAACGCACGTGGATATGTACATTGACACAAAGTATAGATTCAATTTCAAAGGCATCACTTTAATTATACCATTTACATGAAATATAATGAAAAGAATAGCACAAGAATACTTAGAGAATTTTACCAAAATAAATTTTATTATAATGAAGAGGAGCCTGATTTGACTCAATACATTGTATGAAATGTGGGTATTATAGAGTAGTTGTTACAAGGATAGCAGCCACATGGCATGCAAATCTTAATAGACACATTGGATTGACACCTGGGATATTCTAAGACTCAACACATTGTGTGTTATATGGATGCTATGATACAAGAGTTTCATGGATCATTGCCAATTGGCATGGAGATCCAAATGAACACATATGACCAATAAAGCAGAGGATTTTTGAACCATCGACTTCCAGCAGATCCATATCATCTAGCACAAAGGAATCACTCACCACATCAAAATAGTCGATTGAGAATTATGTGCTTCACCTAAACCTTGTAAAATACCTGCATGTACAAAAAAATACATGCATGAATCCCTTTTAACAAAAATACTTGCATGAATCCCTTTTAGCAAAAAATATCTAAATAACTACATGAATAGAAGCAATACAAAACATGGCCAATTTACCTATAAGTTGATCTGTTGAAGATAAGATTGAATCATTGCTAATCAAAATCCATTGCAAATGATGGACATAAGAAAACATCAATCCCATCAAACATAAAAGTCACTAATTAAATGAATAAATTTTGGTACCACAAAATATGGTAGCTCTACTTGTAAATTGAGCTACAGAATCTTTGCTCTACCTTGTGTTAATGTTGCAACAACAATTGATCCTTAAGTTAGAACTAGCATCAAACCCTATTGTAAAGATAGTAGAAAAGGGATAATGCAGAGAGGAAGAAAGAGAGAGCGTGTGAGTATGCGGGAGAGAGAAAGAAATGAGCACCTATCCAATCTTGCCCAAATTGATCTCTGCAAAAAGACAATAGCAAGAGTTAGTATTTACATGAAGGTATATTGAAAAAATAGTAGAAAAGAGGAAACATAGAGAGAGAAAGAGAGAGGGAGAGAGAGATGAGCACTTATGCAATGTCACCCAAAATGATCTCTGCAATAAAACAACAACAAGGGTTAGAACTAACATTATGTTGTATTGAAAAGATATCGGAAAAAAAAAACCAAACAGAGAGAGAGATTAACACCTTTGCCTCTTGCTCCAAATAAACTCTGCAAGAAAACAACAATTAGAACCAGCATCAAATTCTATTGAAAACACAATATAAAAGAGAAACAACACAGAGAGAGAGAGAGAGAGAGAGAGAGAGAGAGAGAGAGAGAGAGAGAGAGAGAGAGAGAGAGAGAGAGAGAGAGAGAGAGAGAGAGAGAGAGAGAGAGAGAGAGAGAGAGAGAGAGAGAGAGAGAGAGAGAGAGAGAGAGAGAGAGAGAGAGAGAGAGAGAGAGATGAGTACCTCTATCTCCTGCCCCACAAACAACCTCTGCAATAAAACAACAATAACAATAAGAAACGACATCAAACCCTATTGAAAAATATCAAACAAGAGAAAATGCAAAGAGAGATGGGCACCTGTGTTTTGCCCAAAATCTGGAGCTGCATGGAGAACAAAGTGCATAGGTAAGTAGACTGCTCAAAACCCTAATTACTCTCAGTAGGGAGTTTCAATGGAGACGAAAATTCACGAGTATAGAGAAGAGAGGGAAAGTGGTCTATTGCTCAAATTTTGGGTCAAACAGATTTCGTGAGAGGGAAGAAAATTGAAATGGAAAATTCTCCAAAAAAAGGAGAAAAATATGAGGTGAGAGAAACTCAAATTTTGTGTACTATTCATTCTCCCTTTTTAAAAAATCTCCCACTACCCCTTTTTTAAATAGAAAACCCAAGATTTGGAGAGAGAAGATTCACCATCCATGGATGTCAACATCTAGCCTTTCTATTGGACAATCCAAAAGGTCCACATCTTAAACTATATTACTTTTATGGGCCCATTTGTGAGTTCATTTTTTTCCTAATGTTTTTAGAAAAATTTTTATGTGCTAAAGATTGAGTTTAACGAACCTAGTTTAATAAAGTAATAAAAGGAAGCTGATTTTATATGTCCAAATAGTGTGGTAGTATGCTTTGCTAATTAGAAAACTAAGCAAACCCCATCGAGGAAAGTGGGAGGCTTCGATCCCGATGATTGGACGCCTATGGTTGGGTGGATCCAATAAGTCAGGCAACTTTCCAACATTAGATAAAGCTGATTAAATCATGACCCTCCCAATATTGGTAGGATTAGTTACTAGGTTTAACACCATTTTAGGGGGTTGGAGCTGAGATTTTACGTTATGGAAAGGGGGATCGAGTTAGACTCTCCATCGTCTCTCACTCTCGTTGAACCAAGTGTGGTGTTAACCTCACTCCTGCCTTTGATTGATTACAAAGTGGTCTTTCTTAGGTGGGCGTTAGATTGTTGTTAGGGGTGACTTGTCCACACTTCCCCTATGAAGTAAAACTGAGATTTCCATGCTCAACTAAGTCCAAGGTTTCCCATGGGGAGATGAGATGGTGATGTCCATGGATATGAATTGCAGTCGACTACTAGAGGACTCCTTCGGGTTTGTTGGAGGAGGCACCTCACACTCCAAAGGGTAATCTAGTGGATTTTCCTATCTCTAGAATTCATTGATGGCAAGTGATTGAAGTTAAAATGTATGATCTATTGGATTTTCCTATCTCTAGAATCCATTGATGGTTGTAGGTGACTAAATTCACGATCTATTTGCTTGTGTCTTTGAAATCCATGGATGGCTTGTTAAAGTCGAAAATGTGATTTGATGTAAATGGATCATGTGTTTCAAACTCCATGAATGGCTTGTTAAAGTTGAAAATGTGATTTGATGTAAATGGATCATGTGTTTCAAACTCCATGGATAGCTTTAAAATGTCATAGAGCCATCGCCAATGACATGCCAATTCCTTCAACCATGACATATCTTGATGATAATATCCAATGGTCATCTACTTCCATAGGAGAGTTCAGCTTGCTTCCTCAACAAGCATCTAAATCTTCATCAACCGTTCAATTCTTCTTCAACAATAACTTCAACAACAATGAGGGACAATTTGGGATGGACTTGCACAATGAAGACATCCAACTTCCTACTTCATTTAATTTGTATGTTGATGATAAAATGGAAAATTGTTATTTGCATTGTTCATTTTGCCTTTACATTCAAATGATCAAAGGATTTGTTTGTATAATATTATCTCTAATTACTCTCTCTTGATGTCTTCCAAGTCCCAACGAGAAAACCAAGATCTTTACATGTAGAAAGATACTAAACAATGCTATACATTTGTGTTAGAAAGCCATTAGTTTAACTTTCACACTTGTATTTATAGAGGCCATTACATAGGCCTTTTCCGCATAAAAAGAAACATTTCATGGGTCTTTAATTTTAAGAAAGGTAATACTATCAAATGAATGTAATAAACAAGTTTAGCAATATGAATAAGATCCATTTTTTTGTATTCCAATTTTCACGTGTGTTGAGGAACAAGCAATTGCAAAATTACATAATATTGTTACAACTCTCATACTCTAACACTCTCTTCTTCTAGGATAGCTACTCGATAGCTATCTATGATTTGAAAGGTTTGACCAAGGACTTCCAAGACTCTCTGGTTGATGTTGTGCCTTGTTTGTTGAATTGAAGATGGATTTTAGAAGCAAAGACTCCTTGACCCTTTTTTCAATCTTTCTTCCATATCTTTGAAGACCTAAGTGTAGCTTTATCTACTAATCCCCACCTTTGTTCAAGGTGCTTTGGATGTCCTCTTTGTCTAGGCAAGACCTTCGTAGAAACTTTTCAACACATTGTTCCTTGGCCTTCCTAAATCTATTTTTAGCCAACATGTTTCTTATAACTTTGGGAGGAATGATGTTGCTATACACTTGTGATGCTCTCTTCATGTTCCTTGTTACTTTATGTCCGGATGGAGAGTGGGTGTGTCAGTTACAACAATAACAATGATGCACATCACTGATCCTCTAGCTTCAAAATATTTGAATGGCTTATGAGATTCTGTGTATAAGCTAGAAGCGCTTGTGACGACCATCTCCAACAAACCTTAGTAATGAGAAATACAAAGAGAATGGAAGGGTGTTTCTTGTTGTAGGATCCACATGATACGATGTGCCATCAATCCATAGATTGATATTCTTTATACCCTTTGATCTCATTGCTTCCATCACACTCACTGTGTTAATAGACACCTTGTTTCTTTTACCAATAGCTTCATACTTATCTTCGAGATCAATATGAAGATGGTATAGATGTTGTTTATAGTCATCTAAGCTTGTAATCGAGTTACTAAGAAGTGCTCCTTACTTGTAACATGGATGTGGTTTATAGTCCCCCGAAATGAAAAATGGAAAATGAAGAGGAAATATTTTGAGAGAGTCATTGAAGGGTAGTTTCTAAGCGGTGATGAGGCATTGAAGGTGACAAGTGTATGCAACACCTTTGAAGTTTGTCATTAATGAATGATATACAATGAAAGTACCAAGGTATAAAAGGGTAAACATTCTCTTAGATTGTGATTTTTTTTCCCAATAATATTTTAATAAACTACATTATAAATTTTCTCTCCTTAATTTCTTACATGGCCAAAAAATGACCTCAAATCTCTTTTAATGGCGAATAGTGTCAGGAGTGAAGCTTCATTGTGAAATTTGATGATTTGAGCTTCTTTTATAACATTTGTACTTACTATTTGTACCTTGGTAGAGATACTATTCTCTTTGTTGAGCTCTACATCTCTAAGGCAAACATGTACTTCACATTAAGAAACCATTGAAGCTTGATTTGGGGATTGCAATAGCCCACAGTTTTGGTCGCATTGAAACAGCCATTAGTGGTTGGAATTGAAGTAGAGCTAGCCAACCAAGCTAACTTGAGAATTAATTGCAAAGATGTTGTCTAGTATGGCGGCAAATAGATTAATTAGATACAACATAGGTTTTTCACTTCTTAAGGTGGGCAACCAACTTATGATGGACACACTTCGCACAAAACATGTGAAATTCATGCTAAAGCACAATATGAAACTTGTGGAAAAGATGAATAATGTTTGAAGGAGTAGGATGTCAAAGGATAAGGTAAGCAACTCAATCAAATGTAGATGGTTTTTATAATTACCATCGAGGGAGAGGGTTTTTACTTGGAGAGTAATGGCTAAGGCCTTTCTAATAGTAGGCAAGCTCAATATGAGGAATGTAGCATATGGAAAGTATGTATATGGCGAACAAGACACCTTGAAGCATGTATTTTGGGATGGTTGTCTCACTTGAGGAGGCTTGGAAGATCATCTTATCTCACATTGGCTTGAGAACTATGATTGAATCTAGTATGTATATATGCTTGTTTAAAGAATGCAAAATGAGAGCTTAGACTAGGTGGATGATGATTAACTCCATAAGAACTTTGTCACTTCAGGAAATTTGGGGTATAAAAAACAAACATTTGTTTCAAGGAGAACAACAAGATTTTAGTGGGAGGAAATTAAGTCTAAATATGAAGTTACTAGAATATTGCTTGTATGTTAGGTAAAATTGAAAAAAAGGACTTGGCTAAGTTAAACTCTCTTTTGAACTAGCTTGGAAGATAATTCTATCTCACATTGGCTTGAGAACTATGAATGAATCCAATATGTATGTATGCTTGTTTGGGAAATGTAGAATGAGAGGGTAGATCAGGTGCATAATGATTAAATTCCTAAGAACTTTGACACTTTAGGAAAATTTCAGCATAAGGAACAATCATATATTTTTAGGAGAACACTAATATTTTAGTTAGGAGGAAAAAAAGTCTAAATATGGAGCTATTGGAGTATTGCTTGTATGTTGGGTAAAATGAAGAAAAAAGACTTAGTTAAGTTAAATTCTCTTTTGAACTAGCCTAGAAGACCATTCTATCTAACATTGGCCTGAGAAATATGAATGAATCTAGTATATATGAATGCTTGTTTAGGGAACAAAGATTTGGAGGATGGACTAGATGGATGATGATTAACTTTGTAAGAACTTTAATGCTTTAGGAAATTTGGGGCATAAGGAACAAGCTTTTGTTTCAAGGAGAAGAGTGTGATTTCAGCCCTATGAGGAGATTTAAGTCTAAGGTACATATTTACTAAGGTATTGGTTATACGTTGGGGAAAATGGAAAAAAGGGATTTGGGTAAGTTGAACTCTCTTTTGAATTAGCCAAGCTCTAACCAATGTATTTGAATATTATTTAATCTATATCTTAGCATTGAATATGCTTATTCTTGGAAGTTGTGTTATATATTGTAATTTGTGAAATCTTGACTCTTAGGCTTAGCTCTTATAAACCCCTAATAACTTAGAGGTGGGTCATGCTAACTACAACAATGCTAACAAAAACACAACAAGGTGCTCTAGTTCCATATGGTTGCTGACAGGTAGATGGGAGAAGCTTAATAGAAAATTCTTCACATTAATGGTGGCTGACAGAAGGTATTGAGCTCCTTGAGATTAGTGGATGATTGCCGAACAACATGTGATCAACCAATAGGAGTCGCCTTTGGAGCATTAAACCCCACTCATCTTTGTGTTTAACATTGCCCTTTTTACAAGGATTTGTAAATTGTGGGGTTTGTGGACTCTGGAGCGGCATGGAAACCACCCCACTTCCCCTGTCTTTTGCTCACACACAAGAGTGTGTTTGTGGCGTAGAGCCGGGTGTGACCGGGCTCTTACAGAAGCAAAGGGTTTTTCCTCTATTGGTTGATTATGGGAGGATGTTTTGAAGGCGACATCCTGACTGCACTGACAAATTGTTACCTAGTCATACTAGGTTTTCTTTTTATCGAATTTTGGCTGTTATTATCCTCGTAAATTTGTTTTTAAAAAACTCCACGCTCGACCCTTCAATCCGCTACTTGAATAGCGGCGCGGATGAACAACCCCGCGCCCCCTCCCCCCCCCACCCCCCCCCGCGCCCTCTCCCACAACACGCACACACACACCAGCATTTTATCTGTACGTTTTGGCGTGGGCACATTGAATAATCAGTAGTTTTTGGCATCTCTGATAATCAGTCTGCATGCTAGCTTACCTTCCTTGTTTTCTGCAGCAATAGTATGGATGAGGTGAAGCCCTCTCACAGTAACATCAAGATGACAGTGCCATCTTTGCTTAGCTTCCTCACCCATAACTTCCCCTTCCCGGATTTAAGCAGCATTGCCTGGGCTTTGGTTGCCCTTGCTGCTGCCATTGCAGTGGGTGCTCCATCCATACCAGACCCAGTCATATCAAGAGAATACATCTTCGCTGCTGTTGTGTGCTTCTTGGTGCTAAGAAAGCATGGCAGCCGCTCGCAGGCGGTGTACCTTGTGGACTTCGCCTGCTTCCGGCCCCCAGACATCCTCAGAATACCCCACACCACCTTCTTGGAGCACTGTAAGCTATCTGATATTTTCACTCAGCAAAGTGTGGAGTTCCAGAAGAAGGTTCTAGAGGCATCTGGACTAGGTCCGGCAACATATTTTCCGATGTGCCTTCACCAGTTGCCTCCCAAGCCATCTCTGGCAGCTGCCAGGGAAGAATCAGAGCTTGTATTAAGCAGTTGTATGGCTGAGCTTCTCAAGAAGACCAAGGTCTTACCCAAAGACATCAGCATCCTGGTGGTTAATTGCAGCACTTTCAACCCCACTCCTTGCTTGTCTTCCATGATTGTAAACAAATTTAAGCTCAAGAGCAATGTGAGGACTTACAATCTTGGAGGAATGGGTTGCAGCGCCGGAGTGATTGCCCTCGATTTGGCCAAAGATGCCCTACAAGTATACACAGGGACTTATGCTGTTGTGTTGAGCACAGAGAACATAACTAGGAGCTTTTACTTGGGTAACGATAAGAGTATGCTAGTGAACAACTGTGTCTCCAGAGTAGGTGGAGCTGCCCTTCTCTTGTCAAACAAATCATCTGATAAATGGCATGCGAAATACAGGCTTGAGCATGTTGTGAGAACACATAAGGGAGCTGATGATGTCGCCTATCGGGCTGCCTATGAGAATGAAGATGCCAAGGGCAATGTGGGTTTTGGTTCAAGCAAGGATTTCATCAGAGTTGCAGTTGAAACACTGAGACTCAATATAGCAGCCTTGGGCCCTTTAGTTCTACCTTACTCAGAGCAGCTCTTTTTCTTGACTAATTATCTGAAGAGGACAGTTCTGAAAGTGGACTTGCCACCATATGCACCCAATTTTAGAAACACAGTCAAACACTTCTGCATCGAATCTGCTGACAGGGCTGTCATTGCAGCTGTGGAGAAGGCGCTGAACCTTACACCTGTTGATGTGGAGCCAGCCAAGATGGCTCTGCACAGGTGTGGAAACACATCTGCATCCAGTATGTGGTATCAGTTCCAATATCTAGAGACAAAAGGAAGGATAAAGAAGGGTGATAAGATTTGTCAAGTGGCATTTGGGAGTGGTTTCAAGTGCAACAGTGCAGTATGGACAGCCCTATGCAACATTCATTCATTTGATTCGCCAAATGCGTGGACAGACACTATCCTGGATTATCCAGTAGTAATACCAGAGATGCAGCATATCTGATGCACTGGAAGCTTCAAAGTCATAGCTTTTTTCAGATAATTGTACTAGCTTGTACACTTGTTTCGTGTGAAACTTTGTTACTGAGGGAGGACACATAAACTTTGTTCTACCTGGATGACTTTGCTCTATATGCAGCTAGTTGCTTTTGTTGCAGTTAAATCTTCTCTCTGTTGGGTTTTTCCATGATGAGAGACCAAGTTTCTTTGCTTTGTCGATTGAATTCTTCCAGGTTGGCTACATAATGCATGATTTATTGCCCGTCTTTTAATTACCCTTATAATGTGATACTTCCAATTGTGATCACCTTGAGGTACTCTTCGTGTTGAGAAGCTAAGGGTAGTTAGTGTAATAGTCTTAGGATCCATGGCCAATGCAGTCACATATATGTAACCTTAGTCTAGAGGATGGCAGTCGTATTGGATACATTGAGGTCACTACCGATGCAGCTAACGAGTCCTGATCTGATCAGAACTCTATAAAGAAAGGAGGCGAAGTGGATTTAGATAGGATGGCTAATGACCAGCTGCATATATGTTCTATCTTTACTTCTCTTTCTTACTCTCTGTTTCTTTTTTTGCATTAGGTATTAGCACGTGGATCTTCATTAGGCTCACACATTTCGTCATTCCAATGCTACTACTACGGTGTTCTTGGCACTGATTACATTGGACACTTGATCAATTGCACCATCGGTTCATAGAGTAGAGAAGCATGAGAGAAGATAGCACGGGGGGCATATCAAATGACGAGTACAATGGAACGTTAATGCTGCAGATAATCCAATCCAAGTTGCCTCATTGAAATGTAGGCCATTATCACACTTCTAATTCATTAGGAACCACACACTTATATGTGCTATGATGTG
Organism: Lygodium microphyllum; assembly: GCF_053477565.2. Lineage (NCBI taxonomy): Eukaryota > Viridiplantae > Streptophyta > Polypodiopsida > Schizaeales > Lygodiaceae > Lygodium > Lygodium microphyllum. The sequence continues at coordinate 15,226,322 of NC_141152.1, forward strand.
CCAGGAGGGGAGTGCCATAATGTTCGAAATTAGACTAGTGATGTTTAAACACTTGTACTTCAAAGTGATTTTGAGGGTTATTCTTTAAAGATTCAGACTAGATAGGTTCTTGAGTTCTTTAAAGACTCAAAATTGTCCATTGTATAGTGCTCTATCTTAGCTCTACCTGCTATTTTTATGCTGATTCCAAACATTAATTAGACATCACAAAATTTTCCAAACTTGCTCTATTTGGTTGTTTGCAATAGTCTTGAGACATAGCCTATTGTTTTATTTAATAAACATTAGAGAAGTGTTATAGTTACAGAGTCGCTAAAACTTGAAAGGGAACTTAGAAAAGGTTGCCTCACTTAATTGAGGGAACTTAGAAAATGTTGCCTCACTCAATTGTCAACCACATCAAATGGCCTTTTTTTATTTGAAATGTAACATTGAGTCACATGTACAGACTCAACCATGAACTAACATATATGCTATAACGCCCTCTCTCAAATTATGGGTGATCTAATACAATACAATATATAATGATAATGTCCCATCATAATACATACAACAAGGACTACCAGGGTAGAACCACAAATATCCAAGCAATAGGTGTGCATATAAGACCATCTTGTCTTGACCATATGTGACCATGGATTCCTCGCCGCCTTTGGCCAAACTGCCAAATTGTCCCCTCATATGAGCTTAGACTAGGAGCCAATCCCACTCTCTTTGAATACCAACCCATCAGTCAATCCCACCTCTTGGATTTAAACTTGCTAAACTTTAGTCCATGCATCAGGGACATTCCTCTCTAGAACTTGTGCACTGGTATACCCATATAGATGAGGGTCATCTAACCCATCTCACCACCCTCTCACACACCCTCTCTAGTACTAAAGTTGTGAGGGATGACCACATCACTTGTACTAAAAAGGAGCAGATGAAGGGTTAGCGAAGCCAGTCTCTCGATTGGAAGAAGTAGACTCCTTCCACACCTTGGCCTTTGCTTGGGCTGGAGGATCTGAACCAGATTTTGAGGAAGAAGATGACTCAACGGAAGAGTTTGGATCCCGCTTCTTCTTTCTTGAAGCCACTAACTCTTTAGAGTCCTTCCGTAAGCATCCCTTCTTACCACAATGACAACACTAGGCCTTCGACAACTTCTTCATGTCACCCCTCTCAAAAGTTGCAAGAGCCTCACTGGAACCTATATAATGAGATAGAAGCCTTGTAGATGCAAAGATACATCATGCTCAAGTAGCTTGGAGGACATATGGGTAAAACTCACAATTGTCGAGGATATTTACATCCTCAAAGCATTGGCCACTCCATCAAACTCTGGGGAGAGCTTATAGAGTAGTGTCCCCCCCACAAGATGTGCCTTTGGAAGAGTAGACTGCATGTGTTGAAGTTGGTCATATTCTTGTGTAGCATAGAGCAAAATAGTATTCTTAGGCTTGAACTTCATCTAATGGAGTTGCCAATAAAGTTCACTACACACATGGTGGAAGGTTCCATGCACTACAACAAAAAGGCCTCTTAGACGCGATTTTTGAATTGAGAGAAAATCTTACGGGCGCGTCTATAAGCCCATCTATTTGTGCGTGTACCATTTCGCATCTATAGTCGCATGTATAAGGAAATCCATACGTACCAATAGACACGCATATACACGCATCCATAAACGCGCATATGAAAACCAAAATTATTATTTATTTAATTTTTTTGTGCGTTTACAAGTGCGTCTACATGGAAGATTAGATGGGCACATAGACACGTGCATAGACGCGCTTTTACATGCGCTAGTAGACGCGAATGCAAAACCAAAAATCTCCTTTTAAAAAAAGATATTTAATTTTTTTTATTAATTTGAATTATATAGCGTGTGTATGGGCGCGTGTACTCTACATTCTAGACGTGAGTATAGACGCGCGTTTTCTGCAATTTAGACGCGCAAATAGACACGAAGCACAGAATTGGGAAAAAAAAACTAGAGAGCATTCCCCTCCCATACATCAAATCGTGCATTTGGGAAAAACACAATGGATCTGAAGGCACAAGAAATGAAAATAAAAATCCATGTATTCATTATATATAAAACGCATTTACATGGGGAGTTTAAGTGCTTGCGACCTAAAGCGTGGCCGCAAGCAGTAGGCTCAAAGATGTATAATAGATATACAAGGAAACAAGGCCATAGAGGAGGTATGGTGCTCCTCTACGAATCTGAAAAAGAAACATCTTTGCTAGCACCACCATCGCTACTAGTGTCGCTATCCCCCTCCTTGCTATGCTCCACATTAGGGTTCTCCTACACACACAAAAGATCAAGGTTGCTTACGTATAATTGCAAATAAAAAGTTATAATTAGCTATACTTTTAATAGGAAAGTAAGAAAAACATACCTCCTCTGGCTGTCGAATCCTCATAGCTCGGTTGTATTGCTTCTCAGTGATGAGACCCTTCTCATAGAAGTGAAGCCATGTGGCTGCGCGGTTATGGCCTCGATGGTAACCTACCTCTCTAGGAGTAGGTATCCTACCAAGGATAGTAGTCTGCAAAACAATTATGATATATACAAACAATTATGAGACACAATGTATTAGAAAAAATTATACAAAGAATTGAAAAAAATATAAAATTTAAAAAACTAGAAATCAAAATATACTTACAAACTTTGCCTCCCACGACTCTTTGCTGCCCGATTTGTAATGCGACGATCCCATGGTTTCCATTTGGATGCGTTGTGCCTCTGCGTGTTGGCGACTCTTCACTTTCTCTACTGCTTTCTTCTTGACTTTCTTTCACTCTATGCGGTGGCACATAGGTGGTTGGCTATAGGCTCCACGCCCCTCCTCTTGTCTCCGTAGTGACTCCCTGACGCGTGTCATGAGGTGGGATCTTTTGTTGTGAAGCAAATCCCTCACTTTTGTGCGTCCCCAATCATCCGAGAATCGCTGACCCTCTGGATTTGGGTACCTCCTATGGATTGCCCTCAACACCTCCTGCCACAAGCCGCTTTTCTAATTCTTGAAGTAAACGAAACAATCTTTATACGTCGCATGCACGACGCTCCTCATGTATGCCATTACATCTCTTCCTTCATCATCATGGAAGATGCCACTAGTATCTGTAACTCTATAGTATTGGCATACAGGCTCCTCTATGTGATCTTCTGGTGAGGGTGATCACTCGCCATCTCCTAGGCAACCCCACACAAGCCTCATCCTCCCCCTCGACTCTCCCTCCTCCCTCTCTGTCGACTACACTCTGCCTCGCTAGATGCATGTGCTTCCGCAAATGCATATGCGTCGGCTGAAGCACAATGCATGTACAGGCGCTGCACATGGAGTACCTGCAATTGGAGTTTGGACATTTGGTGTTAGGGAAGCAGTGCCAAGCAAAGATGTCAGAGGCATTCCAGACATGATGCTGAACACCTCGTTTGCTGTGGGAGAGCGGCCAAGGTGTCTAGTCATCTCTCCCATGAAGTCTTCCTTACTAGGAAAACCTCCAAGAAAAGCATTGACCCCTCTGCTGAACAAGCCCAATGTATCATTCATGCGATCCAAATCTGGGTCATTGCTAGATGAACCAGGATGCGACATCTGCAAACAAAACACAGGAATAAGACAAATTTGCTAAACTGCAATATTGTGTAAACTGTACTATTGTGTAACATGTTCGTACAATTCCAGAAATAAAAAAATATTTTTTTATTAGAGCTGACGCGTGTATAATCGTGTCTGAGATATAGAATAGATGTGCTCTCAAACGCTCCCTGAAGTCAAACCTTCTGGTCAGAGCACGTATATATTCGTGTCTAAGATGTAGAATAGATGCGCTCTCAGACGCTTCTCAAAAGTCAAAGCTTCTGGGCGAGCGCATGTATATTCGCGTCTGAGATGCAGAATAGATGCGCTCTTAGACACGTCTCTGAAGCCAAAGCTTCTGGGTAGAGCGCATGTATTCTCGCGTCTGAGATGCAGAATACATGCGCTTGGAGACGCAACTGCAGACACGGTGACAGCAAACATAGCTGCGCGTCTATGTCTGCGTCTCTACTGGAATCTACACACGCTGTCAAATGTGCTAAGTCGGCTACTCTTAATCCGACAACCACCATCCATGATTTATTTGTGATATAAGAACTTCAATCATAGATCCTAATATGAAAGAGAGAGAGAGAGAGAGAGAGAGAGAGAGAGAGAGAGAGAGAGAGAGAGAGAGAGAGAGAGAGAGAGAGAGAGAGAGAGAGAGAGAGAGAGAGAGAGAGAGAACTCACCTTGGGTCTTTGGTGTGGACGAGTGGTGGCGCTGCTTCCTTCCCCTTCTTCCTCGCCGTGGTGAGTTGTTCTCCCTTGATGCTTGCTGCTTGTTGTCTCCTCTCTTTGCTTCTTGTTCCTCTTTTTCTCCTCTCTTTTGTTCTCTCTTTCTTCCTCTCCTTGGCTTTCTTCTTTCCCCTCTTGTCTCTTTGAAGTGAAAGAAGAGGTGAGTCATAAGGAGGCGAGTCATGAAGAGACTAGTGGAGGTAGACTGCATGTCGGTTGAACTCGAGCTTCAGAACGCGCAAAAAATGCAGGAAAGGCGCAGTTTGAAAAGAAATGATTTAAGTATCTTTTGAATTTTGACGTTTACGTCTATTTTTGCATGTATATGCGTATCTAAATTTACGTAAACGTGCCAATAAATGCGGATTTAGACGAGCAGATAGACGCAGATTTAGACGCGTAGTTCGATGCATGTATAGACGCGCATTTAGCACACTTGCATTTTTATCATAAGTTTTTGTATTTAAGATAAGTTTTGAAAGTAAGTTTTGATGGCAAGTTCTTATCATAAGTTTTTATGTATTTATGATAAATTTGTGTATTTAAAATTGAGATCTTAGAATAATTAATACGCCTTGAAGTTTTTATGTAAACATATTAATAACAAATTTGATGTTTTCATGAATTAGGTTTAATCATGTCGTCGTCATCACCTAGTGCAATGCATGCTGATGAGTCAACGAGCACATCCTCAAGTGAGGATGAAACATTACGTCTTCATAATCGAGATGCATGGCTATGACAAAAAATTAAATGCATGTGTGATCATTGTCGAGGGTGTATTTTTTGAGCATGTCGAGTTGCAATGTCACACCTCAGCATGTATGGAGAATGGGACTGAGAAAAATCACCGGTATTCATTGTTTTTAACACTAAGATTGCTAGTCTATGTTACTCAATATATATCAACGTACATGTAGCTCCCTTTTGTGGTTGAGTAGGATGCAGTACCATATCCTCCGATGCTCCCTCTCGGGTGTCGAGAGGTTGCAAAATGTCGACGCGAGGAGGCAGAGTCTTCAAGAAGAGTGGAGACTGATGACCATGATAGTAGCCCTCATGAAATGCCCCATCAAGTTGTAGAGGATGAGATTTTGGACAACATGGTACACGATCTATTTTTGCAACGGGTTCAGGGAGAAGGTCACTCTATGAAGCCAGATGACCCACTATACGTAGCATCATCTACTCCATTGTATGAATGTTGTACGTACTCCCTTCTTCATGCGTCCCTCGAGATACTTAACTTGCAAACAATTTATGGATGGAGTAATGTTAGTTTGAATGTGTTATTGAAGTAGGTATCAATTCAGTTTGGCTTATGAATCATAATATTAATTGTTCTATTTTGAAATCAGATACAAATATATATTGGTGGTTTTTTAACTCACTTTTAAAAATATATGTAGGTTATTATCACAAATGCTTCCAAAAGGAAACAAATTACCAACTAAGAGAGAGCAAGCAAGACATTACTTGATATCTCTGGGAAGCCTCGATTATGTCAAGATCCATGCATGTGTCAATGATTGTGTCTTATTTCGTGGGATTCATGAGTTCGCATGAGAGTGTCCTGTTTGTGGTGAATCAAGATACGAAGTGGAGATGAAGTCAATGGATATGCCTCGTAAGAGTTTGCGACATTTTCCAATTGTTCTACGTATTCAACTTATGTTCAAGTGTAAGTCTATTGGAAAGCTCATGTCATGGCATGCTAGTCATCGTTCAAGTGATGGAAAATGGAGGATCCCTGCAGACACACTGGCATGACAACATATAGACAATTTGTGGCCCGTTTTCAAAGAAGAGCCAAGAAATTTGAGATTTAGTTTAGGTATGGATGGAATCAATCCATTTGGCATCAAAAGCACATCATACAGTGTATGGCCAGTGGTATTGGTGAACTATAATATTCGTCCATCCATGGCAATTAAAAAGGGACATGTAATGTTGTCCCTTTTGATTCCTGGAAAGCACAAGGTAAAAAACATGGACATTTACTTAGAGCCTTTGATTGAAGAGTTAGAAATGTTATGGGAAGGTATTGAGGTGCAAGATACAAGCGAATCTGCATCCTCTAGAGATCTCATGTTGAAGGCCATGTTGTTGTGGACCATGCATGACTTTCCAGGATATGGAGAGTATTCAGGTACATGTATATAACTTTATATTTGAAATTCAAGACTTGAATCAATTGCATGTTATTAATTCACTTGTTTGTTTAGGTTTAACCACATCAGGATATCATGCATGTCCTATTTGCGGTCCCTCTCTAGTTTCCTCTAGGCCGGCACATTTAAAGAAGGTTATCTATGACAATCATCATCGATTTCTTCCTATTGACTATCCCAAATATGTTCTCCCTACTAATGTAATGACTTCACAATCTCTAACCATTCGAGATTGGAAGGAGAGATGGATTAATGCTGACAGCCACCCTCCACTCGGCATGTATATTTCTCTCGATTGACTTTAAAGTATTTAGCATGATGAATTGTTTACATAATATATTGTTTGTTTGTTAGGTCCTCTATATTTTTTTGTCTTTCGTATTGGACTGAACTCAAGATCAATCACCTGTTGGAACCCATGTACATATTCAAAAATGTTGTATCTACATTATGGGATCATTTGATAGGGGCTCGTGACTCAATCAATGTAAGGGAGGATTTACATAACATTGGTCGCATGAGACGAGCCTGGCCACGCATTAGACCCAGAGGAAAGATTGAGCTATCCCATGCACCTTGGATGTTGTCAAAGAACGAGGAAAAAATAGTGAAGGAACAAATATGTAGCTTTCGAACACCCATAGGATGTATGAGATGTCTCAAGGGAGCCTTCATAAAGAAAAAGAAAAGAGGTGTGGAGCAACTATCTGGTTTGAAGTCCCACGATTGGCACAAAATGATTCAAGTAAGGGTATCTCTAACCATCAATATAGTAATTAGTGGAGTAACTATGTGTAAACTTTGGGGCATGATGACTTTTTCCTCAACTAATCATTTGATCTATGAATATTATTTACATTCAGTTCGTACTTCCTACTAGAAATATCCCATTGTGTATCCAAAGATATACGTGATATTATTTACAAGATGGGAGAGCTTGTGAGGTGTGTATACATTGTATTTTTTCATTATATATTGCATACATCATGTAGTGAACCTCTTTGAATTTCTACACAAAAATAAACAATTGTCAAATACATCCTGACAGATATATGAGCTCGAAGGAAATTGATCCAAACACATTGCAAGATGCTCAAGTATTATCTGTTGAGGTGGTTTGTTTGGTGGAGGAAATTTTTCATCGCTCCATTTTGACTACTCAATTACATTTACTGGTACATTTGATTGATGAGATCGCACTTTGTGGGGCAGTTCATGCAAGTGGATGTTTTTTCTTGAGCACTTCATGAAAACATTGAAAGATTTTGTGAGGCAAAAAGCACGGCCTGAGGGAAGCATGGCTGAGGGTTGGTTAGTGCAATCATCCCTTGTTTATATATCTGAATATCTTGCTGAAGTGAACCTCTCTCAACCACGACTATGGAAAGAGGATGAAGACTTGAGGATGACCTCTGTAATACCTCAAGGAAAAGGAATGAGTAAAGTGCTAACAAAAGAATAACTTTGTAAGTTAAATAGTTTTTGTGTGCTCAATAGTGATGTAATGAGCAAATGGGTGACACTATATAATGAAGCAAGGGCAAGAAGAAAAAGCGAAAGACAAGCATTTCACACCAGATATGGATGTAATGTCTCATTTCCAGATCATCTAAATGCGCTCCCACGTCATATTGATATAGATTGGTTACATGAGGAAATGGAGAGAATTGAAAAAGAGGAGGAAATTAATATATCTCAAGAAGAGTGGGAATACGCACGAGGTTGCTTATCAAAGGTGAGACATACTATCAATTAATTTGTTTCTAGTTATATTTTATATAATAAATTGACATGTTTGATCTTAATCTTTTACTACTAGTGCACATTATTCAATGCTATTTGGTGTGAGGGTAAACATCTTCGAACTCAACGTATAGATGAAAAGAGAAATACGCAAGATTGTGGTGTCCTTGCTCATTTCGAGGATGCCAATGGTACCATGGAAGGTTATTGTGGCTTGATCCAAGATATTCTGAAGCTTGACTTCAGATGATTCTTTATATATGTACTGGATGTGAAGTGGTTTAAAGAAGTGGTAACAAATGGTGAGCATTGCACGATCATACGTCATTCAAGTGGTTTTGTAATCATTGACTCTACAAAATTTCACCAAAACAAGAATGTCACATTAGTACTACCTCAACAATGCGAGCAGGTATATATGTAAAAGCTAATTTTTTTATATGTATACATGTGATACATATACACAATATAATAAGTATTTAAGTTTCTTGCTTTTGTTTTTCAAATACAGGTTTTGTATCATCCAAGGGTAAACAATAACCAGTGGTGGTATGTCATCCCTATATCTAATCATTCAAAACCAATATATGGTAATATTACCGACATAGAGATAGCAGATGATAATCCAACAATTAATGATGATGTACATGATGACACCATCATGGATGATATGCGTGATATAGTACAAGATGAACCTCGCGAGGATGTTCAAGGAAACACGGAAGAGGACAATAATGTGGTTGATGATGATGAAGTTATTGAGCAATATAGCAACACATCTGATAGTGGGATAGACTTATTTGTTTCATTACCTCTTGGTAACATAGACCTAGTAGTAGATAGTTTAGCAAGGGTTGATCTCATTGAAGATGAGATGGATCATTTACTGTAACATACTTAATTCGCTTAATGATTCAATGTGTATTCTTAATTCTATGGAAAATATCATACGCACATGTGAATACTCAAGAATCAATAGTCAAGTTTAAAGCTAAATTGAATTTTCCATAATAAAAAGGAAGTATTTTTTATCATCTTCAAGTAGAGAAATTACAAGATACATGCAATTTTTGCTACTAATTGTATAATAAGGTTTGTGTCGCTTGCTGCTAATTACTTATATCAGGCTTGTCAACTGGAGGAACTGCCATTCATTAGAGAGCAATGCAAAAATAATTATTAACTCTGGTTTTTTAATTATATTAAGTCCAATTTCAAGTGGTTAAATAATTACGCGTCCGCAAATGCATCTATCTGTGTGGATATATAGACACAAAATTCGCATCTATTTACACGCTCTTTTACATGCGCATATAGATGCAATGATAGACGCGCCCGACTTTGCGCATCTAACATGCGCGTCTATGCCTCGTTTCTGTTGTGGTGATGTACCACGTTTGAAGCTTCACCCATACTTCTGGAGATGTCTTGTAAGAGGTAACTGTTGGTAGAACGTATTGAGAAATACACAGAAAAATAGCAAAATAGGCATGCGTATCATTCATATCCCATGTCAGCATATCTTTCTCATGATTGTCCTCATCAAAATTGTCTAGAATTGGAAAAGGATGCTGACGATGTGGAATAGCTCCACAAACAATGTACCATAGCCACTTCTGCATGAACCATACTTTCATTATATCACTTCATGTTAGATAATCAAAGCTATGTAACTTATCATCAGTAGAAGTGCATGAAGGACCATCTGGAGAGGATATGAAGAGAAGATAGAGGATAGAAGGTGGACAAAGAGAGAAGATAGTCAAACCAACATGCAATGGAAACCAAAATCTGATTAGAATAGAAGGGCAACTATGGCAAGAAAATGAAAACACACCCAGAAAATGCCCTAAATAATAAAAATGGCCTATAGACATGGTTGTCCAGTCAGTTGTTAGGGTTAGGAAACCAAAACATAGGCCAATTGGAGCAATAAATGCAACAAATGGATGAGTACAGGGTAGACAACAGTTACATGTTGAAAACACAGATTGCTATGCAGAAAACACAAGATATAGTAGACGAGATACAACAGGCTAAAATCAATCAGTAGGTAGGTTTCCAAATCAAAAGACTCAAAACATACATGTAATTAGTAGAAAAACATCAACTTGAACATAGATCATGCAATTTGATACCATGTTAGAAGTGGATGTAGTAATGGAAATGTATATGTATGTTGAAATAGACTATTGAACACAAGACATAGAGAAAAGAAGAACACAACAAAAGAAGAGAACTCAAAAAAATGCTCAGGAAATGGAATCCATATACCAAGAGATGAGATAGTATAGAACCAATGTGAGTCACTAGTTGTGAAGTCACTAGCACCATATCCTCTCTCTAGCAAAACCTATGACAAATGAATGATAATGAGTGTAGGGGTGCTTGAAATAGGGAAAAATAGATGCAAAGAATATGATAGGTCAATTAGCATTAAATGCTGGCTAACTGGCTCTGAGAAATGCCTAAAACCACATCATAACAACCAAATAAAAATGCATAAATACACAACATAATATCATGTTGCCCTAGCCCATTGAGTCATATGCACAGATTCAACCATAAATTGACATATCTGTTAGCACTGGTTGTCTAGGTAAGATTTCAATGCCAACTTGTCCAATATTTCTCATTGACATGGCCCATACAACAATTAATTATGTTATGTCAATAAGGATCTATGCAAGTCTAATGAAGAAGGTGGGATTCTATATGCTCTAATCCTGCATTAGTAACTACTTAACACTAACAATCAATACCACATGTCATGACAAGGTTACTTGTTTGAAAACTTGAGGGAGTTGCTCATAAATATGTAAGCATATCATGTGGATCCAAAAGAATGGATTTTTAAATGCCATCATTTACATTCATAAGGATGGCATATAAATAGGTCATTTATAAATTGAAAACAAGGGATTGAATAGATAAGGGATCATTTACAAGTTGAAAAGAAGGGATTGAATAGATTTAAAGGATAATTTACAGATTGAGCATGTAAAGGGGTATTATTAAAATGAGCTTGAACACACACATGATATAGAGGGTTTATACATAGTGAATCCCCCAAGCTTGAAAATGGATCGAGGCTCAAAAAAGGGCTCTTGGCCATTTTTGCACCAACACTATAACATATATTGGGGTAGTGATACATCTATACCTTTACTAGTTCCATATGTAGACTAGACATCAAACAATTTCTCAAACATACTCTAAGTGGACGGTGTGTTCATGAGTATTATGTGAACCCCAGGTTTGCAATGATTATGTGAGCACAACAAGCCAAGCTAATACAACATTTGCTAGTTGCTATTAAGAGCTATGAAACGTTACTATAGGGATTGCGAAGCATCCTAATTTACCACCATTTAATTACTATGAAAGAAAAGAAGTCAATGAGGTAAGCCCTAGTACTTTAAAGTTGATAATTGACACTATAAGGGATTAGGCCCAAAAATGGTGGCATTGATATATTTTCTTAACTAAGGAAATCTACGACTAATGAGAAAAAGTGTGATAGGAGACTCGCGTCTAGAATGACTTTTTTTTTTTGAAATAAAATGTGAAATTTCTACTTTTTTATACATGATTTAAGATATACTTTTTGTGTTTACTTAAGTGCTCATTTAAACGCCACACTCTCAACTTCCATTCGAATACCTAAAGCACTCATCTCTTTGTTGGCAGCCATAGCCACTCTGTTCAAGATTTCTATTGGTTGCATTCTTCTTGGGCACTCTTTGAGCCTTCTCGAGCAAGTTGGAGCAGCCCCCCATAGTCCTCACCTTGTTGGTACAACATCATGTTGTGTGAAACATGCCCTTTTTTTTAGCAGCAGCTCAAGTTTTTCATCTCCTTTGGCATATCTTCTTCACTAGGCAGCTATATAAGCACTATTACACTTGGTTTTGATGCTTGACATTGATCCTTCCACTCTTGGTATTCAATTTGAGTGCTAAGATTTAGTTTTGGATTGTTATAACAGTCCATAGACTATCATAAAATAGGGCATCACTTATCTTTGATGTCTACACTCATTGCCATTGGTTGGATGATGCTCGGTTGATGCTTATATATTCGAGGATGCTATATCATTACTTGGAGTTGATTTTGGACTAATTTAACCACTTCATTTACTCTGTTTTGGCTGAGGTTTGCTGACTGAAAATATAGAGTAGTACTTTATTTGATGCTTCTATGATCAATTTTTTTGGCCTTATGATGCCCGGTTATGCTGGGATGATGTCTACATGTATGGGAATGCTATACATGTGTTATGGATTGGATTTGGAGCTGAAATAGCTTGGTTTGATAGTGCATTCACTGCTGTTTACAACAGGGTTGAGCATCTTTTAACATGGATTTTATATGCCTATTGCTCCTGGCCATGATTCGGGTGTTTTATATATGCAGTACTAATGTGTACCATTGATGCTAGTACATTGATATATAATATGCCCATGATTTAAGGTGGCTTTGAGCTTGATTTTAGGACTAATTTAATCAATTTTGACACTGAATTTATTGTTGTAATAACTAGGGTTGAAGCCTATTTGGTCAGTGTATGCTCTACCTATTCATGGCGGGTGTTTCCTGGGTGAGTCATATGACTACACAGATGTATATGGAGGTTGGCACATGTCTTATTGCTTTGGAATGCCTTTTGAGCTTTGATCAAGATTTGTCTAGTTGGCATTTGATTGACATTAGTCTATAGTGGCATGCTTCTGTTTGATTGCCACTTGGAGCTTGAGTTGGTCATTCAACTGCATACTTTGGAGCTCTTGGATGCTTATTTGGGTTTTCATAGATTTGACATTGATTGTTACATGATGTACTGGATGTTATAGGTGATGCTTGACCAATCCCTTGCTTTGGATGCTTCGTTGATATATAGTTTTGGCTCCATGATGCCTTATGTATTCACATGATATCTTTGAGCTTGGTTGCCTGATTGACATCGATCTTTCTACCAGTGGGAGCTTCATGCTATCTCTAGATATTGCAGAGCTTGTGGTTTATGTAGTTGAGCTTCTTGAGTAGATGAGACTAGGATCTCTTACATGTCTATGCTCTTGATAGATACTTGTTTGCATTGGATACTTTTGGGCTGATTTGATCCGTCTTCTCTTTGAGCATACATCGACCTTTGTCAAGTCCTATCAATTAGGCATACACCTAACTTGGCTTACTCTCTGAGTTCTTTATGCCAGGGCTTGTATCCTTCTACTAACATTGATTGCTCTGACACATTTGGGTGTTTGGCTCATGGTTCTTGGCTACTACAATGTTTGTTACATGCCCGCTTCATGTAATATCTGATTTGGCAGTCATACTTGACTTTGGATCACTGTTAGCTCATTGTTTGCTCTCTTTTTCTCACCACTGTGATTTATTACAACAAGCTATTTTATGCGGAGTGTGATGTATTTACTGAGCTTAATCATGTCATTTTGATGTATTCTTGGTACTATTTGGTGGATAGTTGGTCATTTTAGTAGTTTCTCTTATTTTCAACTTGTTTGGTAGTGGTTTTGACATGTTTATACTAATTACAGTAGGCCATTTTCTGCGTACTTTGCCTTTGTTTCACTCATTATGGTTGGCTATCTCAAAGATACAACTTTATTTAACATTGCCAAGTTGGATGGCACCAAATATGGCTATTGGAAGTCTCAAATATGGCAGGTTTTGGTGCAGAAATTATAGATTAAGCCACTAAGAAACAAAGGTATTCAACCCGAGAACATGGATGATGATGACTGGGCTAATTTAGATGCACTATGCAAGTCCACTAACATTTTATCACTCTCTGAAGAGGTGCATAATAATGTTGTTGAAGATGAAGATTAGAGTGCATGGAATCTATGGGAAAAGATTCAGGAACTTTATACTAATCAGAGCCTTGATTTATGGATGTATTGTCTTATAAACAGTTGATGGATCTCTACATGAAGGAGGGGATCCCATTATCTACTCACTTTAGCCAGTTTCATTCTATCATGAAATTGAAAGATATAGAGAAGAGTGCTCTTTTGATTGAAGAAATTAATAAGAAAAGCAATGTCGCTTCTTGCAATTCACATGCATTATCCGTTAGAGGTGGCAGAAGTGGCAAGAAAGATAATGATCATCATGGGAAGGACTCTTACAAGTCCAGGTCTAAGTCATGTGGACACAGCAAGTCCCGTGGATATAAATTTGATCTTACATCCCATTATTGGGGAAAAGCGAGACACATATGGCCGTAGTGCCATAAGATGCGCGATGATAAGCGGAAAGAAAAGGGGAAAGAAAAAGTGCAAGTGAAATCCAATGATCACAGTATTATACCTACAAAGTCCAGCGTAAAGATTGATGCGATAAATGTCATGCAGCCTGAGGAGTTCGATGGTGACTACATCTTAGTATCCTTTTCATGTGATGTCTCTTAGCTAACCGAGGCTCAGTCTATGTATGCACAATGTTGGATCTTGGATTCGGGTGTGTCTTTTCATGTGACCCCCCTACTATGTGCTTAGGTGATAATCGGTCTCTTGCTATTGTGTGCATTGGTGATATCATTCCATAGTTTCCCTCTGGTATCACTTTTGTTCTGCATAATGTACATCATGTATTCGCCCTGACTAAAAGCCTTATGCCTATTGGGTAGCTTGATGATGCAGGTTATCATATATGCTTTGGTGATTTTTCATGGAAGATAACTCGTGGCAAGCTTGTTCTTGCAAGAGGTGCCAAGTCTGGCAACCTCTATCCCTTGGTTGTATCTGATACTATTGACCATGTTTTGTCAATGGGTTCTATCCCATATGTATCTCTCTGGCGTGCTCATCTTGGGTGTATGTCGTTCGGGAAATGAAAATTCTTAGTGCTTTGCAGTATCTTTCGCCTTTTAACTACTCACATTTTGAGTCTATGATCATTGTTTATATGGCATATAGACTAGGAATTCACATAAAAAGTTTGATGTTCCATGCATGGGTGAGCCTTTGGCTCTTGTGCATTTAGATGTACGTGGATCCATGCCTTGTTAGTCATTAGGGAGTGCGGAGTACTTTGTCACATTTATTGATGATTAATCACATAAGGTTCGGGCTTATCAACGAAAATTTTATGTCTTGGCCATCTTTTAGCGTTGGCTTGCTCTCTTGAGGGAATTAGTATAGGCATAGGCTGAAATGCCTAAGGACCTATAATGTTGGTGAGTATGTCTCACGTGCCTTTGAGAAAATTTGTGACAAGCGAGGTATTAAGCATCAGTTGACTACCCCTTACACCCCTCCATAGAATGGTATGGTAAGCATATGAATAGGATCTGCAATATGCTTAGCCAAGTAGGCTTACCACAATGTTTTTGGGCTGAGGCAGTCTCTACTACTATGCACCTCATTAACAGGTCACCTTGCAGTGGTATTGACTTCCAGATTGCAGAGGAGGTATGGGCATGAAAGCCTCTGTCATATTCTCATTTGCATGCCTTTGGATGTGAGGCCTTTTTCCATGTGCCCAAGGACAAACACAATAAGCTGGATCCTAAAAGTGTGAAATGCTATGGAGATGAAGGTGAGATGTGATATCATCTTTGGGATCCACAAGCGTAAAAAGTGATCCACAACCATGATGTTGTGTTCCATGAGGAAAAAATGCATATGTAGCCTATGAAAGTTGTTGAGATACATAGGGTTATCTTTCAAGAGGAGCCCCCTGCTCTCGCACAACTAGCTAGACAGCCTGCACCAACAATCGATCCTCATGGCCATGATGTTAGACAAGATGTTAGATAGGATGTTGGATAGGCATCACTACCTGCATTGAGGAGCTCTACTAGAGATAGACAACCTCCTGATCATTATGAGCCCTCCATAAATTATGTTTTGGTTATAGATGTAGGAGAGCCTCTCACCTATGATGAGGCTATGCGCAGGGGTGACATTCACTCCTGGTGGGAGAGGGCTATGCAGTCTAAGATTGACTCATTTCATAAGAATCGTATGTGGGATTTGGTTTCCTTGCCTAGTGGCAAGCGGGCTTTGCCTTGCAAGTGGGTGTACAAAAGTTAAAAGTACCCCTGAACACTCCAGGCTGGCATACAAGACTAGATTGGTAGCAAAGGGTTTTAAGGAGGAGCATGTTGGTGTTTACTTTGATGAGGTATTCTCTCTTATGGTTAAGATGACCACCCTATGCTTAGTCTTGGATTTGGTTGCATTTGACTTGGGACTTGTATTAATTGGATGTCAAGATGACTTTCTTACATGGGGACTTGCATGATGAGATATACATGGAGCGACCTAAGGGATTTACAGAGCCTGGTAGGGAACATCTAGTGTAAACATTGAGGAAGAGTCTTTATGGCTTGAAGCAGTCACCTAGGGAATGGCACCACAAATTTGATGCATTCATGCAGTCACAAGGCTACAGCCATAGTGCTGTAGATCCGTGCTTGTACATGAAAAAATCTTGTAATGGTTCATTACTGATTTTGGTACTCTATGAGGATAACATGCTTTTAGCAGGGAAAGCTCATGATGAGCTAGATGTTCTTAAGGCTCAGCTCAAGAAGAGCTTTGAGATAAAAGATCTAGGACAAGCCTCTCATATACTTGGTGCGCGCATTACACGTGACAAGTCTCATGGACTACTCTATCTGTCACAGAAGGAGTATATCCATAAAGTCCTTGAACACTTTCGTATGCAAGATGTGAAGCCTATTGGTTGTCCATTGCCTTCTCATGTGAAGGTATCATAGGTCAATTGTCCACAGATAGATGAGCACAGGGCCGAGATGGCCAAGATTCCCTATGCATCCGCAATGGGCAGCCTTATGTATGCTATGATAGCCACCCGCCTAGATATTGCATTTGTAGTTGGTGTTGTGGCACATTATGTGGCTACACCTGGCAAGAGGCATTGGGATGCTATGAAGGGTATCATGATATACCTAAAGAGAATAGCTGATATGTGCATATGTTATGGTAGCTAGGATACAGGAGTCGTGGGATACATTGACTCTGACTATGCAAGAGATGTAGATAGTAGGAAGTCCACTTTTGGTTATGTGTTTACTTTTGCTGGACGTGTTGTTTCATGGATGTCCAGGGTGTAGAAATGTGCGGCCCTTTCTACAACACAAAGGATGAGTATGTTGCATCCACTGAAGCTTGCAAGGAGGCCATTTCATTGGGTTATTTGGTTTGCTGACCTTGGTATTGTAGATGCTATCCCTACATTGCATTTGGATTCTATGAGTGCTATCTAGTTAGCCAAGAATCCGGTCTTCCATGCGAAGAGGAAACACATTGAGGTGAGGGATCACTTCATTTGCAAGGTCATTACAGACAGGTCTGTTGACCTTGTCAAGATCTCAAGTGACTAAAATCTTGTAGACTTGCTCATGAAAAGCCTCTCTACAGAGCAATTTGCCTTCCTTAAGAGGTTGATGGGCATTTGCAGACAAGTTTGCCTTCCTTGGTTGTATCTTTGTATATGTTGTACTATCTTTTCTTTTTTCTTTTCACTCCTCACTGATACAAATTCACCTTTAAGTGGGAGGTTGTTAGGGGTACACCTCTGCCTAGTCGCCCATGTATTACTACACTAATAGTACTAAGCATGCCTACACACTGTAGGTAGTGGGCGCCCATCACTGTCACTTCATTCTTTATTTTTTTAGTGACATTTGAATAAAGGGAAGGTCGATCACACATTGTGACCATTGGAGTTCCCACATTGTGTGTGTGTATCTCTCTTGCTTTTGCTCCTTCCACCATAGCTCTTGCTCCCACTTGTGCTTCCACTTTAGGGCTCACCTCCCTTCACTATAAACATGCTCCATAATTTTAAACTAAGAAAATGTATAGTTGTTGTGATGAGAAAAAGTGCGATAGGAGAATCACGTCTAGAATCATGACTTTTTAATGAAATATAAATGTGAAGTTTTTTCTCTTTTATATAGATTTAAACTATAATTTTTTGTGTTCACTTAAATTCTCATTTAAATGGCTTCGACTTGCAAATTTCATATGCCATTTCACAAAACTATAAACATGCTTTAGGTTAAAAAAAAAACTAGGGAGCTATTGGCTACAAACTTGTGGCTATGGCCATAATTTTGAAACCAGTAGCTCTATAATTTTTCTATTGTCTTTCTTGCATACTCATTAGGTTGAGTGTCAACTTTACGAATTGGATGTAAATATTAAGAAAAGATCACACATTAACATAGATAAGACAATTGAATGTATATAACAAAAATGACCAAGACTTGCCTATATTACTTAAAATATATTAAATATATATATATTTTTGAAGTGAGCTAGTATGGCTTCTATCACCTAACATACTACTATGTATATCAAAGCTCATATATCCTAGGATGAGGTATTACCACCACCCCCTCCCTTTGTAGCATTGTTCTCATCCTCCTCATCACCATTGCTCTCCTAATCATGATGCTCTTCACTTTGAGCTATATCATCCTCTACTCTTTTCCCTCCCTCTCTAGCCACCTCGTTGCATTGTTATCCATATAAATGCAAAAAGGATAAGCATAGAATAACTTAAAACTTTCAATGCATTTAAAAAAAGAAACGACTTAAAAAATTCTCCATACCGTGATTTCTGTGATAGCGCCCTACTGCTACAAGTGTGTTCATATGTTGAGCCTATTATGATGATGCTTATAAGTCATATTGTGAGTAGTGGAGAATTGGCCAACAATAATCAACCATAAAATGAAAACACCACAAGTAATAGATATAATTAATTCTAAACAATTACATATAAAAATTGAAAAGAAAAATATACTTACAAAATTTACCTCACATGTGTTGATGCTTCTTGACCCAAAATGGAGTTAACTGAATTGCTCCATTTGGATTCATCGTGCCTTTGTTGTGGGTTCTTCACCCTACTTTGGCTTCTACTCAACCACTAACAAAAAACCCTTTACCAAAATAACTTTAGCCACAACACTTACACTCATGGCTGCTACTACTATCACACTTGTGGAACAACTTATGCTTTGGGAGCT
Organism: Lygodium microphyllum; assembly: GCF_053477565.2. Lineage (NCBI taxonomy): Eukaryota > Viridiplantae > Streptophyta > Polypodiopsida > Schizaeales > Lygodiaceae > Lygodium > Lygodium microphyllum. Next base: position 15,245,586 of record NC_141152.1, read on the forward strand.
TATTACTATAGAAAACTATAATCATCACTAATAATCCCGGTATTTATTTTAGCATGTAGACCATTTATCTTATTGATGCATATAGTGATACAATTAGGGAGATTAAAAAATTAGTAGTGTCCATATATGCTATATTGTCAAACATGGACCATCTGTTTGATTGGAAGGCAATCCTTAAACTTAGCAAAAGCATTCTATCCATTTTAAAAATAAAATATCAAATTATAATAATTATACAACATACACAAAAAAATCCTATTATTCAAGCTCTATGAATCCTAAAAGTATCAAAATATATATTTTATAATCCCTTGGACGTGTATGCAAGGGTCACTCTGTTGGGAGAGACTGATGGCATGTATCAGATCTCGTCATAAAGATATACACATAGTGTGGAGTAAGAGGAGATGCCCCCTCCAAATCAATATGGAACTCCATCTTTTCTAGTAGAAAATGACTAACAATACATTATATTCCTACACAAAGGACAATCACTCCAATGATGATGTATGTTAGGATTTGAGCTTGCATCTACATTCACATGAAATACAATAAATAAAGTACATCTTAATTTTCTAGCTTAGTGTATGTAATCTTTCTCTATCCTCCCTTCCCTTATAGCTCTCTCTTCAATCCCTATTGTCTCTATTTTCTCTCTTCCATTCCTCCCCCTCTCTCTGTGATCTTCCTTGTTAGCTCTCTCTCTCTCTCTCTCTCTCTCTCTCTCTCTCTCTCTCTCTCTCTCTCTCTCTCTCTCTCTCTCTCTCTCTCTCTCTCTCTCTCTCTCTCTCTCTCTCTCTCTCTCTCTCTCTCTCTCATGAAATAAAATTACTAGTCACAAAGCATAACAAAAATATAACTATGAAATACTAACATAGCTCTCTCTTGATAATAGTTAAACTCTAAACTTCAAATACAAATAAGCCCAACATACCCAAATAAAAAAATCCTAACATACCCAAAATTATATTTAAAAGAAAGAGAGAATAAAAAATATAGAGCTAAGAGTTGAAGGGTTACCTCTTGTTTTGAAAATAATATGATAGCCTAGTTAAGCAACTCTATATTGTGTTTATCCTCATGGCAAAGATCATATTTTCTCTATAGTAAACCATAGTCCTAATGCACTAACCAAGCTAACAAAAATCACATGAAAAATAGTGTTACTAGGCTCAAACCTATAGTAACTTACACATTCAAATACTCAACAATGGCTATATTTCTACAAAGCAAACAATGTTCACCAAGTTAGTAATGCCTACATTATCCTACACAAAAAACCTTTGTTAACCTCACAACAATGGTGTCTTTTATGCCTATGCAAAAAACAAGCAAAAGATACTCATAACAAAAATGGAAAATTTACCTTGTAAGCTTCAATAGAATATGTGCCCTCTTAGGTGTGACTTTAACTCCTCTTGAAGACCGAAGCTCTGTGTGTGTGTGTGTGTGTGTGTGTGTGTGTGTGTGTGTGTGTGTGTGTGTGTGTGTGTGTGTGTGTGTGTGTGTGTGTGTGTGTGCGTGTGCGTGTGCGTGTGCGTGTGCGTGTGCGTGTGCGTGTGCGTGTGCGTGTGCGTGTGCGTGTGCGTGTGTGTGTGTGTGTGTGTGTGTGTGTGTGTGTGTGTGTGTGTGTGTGTGTGTGTGTGTGTGTGTGTGTGTGTGTGTGTGTGTGTGTGTGTGTGTGTGTGTGTGTGTGCGTGCAAGTCTTTTGCTTAACTTCTATCTTTTGGCTCATTCTCTATGCGTCTCTATGGCCCATGTGCATAGGTACTATAGTTGCATCAATGTCTAATGTGTTGGAAGAAATTACATATGATTTTTTAGGCGATGTTGTGTAATAGTTTAATTAGTTCTTTCAGCAAGTACTATTACATTTCTAAGAATTCTTAATGGATTATATGGTTATATGTTTCTTTATTGTATCTTTGATATTTTGTGCTCCTTCAAACCATGTGATGTTATCTAAACATATCACCTAGCTTATGTGTGGCACTTTCCTTTGTCCAACATGTCTCCATGGTCACGCTACTTTGTTCTCACAGTCCTTTTCGGTGAGTGTTGCAATACTTCTCATTTATGGCTTTGGTGTATTGAAAGATGAAGGTCTTGTTAAGTCCATAAGCAAAGAAGGTGTAGTAGTGTAACTTGTAAGTCCTTATTCTCCATTTTGTCAGCAAATTACACATGGTAAACTCTCTTGAAAGTCAGAATGCTTAATTTTTGGGGCTTGAATCTTACAAGGAACTTTTGAGAGGTTCATTGTACTATGTGCTAGTCTTGTCACTCTACACTATGATTTTCTAGGGAGGCTCAGAGCCCTTATGCACCCAGGGGCAACATGGTGAATAGGGCTTCATATGTTAGTGCTGCAGAGTAGTTGCACCCACTTCATAAAATATGGCATAAGGACAAATGACAAAAGCAGTCACACGGTAATTGTGAGAAGCACTATTTGGATTGGTTGTTGATTTCTACAAATGTCCCATCACCCAATGAAATGAGATAACCCTATTAGCATAGCCTCAAGTGCCTATAGAGACAAAGTTTTTTGAGAGCTGTGTAACTTTGGAGAAGATAAATTAAATTTCTATTTGTCCTCAAGTGCCTATAGACACAAAGTTTCTTTGGCTATCCTTGTTGAAAAAAAACAAGGCAACAAGAGCAGTGTTTGGGATGTTAAGAGGAGACCATGACTCTCAAAGGTATTATGTGACATTTTTGAGGTTATCTAATGTCTTCTCTTCAATATGCAACTAGAAAAAAAAATGGTTCTCTTTATGCAACTAATTGGCTACAGAGGGAGGCTATGTTGGATGAATTGACTTGAGATCCTTGAAGATTTTGTTGATTCCAACCATTGTGCATATATTCAACTGAAAATGTTGAAATGGCTACATAGAGAGTAGTGTGAAGTTTGTTGTTGTATGAGTCAAATATGATATTAACTTTAATCTTATCGATATTGGTTTTTCAATGCATCGTTGTTGACTTGTCCTTATGTATGACAAGTTTTTGTTGTTTTTGAGGGATGTTGGACACTTAACTTCCTTTCTAGTAGCATGTAAGGCCTAAATTTCACTCATCAAAGAGGCGACAACTATGTATATCCCTGATTTACATTCTCTATCAAAGTGGAAGATTGACAATTGCCCTTGGTGGATCGATATGATTCCTTGGTGCTTTATGGCCACAACATTGGTGAGAATTGTGTGCTAAGTTATCCTTGAAAAGAAGTCATGTTGCTCATTTTTACCTTGCTCATTGTTTGGGGTACCTCACCCATAATCAGTAAAACTAAGGGTATCTTGGAAAAGAGTGACAACAAAATAGGGCTACCTTAGGCTACTATGGGCCTCTTATTATAATTCAATCACTATGACAATGATATATACAAAGAGAGATTGTATTGATTAAAAGTTAGTTTTAGCCCATATATATGGATATAACAAATTATTGATCTTAAATAGCCCAACCCTCAAATATATAGATTACTTATTGCTAGCATACATGGCTATAATAAAGTATCAATTTGAAATATCATAAGCCCTTAATTAATTTCTTGATTATAGCTAGCACATATAACTATAATAAAAAATAGATAATTCACATTTTAAACCATAAATCAATAGTACCTACATCACCCATATGTGGTTATAATAAAGTATTGCCCTTAATGTTTAAACTATTGAAGTACATGAGCCAATGTAAATAATTGTCTAAGATTTTACATGGCTTAATTTACTTTATTTTCTACATTTATCCAAATTAAAATAGGTGTAGTAATTAAGAGAATAGCTTTCATAGTTAGCAAGATTAAAAGAATCAATAAATGTTTGCCTATGCTAATGTATTCAAACTTGACTTATTTCAAAGGTTAGGTATAGGAAAGCAAAATAAAATTGCCAAAATATGATTAAATAGGATGACCTAAACTAATCCAAATCAAGTCATTTCAAGTAAGATATTTTACCCTTGATTAATTAAGTTTTGATTACACTCAATTAAGAGAAACTAGATTTATCATATAAGAAATTAGATTGATAATACTGCAAGTGTAAGACAATTGTTTTCTGAATTGTGTATGCATGTAACACATGCACACTAATCAATTTACAAAAAATTACATGTATATCTGGCATTCATATGAGTAGTATCAAAACACATTGTTTTGACTAAAAATCTTATATGTCACCAAAATAATTTGGCCAACTTCTTAAGGCTTTAGGGAAGTAACAAACTAACCTCAATTTAAAGGAACCTCAAATTTCAAATAATGCACTTATCATGCATTCAATGTTCATGATAGATTGTGCAAGTAGGATCTTCATTAATGTTCAAAATTTACTATTGAGAATGAAAAGGTTCTTATAGATGAACAAAATTTTACTCCTTTTATTTAAGCTTGGTAGACATTTTTCTTATTCATTTAGAAAAGTTATCCTACTCAAATATTCCAAGGTGAATCTCATAAAAATCTAGATTAGTTTTTCATTTTTAGTTTTAGACTTTGCAACTTGGAAGCACAAGGAAGAAGATTTTAAAATTTTGAGCAGATACCCCTACTAATATTAGTTAATATTTTGGAAACTTTTAGTCAATATCCACCTAAATTGGCAAGTCTTTCATTAAAAAAATGCATTTCTTTATCTAAAATATAATAGGGCAGCACAATGAAAATAAAAGCCATAATTTTCCTCAAGACAAATTTGAATAGCTTTGGATCATTTGGAGAGTTCTAAAAACTTTTCCAAAAACCAAAAAAGATAAGATGTATAAATCATGGGTATGGAGCAAGACAAATATCACTTAATACTTTATACATACTAAAACATTAATATATATTCTCTTCATCATATGGACTATAGTTAATGCCATTTACGAAAGGATTTGAGGATTTCTTATAGTCTATTAGTTAAGCATTATACACAAATAAAAGTTCCTAGAGGTGTAACATTAGAGACTATCATAAAAGTATGAACCCTAGTGTCATCATTAGATGGAGGAACTCTTATTTTGTGGGTTTCAAAACATCACTTGTGAGGACACTCATTTTTATAAGGGAAAGGGTGTCATGTCAACGAATTGATAATTGTTAGCCCTATATGGCGTTCTCACTATGTAAAGAAGATGGATTGTGACCAGAAAAGATGAATTGAGATACAGAGCTTTCTGAAAAGAATGTGAGAGTTAGGATGCATGCAAATTGAAGGCTCTAAGTAGCCATACCTCAAAAACAATTTTTGCAATAGTGAGTAGACTATTAGTAACTAGAGTAATATTGTTACAATGATGTTTGTCTTTACTATTGTAGTGCCTTTAGTATGTAGGATTAGTTTTCGGGTGCTATTATTATGAGAATTTATTTATGTGCTTATGCGTGGGACTATTTATATTATTATTGTAACCTCTATGACCTTAGGTCAAGCCAATAATTTTGTAAACTTAGAATTATAGTTTAGGCCTTAACAAAAATTAGACTAGTATTTGTAATTATTAACCAAAAGTAAGTTGTTTAAGTGAGGAAAGAAAGGACCTCAAAGGGATGATTTCCATAAAATTTTAGCACAAAAAGGAAATAAATACAAATCATTAAATACATATGTGGATGAGGGAGGTGCTCATAATGCATGGGGGGACATTGTACCATTTCTCTTGTCATGCATTCTTATCTCGATTTTTCCCTTGCTTGTGCTCTTTCAAGGTATGGTAAATTGCAGCTAAAGTATAATTATGAATGTGGATAGCAATATACACAATTTCTTTTGTGCAATGAATGGAAAGCAATAATGACAATTTCACAATCTCATGAGAGAGAGAGAGAGAGAGAGAGAGAGAGAGAGAGAGAGAGAGAGAGAGAGAGAGAGAGAGAGAGAGAGAGAGAGAGAGAGAGAGAGAGAGAGAGAGAGAGAGAGAGAGAGAGAGAGAGAGAGAGAGAGAGAGAGAGAGAGAGAGAGAGAGAGAGAGAGAGAGAGAGAGAGCTCTTTAGTCTTTCTTGTTATTTGTTAGTTGAATGCTCAATTGTACACTTTCAACCCATGTTTCCATTACTAACAGATAAGTTTTTTACAAAGCAAGATGGAAAAAGCAAGCAGTATCAAGGATCTAAAATGAAGTTATATGAACTAGAATGCTTTGCAAAATTTTTAAGAAGACAATAATATCATGAGGGGACCTATAAGAAATCCTCCATATTATGTGTGTTTAAATAGTATTACATTTTATAAGGTGAGAACATGACCTCATTTTCTTTAGAAACTTAGGGTATTTTTAAATATTGTGATTAAAAAGCCCCTTTTGTAAATGGTTTGTGCAAAGTAGAATAGCCTTTCTATTCATCACATGTGATGCACTTATACTTTTTGAGGTGCACCCCTCAAAACAATAACTATAGTTAGATGTGTTTAAGATACACACTACGTCATCAAATAAGTTATGACATTTTGCGGTTTGCACCATGCTCTGAGTTAAAAGTTATAGTAATTGTTAAATTTTAGTTATGAGTATCCTTACATTCCTTGAGTGCATGCTATATGTATTGAATTATAACAAGTCATTAATAAAGAATCATGAGATAAATAGATTTAAGTGGGATTCATTATTAAAATTAACTAAAAGCTACAAGTATCTAATCATATGGACTTTACAAAATTATGGTTCCAAATATTAAATGACTTTTCAATCGCTAAATATAGGTGTTTAGAGTGGATTTCAATTTCAATTATCATTACTCAGTATATTAACTTACTCTTCAATATGTATTTTTGTATTGTTGAAAAAGAGAGTTTGAAAGTGGCCACATATAGATGTTGAAATGGGATTGCATTTTTAAATTCATTACTAATATTTAGGCAAATAGACAAATGTAAGACTAATCTTGGAGTTGAAGTTTCACCAACTTACTTTCATGATGGTGTTACCTACAATGGTGGTGATGAGGTACCAATGCTAGCATTCCATGATGCACTTTTTCTTCATCATTACATCATTGAGCTTTTTGCTTTCACATAAGCCTAACCCTTTTAACTCTTGCCCAACTGCTTTACATCCCATCACGCACTTATGATTTGATCATCACATCATGACACAACTCTTTGAATTGAACCTAACCCTTCTAACTTTTGAGCATGAATATTTATCCATCTTATTGAGTGTGTGCTTTTGCATAAATAAATATTTGCTTTGAACAAATATTGATGTAAGCTTAGCAATGCTTTATACTATTTATTGGAGGTTTACTCTTCAAGCTTGTAGTTGCTAGTCTTGAGTTGGTGCATGTGGTTAATTTAAGGTAGGGTCATGCATACATGGAATTTAGTTGTGTTGGCGCTTTCTTCTTTTATGATTCTGGGGATGCCATGGGGAGTTCTTTTAAATAAAACACAAATATACAAGAGAAAGCTTTTGGCTTTAAGGTGATATGAAATGTTTGTAAGATTTTTGTTGCGAGGAGCATTTCATGATTGAGCAGTTTTGATTAGGTGGAAGGAGTGATGGAGAAGTGGTGTGACTCATGTCTGTGATGAAAGGTTTGTTGTAAGGAGCATTTCATGATTGAGAGGTTTTGATTAGGTGGAGCAAGTTATGTAGAAGTGATGTAACTATGATATGAAAAGAAGCAAATGCAAAGCCCTAATAACTCCACAAGTGTGAGAAGTTAGGTTCATAGGAAGTGGGGGTGGTTAGGAGAAGTAAGAGGGCAATGTGTAATGCTTGGGGTTGAGGGAAGAGCAATCAAGGACACATAGAGGAACACATTTTGCAATCTCTCTCTCTCTCTCTCTCTCTCTCTCTCTCTCTCTCTCTCTCTCTCTCTCTCTCTCTCATTCATTGCCCATGGGCGACACCAACGGCGTTGTGAAGCAGGAGGAGGAGCTTGGGGGGGTGGAGGATGGGGAGTGGCTGAGGGTGATAGAGCTGGGCTCGCTGTGCTGCCTGCCGATGGCATTGAAGGCGGCCATCAACCTGAACGTGTTCGAGGTGCTGCAGAGGGCGGCGGCGGCGGCAGCAGCAGCAGCTGATGAATGGCGGGGGTCGTCGGCTGGTGACGGTGATGATGAGAATAATCAGTGCAAGGGGCTGCTGAGCGCCTCCGAGATCGTGTCCCGCATCCACATCTTCCCCTCCGCCAACCCAAAGGCCCCCTCCTCCCTCGACCGCATCCTCCGAGTCCTCGCCTCCCACTCCATCCTCACCGCTACTACTGCCGCAGTCTCTTCCGCCTCTTCATCAAATGGTCATCATACCCCAACCACCACCTTGTATGGCCTCACCCCCCTCTGCAAATACTTCATCGATGACCCCTCGCTTAGCGCCTCCCTTGCCCCTATCATCCTCATGAACCAAGATAAGGTAATATGCACATGTGATTAGAAGACGAGAGAGAGAGAGAGAGAGAGAGAGAGAGAGAGAGAGAGAGAGAGAGTGTGTGTGTGTGTGTGTTTTTGTAAATCACTATTCTTGAGCTCATTTAAAGGTAAGTCCTCACAATATTGTGTGTGTGTGTGTGTGCGTGCATGTATGGGTATACCCATGCATTTGTGTATTTGTAAATGTCACTATTCTCACCAAATTTGGGGTTGTTGCCCAATTGAATCAAATCTAGGTTGAGTATTGTGGGTGTGTTAGTTCAATCCTTAAGTTGCACTTTCCCAACAACATCAATCTAGTCATGTTAATGTCACTATTCTTGAGATCATTCAAAGGTAAGTCCCATTATTGTTTATATGATATCCATTCTTGAGCTCATTTGTGATTACTACTTAAAACAATAATGGGTATGTTCTTTGCATAAAAAGGAAGGAAACTAGGAAAGTCCTCCACTCAGAAAAGACTAAAATGGGCTAGCCATAATGAGATGAGTTTATATTGCTTCAAAAGGTGAAATGATGATTAAGCCATGGCATCAAAGGCCAAATAACACTAAATTCAGATTATATTGAGTTTAAGGTGATATAAGTATGTATGTAGACTACTCTTCAATGCATTTTTTTCTTTAAAGTTTTCTCATTTTCAACAAATTCATATAAAAAAGGTTGGTTCAACATTTTTGCATTCCATTTTGATAATAAAGCTTTTGAAACTAAGTGATGCAATCAAAAGGCATGCATCATCACTTTGTTTTAAAGGCACATGCATTTTCATTATAAAGCTTTTGGCAATAGCTGATCCAATGAAAAGCCATGAAAATGTATTTAGTTTTAAAGGGACATGGAAGGAAACTAATGTAGATAAAATACTTGAAGAATTTGGCATTTCATTTCACTTATAAACTTTGTCTCAAATAGATATCGAATCGATTGGATAACTTCCACACTGTAATTTTGTTGGTTTATTTTTGTTGCTATGAGTGTTTTGCACCTAAGACTACTTAAATACATGTGGGAGAAGATATGAGAGATAAAGTAGAGAAGTGCAAGTTGCCATCATGGTTACAATGATAGTGAAATAAGAGATGGAACTCAATGTAATAAAACTTTGCTTTATTATCTTTAAAATTTCAACGATTAATTGTCTTTAAAAAGTATGTGAGATCATTCTTATAGGCACTATCTATACCAAAATTTTACAAACAATCATGAAAACATAACTATGTAGAAATGTAGAAAAACATTTAAAAAGTCACGATAGAGACATACATATTTTTTTGGAACTAGGGTAAAGTTAATAAAAGGAATATGCATGGAGGCTATAGCATGAAAAGAAAATTGTGAGCATATATATAATTGTGGCTATGAGAAATGCACATTCACACTTCTAAAACTATGGTAGAATATTGTATATTTTGAGATTCTTTTGCTTATGTTTGTGCACATGCTTACATTTTCACATTCATTTTAGCTCATTTGACTTTCTTGTATGTTATTTTTTCATAGGTATTCATTGATACTTGGCATCACCTTGATCAAGCTGTTATTGATGGTGGCGAGCCATTCACCAAGGCACATGGCATGGATGCTTTCACTTATGGGCAAGAGGATCTTCGCTTTGACAAGCTCTTCAACTCTGCCATGGCTAACCACTCTAAGCTTCTAATCAAGGCCCTGTTAGTGACATATGATGGATTTGAAGGACTTCATAGCCTTGTGGATGTGGGTGGAGGCTTTGGGTCATGCTTGCATATGATTGTATCTAAGTATCCTAAACTAAAAGGCATTAATTTTGATCAACCACATGTAATTGAGGTTGCTCCTTCATATCCAGGTAGATCTCACTTTTTTATTTCTCCCATTTCTATGAATAGCTTACTTAGAATCTATATAAAGTTATGTTACTTCATTTGCATTCACAAATGAGTTGTTAGGAGAAAATGGAAATAATTAGATCACTTTGATTTCAAATCATGCCTTGCCTCGAAAAAGTAAAGTTTGCACTCTTATTTTAAATTGATTGGATATATGATTTTTAAAAAGACATTTTAGTTATTATTTGTGGGTTTTCTTCTTGAATAGGTGTGCAACATGTTGCAGGAGACATGTTCATCAGTATCCCACAAGGCGATGCCATTTTCATGAAGGTAAATCTTATATCAAGTTATGGCTAAATCAGAGTTCTTGAGAATAAAGGTGTACTTACAATCTTGTTAACAAAAATTTCAGTGGATTCTACATGATTGGAGTAATGAGCATTGCATCAAGTTGTTAAAAAATTGTTACAATGCACTTCCGATGCATGGGAAAGTTATAGTGGTAGATGCAGTTCTACCAATGAAAGTTGACACTAGTTTGAGGGCTCGAGTTGGCTATCAAATGGATTTACTTATGTTTGCCTATAATCAAGGTGGTCGAGAGCGTACTCATGAAGAGCTTGAGAAGCTTGCAAAAGCTGCTGGCTTTATCAAAACACAAGTGATTTGTAAAATTAATGAGTCAAGTGTAGTGGAGTTATACAAGTATTAAAGACATCCCATAAATCTCAAGCTTCATAAAGGTGTTGGCTTTGTCAAAACACAAAAGATTTGCAAACTTGACACTTCGAGTGTAGAGAAGTTATCTTAGTACTAAATATATACATTTAATTATGAAGATGTGGAAGTGACTCATATAGTGCAAGGCAATGATTGCTCCATCAACCTTTTATTTTCTATAGGGCAAGTGTAAATGTCTATGCCATTACACGAACTTACAATATAGAAAGAAAAATCTGCCCATCAAGCAATATGAAATACTTGTTTTGCTTGCTTTGCAAGTTGAATATGGCTAGGCTTCCACTCTCCTTTTGTATCAAAAAACACTACCACAAGAAAGATATGCACAATAACAACATTTGATTAAAAGACAATGCTCTTGTTATGCTTGCTTTGCAAGTTGGATATGCTAGTTTCCCAATCTCATTTTGTATGAAAAGACATTGCTACAAGATGGATGTGCAAGATAATAATATTTGAGTCCTTAGTTAAAAGCCTTTAGCCATGGTTTCAAAGTAATGCAAATGATGGCCACAATTGTGGTCTAAATAATTATTATACTTTCTCACATATAAATGACTTCAATGTCGTTCTTTAGCCAAATTCTTTATTGCATAAATTATGGTCATGTATATGTAGATGAGTTATAATGCTAAAATAATTCCTTTAACATCAATATGTATTCCTCTAGATGCATTTATGTCAAGTTCTCCTAATTAGTATTTTAGTAGTATATGGGGGATATTTGTGCATGTGTTTGGATACTAGTTCTCTTCAAAAAATTAAATCATATAATATTATTAAAAACATTACTAAACTATCTTAAATATAATAAAAATTTGAAGAAATCACTTGATACATATAATCTTTAAAATATATTTTTTACATCTAGAATGCTATTAAACATACAATTAGAAATTATTAAATACTCTAACTTACCATCCAATTGAAAACAAAATTTTGAGCATAATAAAAGCAAAGTTTTGACTTGATATAAACTAAATAATTCTTGTAATGAAGAGTAATTAGATATATATTTTAGCAATATTTTAATATATACTTGTTGCCAAGATGACATAAGTATATAAGATGTAAGGGATTCATTTTGTACCATTCAATAATAATACAAAGCCTCTTCATCTTTAAGATTTCCCTAAGCTTCTATGGCTTCCATATCTTGCTTCCTGTCTTTCTCTCTCTACTCCCAATATTTCTCTCTCATTGTCACTTATTCTCTCTCTTCTGCTCTCCTTTCTCTCATCTCTCAACCCCTTATTGATAAGTGGTATCAAAGCATATGCTTTCGATCCATTTTATTTTCTCATTTTTAGCCATATTTTCTCTATTTTTTCACCATTAAATCTTGGACAACATGTACAAGAGCCACATGGCAAGTGCTTGCATGTATTCTACTTGGAGTAGAGACTAATCTTGGGGCTCTAACAAATATTTTGGAGGAGATTTAGCCAAACTGTGGTTAAAATAGTAGGTTGTGCATCCATTACAAGCTATTTTGAAGCCTTCAACTTCATCTTTCTCCATGAACCTTACTTCTTTCCAACAATGGACTATGTAGAAGGCTTCTAGACATCAAGTGCAACAAGCTATATAACATTTCTCCCTACCCTAGTGGTGCCACATTAGTAGAAGATCAATGTGAAATTTGCACTACTTTGTTATTTTGGATAGCATCAAACGTGGCATCAAATCTTCCTCCTGAGGGTGATTGATCACTTCTAATCTTCATCTACATCAAGATCAGCGTGGTGATTGATCACTTCTAATCTTCATCTACATCAAGATCAGCGTGGTGATTGATCACTTCTAATCTTCAGCCTAGATAAGCTATGGAGCTTTCTTTTGCTTCAAACATGGATTTCTTCTTCTTTCCCAAGCCCCAATAAGTGCACTCCATGGGTAGCCATTAAAGCTTAAATAAAGCTTTTCAATTTCAAAGAGCTTTTACTCTATTTCACTTCTAGAGCTTCTCTACAGCTTGCATCCATCAACCTTCATCAAACATTTGAAGCATTTGAGCTCTTTTGACTATTTCAAGCTTCTATGAAGGAGAAATTTGGGGATGTTTCTTTCATAAGGAAATTCATGTTTCTTGAAGCTTAAAGAGACTAAAGGCCTTTTAATTCAATGGATTTTTAGTGGTTCCATTTTCTCATGGTAACAGTGGAGCATTCTTGATGCAAATGGAGCATTCTAGATCTATGGAGTCTATTTTTGAGTTAAAATTTGGGGAAAACAAGATTAATGTTCAAGCTTAATCTTCTGATGCTTTAAGATTACTTTCAAGCATTCAAGGAGCAAGGATTGAAGGTTATTTTTCCAACATTAAGCATTTGGAAGCTTTTTCAATCTTTAGAGATTATTCAAGTCTTTATCAACTTATACAAGAGGTACTTTCAATTAATTATTGATCTCTCATTTTTATCCATTTGTTGGGCTTAATCCACTTGATTGAGAGTTTAAAGGATTGAGAAATTTCATTAACTTCAGCCCCTTCAATGATCAAATCAGCCCATTCACTCATTGTATTTCTCTCTCGAATCAAAATAGAGAATTAAAAGCCTAGTTTAGCATTAGGGTATTGCATTAAACTTCTTGTTCAAGAGTGAATTGTTGGTTGAAATCATTACTCTAATCCATAGATTATTTTAAGAGCCAATGTATACTTTCATGATATAGAATATGTGACGAAACTTGTATTTTAGACATTCACAAGTGTGGTGATTTGTTCTCTAATCCAAATGTATCCTATAATCCGTTTGGAAAATATTTATGATGAAAATAATAAAGTAATACAATTTTTAAAATGTTTTTTTTGAACTCAAGATGGTAAATTTTTCTTAATAATAACGTAGAAAAAACATTGAATGAAAGATAATTCAACCAATGACCGTGTTATTGCAAAGAAAATAGTACAACTAAAGCAAGGTAAATAAAGTAAATACACATTGATTAAAGCTCAAATTTCCTGTGAGAAAATACCTATAAATAATGTATTGATGAGCCACAATGCAACATTCACTTGGATTGTCTATATAAAAGCTTCACCATTCAGGTTGATTATACAAAGAGCAACTTGATTATCTTAGGCTTGCCATCCATCAGTACTAGGAACTTCATAATTTTCATGTAGTTTTGTTGATGATGATGATGGTACTGATGTCGACCCTGTGTTGATATCCAATTGACTTCGCTGAGTATTGATTGATATCCAATATGCCAAAGCTCGATCATAGGGAAAGTTCTCTACTGAGTACTGATGGGAAACATACAATCTCATGCAAGTATCCAAGTTTGTACTTAACTTATTGGGCACTTTGTTTTTTAAAAAGGCCATAACACTAAACATTCTTTCATCCTCCACGGATCCTAAAATCATTGTTTGAGCCAAGTCAACAAGTCGTAAATATTCAGGCATATGATCTTGGAGAACTTGACTCATGCTCAACCTGTTCCATAATCGAGTAATTTCACCTGGATTTTGTAGGCTCTACAAGTTCTGTAAATTGATGCCACATGGTATCTCCAAAGCATTGTGATTGTTGCAAAAGTGCATCTCCATCTATTACCGAGAAGGTTGCATTAGACCCTTGCAATTGTAACATTTTCCCAAAGTTTTCTTTAAAAACATGAACTCTTTTCTTGAAATCTGCTTGAAGAGCACACGTCTTGCTCATGGTTCCAAAAATATGGACAAACTATTGACATTGTCTCCAATAGTTCATCTCTTGGAAACTGTTCTCTTATTTCCTATGACATAGATTGTGCAACTTGTGCTAATATGATTTTAACACTCTCCACTACATTATTAAAAGTTTATATCTTTACAGGCTGTCTTCTAACAAGTTGTCCTTGAACTCGCTTCCTAGAGACATAAAGATGTACCAACCTTGAATGCACTTTGATGCATACTGTACCATTTCTGTTTATCTTTAAAAAGCTCTTGCTAGGTCTTGATTGAAAGTTCATGATCTCATGCCATCTTTTGAATCTCTCCTCATGCAAAGGATGATGCAAAGGATTATTCATATCTGCATAAAAAGAATCTAATGCCAAGCATACCATCTTCCGAATATTGCTATATTCAGTCATATAAATTGTTCTCTTTTCAGCAAGCTTCATAAGGGCATTAAGCTCCCCAAGCAAATGAACAATTCCTATAAAACAAAGATACAAAATATTAGATATAAAAATTAGAAAAAAAAGTACAAGCAATATAATGACTCCAAAAACATTGAAATACCTATCAATGTAAGTAATGCCTCTAAATCTGTCAAAGTGGTTAAAAGCTCTAATGCCTTGTCAGTCTCCTTCGACTTCTGAGCCGCCAATCTATTCATGAGTCCTACTAAAGATGGGTACTCCTCTAATAATATCCTAGCTGGCAAGTACAAGCTGATCCACCTTGTATTCACATGCTTCAATAATTTTATACCCTCTGCTAAACCCTTTGCCATCTCTTGGAACTTTAAATATCGTTTGGAACTCCTACAAAATTAACTACTAGATGTATTGACCAACCACGCCAACTTTGCAACACTATCAAACTCATCAACTATTTTATAGGCCAAGTTCATTCTATGTGCCATACAATGAATTCCTAACATGAAAGGTGCTATAGACGTTTGTAGGCGGACACAAAGTCCTGAGTGATGGCCTTGCATAACTATTGCTCCATCAACTCCCACACAAATTAGTTTTTTTGCAATCTCAACCCTTGATAATTGCAAATACTCAACAAGCTTTCTTTAACTAACAAGAATAGGTTCTCTAATGTGGCATCTTTTTGCATTTTGTTTATTGTAAGAAAATATGCACGATGAACATCATTTTCCACAATATAAACAGTCATGCAAACCCAACTAGTATTATCTCTAGATGTGGCCTCATCTAGCGAGAGAGCAAAAAATTGAGAATATTTGATTTTTTCTCTCAAATCTTGCTTGACAACCTCATCTAATGCTTCCGCCAAATCCCATCCACTATTGCGTGACCAATGCGAATGTGGAAAATTATCAATAGGAAATCGTGACAAGAATTCCTTATACTCGGCATAGTCCACCATTGGTCTTTCTCGCCTTACGATATAAAAAACAGTCTGCATGTAAAAAAACCATTACAATTTTATATTACACACAATATAAAACATATTATGAATATATTAATAATTATAAATGATAAAAAAATACCTTAAATTGTAGGATTTTAATTTGCAAGGTCTTATCTTGCATTTTTTTGAACATGTTGTTAATTGATAACTTCTCACGTTGTGCTTGCTCAAGCAAATGTTTCTCATATAGTCCTGCATTCTTTAGATGTAGACACTCCTCACTAGACTTCCATCTTACTTTACTTACTTCTTGCCCATCAACAATGACTTTTTCATATACCTTGCCTACATGCTTCTCTATAGTGCCAATTTTGAGCTGAAGTGTGTAATTAGCTCCCTTTTTCCAAGAGCAACTAATACATCGAGACTTTTTTGGAGTAGAATCATCAGCTAGTATAACTGACTCAATGAATGGAAATTTACTAACCCGGTTTACCTGAAATGTACGCTTTGCAAGGCTCCAAATTCTTTTATTTTTCTTCTCACTAGCTTGTGTGCTTTTCAAGGAACTTGACATCTCTTCTTCATTTGTTTGTATAGGTTGACATGGAGCATTTTGTATAGTTGGTGTAACTTGCGTTTCAACTACTCCAACACTAGTAGTGGCACAAATTTGTTGATCTCTTGCTATTTGATATGGCATTTCAGTCTCATTATTTGCTTCATTTCCAAGAATAGATGTATATGGTTGATTTGTTGATGTATGTGAATCATTTATAACATTTGTGGTTGCAGGGGTATTTATTGGATGGCTGAAAAATGCAGCAATATCTCCCTTTGAAACCTCATAAATTTTTTGTTTCTTTAATCTACCCATGCCTACAAAAAAACACACAAAACAATATCTAAGATTTGTTTCTTCACAATACTACTATAAAATTATATCAGCTTTTAAAGAATACCGCTTGCACATAAATCCAAATATAACTTGAAAATAAAAAAAACATACAAACAACTACCACGTAACTACGACTCACCAAAGATTGGCTTCAAGCTTTTAGATCAAAGCAACTTGTTTGCAAGAAACAACACACACAACACATGAGGTATACACACATATGATCACACTTTATAAAAATTGCACATAAATCCAAAAATAACTTGGAATTTAAAGAAACATATAAACCATTACCAACTTAACCAAGGCCCATAAAAGATTGGTTTCAAGTCTTTAGATTGAATCACCTTGTTTGCAACAAGGAACAACACCCTTAAATGTGTGCACATACACATCCTTGGACATTTTGTACTAGTTGCATATAAAAGCAAACATAACTTGAAATTGAAAGAAACATATAGACCATTACCAACTTAACTATGACCCTTGGTTTCAAGCTTTTTAGATTACAGCATCTTATTTGCAAGGAATAGCACACACCCACACACGCATGTACACATACATCGTTGCACATTTTAAAAAACCTTCCTAAATAATGACACTAGCTCAATGGAGATAAAATGTGATATGGTTAATAATTTGATATCCAAGTTTATCATGGAATTAATCGAAAAGTAGCTATCAAAGGTTGATAAAAATCTCTCAATGGTTCTTGTGACTATGAAATTTTCTAAGTGTTACCTTTATTAAGTGCATTATGATAAGCATTGTGGTCTATGATGTAAATATCAAGATATGATTATTTGTACTCATAAACCTCATGTATGCAATGGGGTACTCACTAGTGTTTCACATTTTCTAACTAGAAACAATTTATAGATATCAAATCTTCATCATGATATAAAACATGGCACAGTGCAAATAGTGAATTTCAAAACTTGAAAAAACCATCAATCATACAAAACAAATCATGAATAAGATAGACACGCAATCTTGGAATAAATACTCCTAGCAATTAAAAGCACTTAACTTACTTAATCTATAGGCACAAATTACAAGTCCCATTCCATGGAGTATAGAGGTTTACAAAGTTGCCAATCTTTTCAAGACATGTTTGGATTCACAAGTCATGGAAACTCCAAAAACTAATAGATTGTTTTACAAAATGCAAGTAGAGATTGTGGGAGTAGAGTTACTCAAAAGGGGTGAGCTAAGATAGGACCAAGCTCTACAAGGGGTCTCTATGCCTTTGTAGGATCAATCCCACACTCTACCCTTAAAAAGTCATTGAGGTCTGCAAAGGATATACATGCAACCCTATCATCTACCAACATGCGATCACTTGCCTTTAACTCTATCAAATGCATGATCACTTCATCTAGGGCATCCCTTGGCTTTCTGCACAACCACAACTTTTGGCCTAGGCACCAAAACTCAACAAGACAGATGATGAGCCAACCAATTGCATACACATTAGACTCCTTGCTATAGGCAGATTGGCATAGTGGGTCGTAGATCTCACGTGCAATCCAAGGTCATCTTCTCCTTTCCAACTCTCCTTTCTGTTGACGCTCATCAATGAGGTGCATGAGATCATTTGGATCACCACAATTGATTGCTGATCTTGTCATGCTAGAAATGAGCATTAGACCCCAGTCTATGATGCCAACCCTAGGGATGTTCTCTTTGGTAAAGTCTAGTACCATGTTCTTAGCATGCAAGTTTGAATGGATGATGCTGGCACTATGCACGGCCTTCATCCCATCCACTAGTGCACGAATAATATTTGGCATATTATTGATAATGCCCACAATCCTAGCTTTCCCCTCTACATTGGGCACCTTGTCACAATTAGAGCTGAATCCCACTGATGTCTTGCACAAGCACTCAATTTTTCTTCTATATCTACATTCCTTGAAAGGACCCCACATCAATACGTCATTCAATGTACCACCATTGAATAAGGGGAAGACTGTAACCCAAGGGGACTAAAAAGTGAAGGCGATGTCCCCCGCTCCACTTGAAACTGTTGTAACTTGGCATTATTAGTTTTGGCACAAAAGTTCAAATTTGAAGGAAAATAACTTATAGTATCTATTGTGGCTTCCACACACTGCCCGAAGGAGCCTTCACCGATGTCTCTGCTTGGCTTGATTGCATCAAAAGGAATGCCAATTGTTGGTGCACATTGGTGATTCCTCAATGTCTGCCACATAGTTCTTGCCCCCACGGATCATCTTGTTGCCCTATAGAACTGGGACTAGAACTTGCACCTATTGCAGTCTTCAAATGATTTGGCAGAGAGGAGGCACCACACAAGTCCTTCGCTCGCTTTGAATGATCTACCTCCTCTCTCCACTTTGTGTTCCACAAGGCCAACTTCTCATTTGATAAAAATGATGGTGCTAACTCCCTAAGATCTTTAAGCATCTTAGGTGCGTTTCTGAGCAATGTGCGACAAAGGTGCAAGTTTTTCTCAAGATCCATGACTACATCAGTAACTAAGTGTGAAAGCCCTTGTTGTTTTAACAAGGCACGCATAGCTATACATGCTCAATTGCAAAAGTTGACAAATGCAACGTCATTGCTATTAATGAATGATATTTGCTCTTCTATACTGGATGATATGGCCTCTATTAAGCAAATGCGGAGTGCTTTGGCAACGTTAAGAGCCATCTCAACAAGGCCTATTCCCCCAGTCTCTAACAAAGGAAAAAAAGCATATAAGCATGGCACTCGAGACCTTGCCTCCCAATTGTAAGTTAGACTACATCACTTGAATAAAAGCATTTGATATACAATCCTTGTCTTTGATTATACTAGTGTTGTAGACTTCAATTGAGTTAAAATTACATGATATCATTTAGACATTGAACAATGAAGATGCAAAATAGATTGCATCAAGTTGTTTTCTCATAAAAGCATAAATACACAAAAAGATTGCTAGAGTTTTAAAGATCTATACACGCGAGGACACTTTACGGTCGAGTGTATGACCTAAATGCCCATCCCATCAAGAAACACTAAACAACTAGCATGTTAGGACATTATGTAGCCGAAAATATGACCAAATGACCATCACTTATTTATTCATTTATAGCCCATCAGGAAATTATCTAGCCGAATTCTTGACCAAGTGCCCATCCATACCTAAGGGGGAAGGGAGGGTGTCACAATCAAAATGACACATCTATGCCGAGTTCACGACACAATGCCAAGTCAATTGTGACATACTTGTCAAAAGACACTCACTTGCCAACTTCACAACTGAGTGCCTTCTTGGCAAGCACCTTTCATCCCTACACACATACACCCATCATGAGACAAGTATCATGGCATGTATACATTGAATACACAACACATGCCAATCCACGTATCTCACAAGTGACTACAAAATACATATGCACAGAGAATCAAAGATACAAATAATGCATGGCAAGAGACCCATCTCATGACACACATACATGCCAATCAACGATCCCTTGCCATACACGTGCGTGTGAAGAGTATACACCTTCGCACAGTGAGTGATAGGAGAGGATTTCCTTATCAATTCTCTTGACATGCATATCCCGAATTCATGGTGCATGCCAGTCAAACATCCTCTTCTGTCACACATGTGGATATGTGCACACATCGTGACAAGAAAGGACTATCTCATGACATGCATACGCTGAATTCATAACACATGCCAATCAATGGGCCTCTCCTGCCACACACACCATACCACCTACTCTCTAAAATTTTTTAAATAGTATTCTTGAACTTGCATATCATGAAAAGGCCAAATGTCTTCTTTCTAATGCATCTCATACTGATTGCTTATTAAAATTTTTTGCCACATATACTCCAGTTGAGAAAAAAGGCTGATGCCAGGCGAGGTGATAAGACAAAAAAGACGTGACTCTCCCTTACCACTTAAGACCCTGAAGGGGTTCACAACCCGGCCCGAGGGAAACTTTGCCCACCTCTCGGTGATCCAGAGCCCAATACTTGTATGCAGGTACAGGTACTTCCATGAGATCCACTCCCCTATCCTAATGATCCCTCTTGGATACCCCACAGTGCTAATGGCACCCATGTATGACACTTGAAGTACATGTAGTCAAAGGATATGTATGGCAGTGAATGTACTTATGCATTAATGGTAGAGCTGATGGGTATGCAATGATGCTCGGGATTATGCTCAGTATGCTCAAGATGCTATTGATGTGGCTGATCAGGCCCCTTGAACTATGCTCTATCCATGTAAGACCTTGGTACTAAGGGACAGGCAGTGTTTTTGGTCATAGTCCTGCAGGACTGTCACAAAGATCCCATTGCAAAAAATTCTATTCTAAATCTGGGGGTGAACCCTATAGCTCATCTCAAAGAGGAAAATTTTCCCTCCAGTTTGAATCAAAAACCTCCCCAATCGGAGCTACGGTGTGAAAGTTATGCCCATTTTTGTGCACTAGGGTCACTATGGACTGCTCCAGGATAGGCACAGTAAACCCATTACAAAAAATTCTGATCATTTTCTGTCACAAAGATTAATAGCTCATCTCAAAGAGGACGTTTTCCCCTTTGACTTGAGCCCAAAACCTCATCAATGGAAGTTTCCTACAAAGAGTTACACCCCTTTTACTGATAGCAGGTCCTATGGACTACATCCAGATGGCTGGCCAGAAAGGCAAAAGTAAGGCCCAAGAGGACCTCCAGAGGGAGATTAGAGACTCTTGGACCTCCATGAATGAAGAACCAAGCTTTGTGCAAGATTACCATGGTGATACACAAGAGGAAATGCCTAAAATAGTCCCGTATATCATTCTAAATCACACCCTCTGCCAACATGAGTTATGTCATATGGAATGATACAATGATATGTTCACCAACCACCTCCAAATGATGTCCAAGTTTGATGAAGTGATCAAGCTCATGGCTATCTCAAACTCGAAGACTCAACAGACCTTGGAGCAGCTCAGTGCTCTTGTTGCTCAATTAGTGACCACTTCATCCCAAGAAAAGACCAATGACTCTAGGCATGAGTCTAGACGTCGTCTACATCAGGAACCGTCGCATAGTCCACAGGGTATACTTGGTGCTAAGGGAATTTCCCCTTCTACCTATGAGATCGGGGAACCCTCTCATATGCATGATGAGCCCCTATTGAATTCCCCCATCCACCATGTCGGCAACATTCATTTGAGGCCTTCTCCCACCTTGGGTCAGATTTCACCCACTCTACCTAGGAGCCCCCATGCACCCCATATGAATCAGCCCCATCAAGGACAATATGGTACAAATGACCAGCCTGGAAATCATGGACAACATGGTTATAATGGACAACATGGGCTTAATGCACCACAAGGAATGTATGGATAACAAGGCATGTATGGCCACCATGGGTTGCATGGACAGCAAAGATTTCATGGGCAGCATGGCCCCTATGATTTGCATGACAAGGTCATCCTAACAAAGTACAATGGGAAATCCCCCTCACCATCTGACTTGGAATAATGGATGTCCAAGTCGGAGTCCTACTTCAACATCTACCTCCGCACTAATGATCAGAAAATACTTTTTGCCTCTCTCCACGAAATTGGAATCAGTTTGCCGATTCATTGGCTAATTTTGCGTATGAAGAAGACCTCTTCTTTAATTGTGGCCCTTGTCCCGATATATTTATTGATGATGAGACAGGACTTGGTCGTTTGTGGGGTATGCTTTTTGAACATGCCCTCTTTGGCAGACGATGGTTGATCTGGGTGATGCAGAGGGTAGGCGAGACTCATCTACCTTTATTATCTTGGACCCACAGACTGATTAGACGACATGTGATGCGAACACCTCTTGCGATATACGCAGGAGGGATGGGTCATAATCTAATGCACCTAGTTTAGGGCTACGAGCCTCTATTCCCCTGGGAATGGTATGCTTTGATGTCTATCATACTTGTTTCCAACAGGATGTTATGCGTAGTATTGTTTGATTTCATTAGGCCAAGAGGGCCAATCTATTGGCAAAGTCATGTTTGATTTCATTAGGCCAAGAGAGCCATTTCCTTGTCTAGTGCGGGTGCATTTAATCGGGTTTTTTTTTTAAAAGTGTTGTGCTGGACAGGTTTTGTGATTCGTGGAATTTGGTGGAGCCTGGAGGAGCCTTTGCTGCGATGGAAGCTTCCTGTGGCCAATCCAAGTGATACCTCTCCTTTACGAGTACCTTTCTTTCCTGTTATATGTGTATTTGTACTTGTCGAGGGGATATATTTTTGTTGGGGACCGACAACCAAGGCATGAAGTCCCAGGTTTAGGCTAAGTATGTTTGAGGGAGGTCGGAGTAGTCATTGCCTCCTGTAAAGACATTGTCAGGCATCGAAAGACCTGTTTTAGAAGGAAGTCCTAGTGGCCCTGTTCTGCTAGCCTGCTAGGCAGCCGTTCTAGGAGTTCTTGTTAGTAGTGAGACAGTTAGAGAAGCCTGCCAGAAGATAATAATGATGATGCCAAGAAACCCTGAACATCCTAACAGATGAATATAAATACGAATGTGTGTAAAAAGGGGTTCGAACCCCTATCAAAGAAAAGAAAAGGAATGAAAATGTATAGGCAATTGATCATCGCCTTGCGAAGGCCTGGTAGGTTCCTGGGGACGAGTCAGACCCGGGGCTGATATCTTGTCTTCCTAGGGGTGGCTTCTTGCTGGGAAAAAAAAAAACAAAACAAGGAAGGTTGGAGCGAAAATAAAAGTGAGCGTTAGAAAAGGATTAAGTGTCGCCTTGCGAGGGCTTGGTAGGTTCTTGGGTGCCGAGACAGATCCTAAGGCCGATGCCCTGTTCTCCTTGGGTCACTACGCTCAGCTCCCTCCTTTTTACATGCCCAAGTATGTTAATAAAATAAAAACCCTAAAAGAAGAAATGTACTGATAGAAAATATTCCTTGATCAGGCTATAGGAGTCCTCGCCTTGTAGGAGCTCCTAGTAGTGTTGTCTTTCGATGGTGGGTAGTTCAGACCACCACTTTGGGCAACCTCTTTGACAATTCTTTTTAGTTTGGTTGTGTTGGAGCAGTTGGTTAGTGACTCGCTTCGAATCTTCTATTAGATGATGCTAGGCCTACTCCTTGTGGATGTCATGCCTTGGTTCTGTTAGGGGGTAGGGTGAGCATTGTGTTGAGTTTTATTATATATTTGTTTTGTATCAGCTTGATGCTTCTTTGATTGTTTATGTGCAGATATGTTCGTGGATTCGACGGGCTGAGTCGCCCTATCCCATGGTCGCCAATGAGAGCGGAATTTTGGTGCCGGGAATTGCTTAAAAATAGCTAAAAATTATGAATATCAAGGAAAAAATATCCAATGTCAAAGGCGGCGGCTCGACCTAGGACGATTTTAAGCGTCAAAGTGCTCTAAGGATGCCCGGGCAACACTTGCGGATTTTTAGTAATTTTTCCATGCAGCTGTGCCGGTCAGTGGAGTTGGCAGTTAGTGCGGGATGCCGAGACGAGCTCACAGGAATTTTCAGAATTGGATTCGGACACCGTATGCGAGAGAGGCGGGAAAAGGGCCAAAAGGCCGGTCAAAATTGGGGAGGTGCCCAAAAGGAGGAGTGAAGGGGTGCCTTTGGGAAGGGGCACCCCCCTCCCTAAAAAAAACAAAATAGGAGGGGGGCGGCGGCTACACAGAGCCATCGCGAAAAAAACGCCCCCCCCTCTCAATGGAAGATTTTGTTGAAGAGCAAGCCATGGAGGCAATTGCAGCAGGGTATTGCACTCATTCCACACTCCGCATCGCTCCGTTCTGCGCGAGAAATGGCAGCTTGTAGAGGGAGAGAGAAAATCAGTCTTTCTCTCTCCTCCCTCTCTCTCCTCTAAGGGGGAGTTCATGCGGGAAGAGAAAGGAAGAAGAAAGAATGATGGAGGCTTGTCCGGCATCGATCGGATTGCTCCACGGGCTGGAGATGGTGACGTGAGATCGTCATGAGCATGAAGTGCTGCTGATTTTCAGATTTGCAGCCATGGACATGAAACCCGAAACACGCAAATAAGCGGTAATTCAATTTTTTCAAAGGAAATTTGAGATTTCATGGCCTTTGATTGATAAACTGTTGTTCATGTGGGCTATAAATTGTTTATGTTGCTGTTTTCCATGAGTATTTGTTGATCATAATCAGAAAATCAGAAAAACATGCATCTTGTGGCCCAAAATAATACACTAAAACACGTAAAATATGGAAAATCAAGGGAAAATGATATTTTTGAGCATAAAAATGAAAGAATAAATAGGAACACCAACTAAATTTTCATTTTTGTTGCAAGAAAGAACTAAGGGCCACATCCCATAACCTATTTTGAATTTTTAGTGATTAAATAATGCAGAAAATAAGGGAAAATACAAGGAAAATAGAGAAAAACCACTAAAAATAGGGAAAAAATGCATTTTGGGTGCGGAAAATTAATGAAAATTAAAAACAATGTTCGTGAATGTTTGTGGGGACTGAAGCATGAGGATTTGCCTCAGTTCAGCCCCACCTTCTTGTTCTAGTGTGTCTTTTTCCGCTTTTTACACATAAAATGATGGCAAAATGCCTTATGAATCTATACAGTAATGCAGCATTTGATCGATGGGAGGGTAGAGTGGTTAAAGTGTGTCTAAATGCAGAGTAAAATGATGAAAAGCTTGCTGGTTTTTTCTTGCATGCCATATAGGTCGGTGAATAATTATAGAATGAGAGCCTAGCAGCACGAGGGTTTCCTTGGTGCTAGGTTCGTGCAACGCCGCATAAGAACGGTAGTTGAAAACCATTAAAAGGATGTTTTCCACGTTGTTAGAAATGCGGGATCTAGAGCATGACATAACCGGAAGCTATGGAGGATGGAAGGAGAAGTGTAGACTCATGATGGAATGACACTGTTTGTTACACAAGTGAATTAGGTTCCAAGATTGAGACTTGGACTCATAAACACAATCTTGTGTATGTGGACAATGACATTGACACTTTACTTAAATGAAAAGAGTACTATCATTGCATTAAGAAAGGAAGCAAGTACAATGCTTTATAGGAAAGTAGGAAACTGCAGTAGGCACCATTGTGCATATGGGATAAGTCACCCTG
The DNA here is from genome assembly GCF_053477565.2 of Lygodium microphyllum. Classification (NCBI taxonomy): domain Eukaryota; kingdom Viridiplantae; phylum Streptophyta; class Polypodiopsida; order Schizaeales; family Lygodiaceae; genus Lygodium; species Lygodium microphyllum. Next base: position 15,271,543 of record NC_141152.1, read on the forward strand.
CATGTCCTTGACCCTGAGACTCCATACAAAGAGGCTGTTTGAGTGTGATTGCTGATTCTCAACACCCCTCCTCAATCACAACTAGGAAAGGCACAAAGTGTATAGAGGCTGTAATGAGAACCACCTGCAAAGTGTGGGCATACCACAGACATGGCAAAAAAACACCAGAGGCTGTCGCAGAAAAAGCTAAGTGTGGGTACCATAAACATGGTGGACATCCAGAGGCTGTAACAGGGGCCTCACAAAGTGTACATGGACTGTAATGCCAAGTTACATAAGGAGTTTACAAAGCTTATGGCAGGAAGCATTAGGGCAAGGAAAATACAAGGTTATTAAAACAGTCTATCAGAATTATGAGAGTACAAGGACTGATGAGTCTTGTCCTTCCGATCCTGGTGATCTTAATCTTCTTCTTCCTTTGCTTCATTTTCTTCTTCTTCTTTGACTGCGACTAGATAGGCCTTTTGGGATCTCTTTCTTGCGTGGCAGAACTTCTCGGTGTGTCCGGTCCTTTTGCAGAAGTCACAAAAGAGCTGATCTTTCTTGCCTTTGTACCTGTTGCCAACATATAATGCATGCTCATCTCTAGAGGTACTTGGTTCTTCTTTAGTTTTTAGCTTCTTTTCTTCTGCTAACAGTGATGCCTGGATATCAACAAGTTCAGGATTTGGCATGTTGATTAAAGTTGTTGATACATTATTATATTCAGGAGGCAAGCTCTTAAGTAGAACACCGATGCAAACATCTTCATCCATTTTAATGTTGATTCCTACAAGTTGGGTTAGGAGTCCTTCCATGTAATTAAGATGTGTGGCAAGTGATGTGCTGGACTTCATTTCAAGCCTGAAGAATTCAATTAGGAGACCATACTTTGATGATTTGGATTGTGCACCGAACAGGGTGTCAAGTCTTTTCCATGTATCCTGTGAGGTCTCACAGTTATCCACGTGATGGATATAACTGTCATCTAGCTCCAATTTGATAATGGCCTGGGCTCTATCATCATTCTTTTGCCAAGTAGTTGCAAGGTCCGCGTCCCTCGGTTTCTTCTCTTTGCCATTTGTGATGGCCCAGAGACCCTTCTTCATCAGAATGAGCTTGATGCGGGTTTGCCAAGTGTGGAATCCGACTCCTTTGAATCGAGCATTTGGCGAGTCTTTGCCCATGTTAGATTTACGGGAACAGTAGCAAATCAACTTCAGACTTTATTAGATTTGAGAAACATAAGAATTGATTGAGAGACACAAGTGCTAAAAAGCACTAACTGAGTGTCAATGGATACCAAATCTGCAAAAGTCTTTTTCTCCAAGTGATTGAGTGTCAATGGATACCAAATCTGCAAAAGTCTTTTTCTCCAAGTGATCTTCCCCTTCTTGATTTGATGTTGATGCTGGATCTTCTTGAACCTTCTTCTTGTTGATTTTGAATGAGGCACTGAGTAGATCAGAGTTGCAAATTATTGGTTGAGCCCAAAGGAATGAGAAATTGAATAGGCTTATGAGCTTTGGTTCAAGGGCTATGGCTTCCCTTTAGGGTTTGCAGGGTGCAGCCTGGTTTTTCAGCTCGTGCAGTTCGTGGACGTAACCATTTTGCATAAGACTTGATGGGAAGGAAGCTTGGGTAATGAGCTTCAATTGCCCTATGCACATGGACCAGATCACAGCACGCAGAGGCAGCACGAACTGCACGACCAGAATATGGCACAGAATGGGCAGCGACTTCCAATTTGTGCAATGCTGAAGCTACGATTTACCAATGTCGGCCTTTGATGTGATGAGGAGCTGCGCTAGGACCATAGGAAAGTTTCTCCAGAAGGAAGCGTGGGGAAATATGGGCTGTAGAAGTAGATCAAGAAGCTCCAAGTGAGCTGGGTACTGTCTGGCTATGGCAGACAAGAGTGAGGATGAAGTATGAAGTTGGAAATAGAGTCATACACCAATCTTGAGCTGTCTAGAGATGAAGAGGAGCTGAAAGAGCAGAGAGGAGACCTGAGACATGCTAAGCCATGCTCAGCTGTGCTCTGATACCATGTTAGAAATGCGGGATCTAGAGCATGACATAACCGGAAGCTATGGAGGATGGAAGGAGAAGTGTAGACTCATGATGGAATGACACTGTTTGTTACACAAGTGAATTAGGTTCCAAGATTGAGACTTGGACTCATAAACACAATCTTGTGTATGTGGACAATGACATTGACACTTTACTTAAATGAAAAGAGTACTATCATTGCATTAAGAAAGGAAGCAAGTACAATGCTTTATAGGAAAGTAGGAAACTGCAGTAGGCACCATTGTGCATATGGGATAAGTCACCCTGCATGTCCTTGACCCTGAGACTCCATACAAAGAGGCTGTTTGAGTGTGATTGCTGATTCTCAACACACATGTGCACAATATTGATTTTATAATTGTTTGAGCACTTAGCATCCACAATATGCATAAATCATGGAAATATTTAAAGGTATCAGAAATCTTGGATGCACAGCAATTGCTTTCATTAGGACCTTGACCCACGTTGAGTGAGAGACAGGACACCCTAAGCCATAGGCTAGGCATGGGGTCTAGGGGAAAGAGAAGTAAGGACAATGGTACATTCCTGTATACGATTAAATGGTACCTTGAGTGGATTTTGTGCGAAATGTTTATATGTTGAGCGACGCACCGAGGGGCCAATCCCCAAGGTGTAGGAGAGTCGTAGAGGGGTGGCGGCACTTAGCCGTTGGAGGACCCCCTATGTATGTGCTTCGTGCCATTAGGCAATGTGTAAGGGACTCCCTCTGAGGAATAGTGGGTAAGAGAGAAGAGTGGATTACAAACGACGTAATACAAACGCAAGATGTCTAGGAAGGCAATGTATGTGTCATCAACGCTCCTGGCCGTGAGGCCGGGGGGTTGTTGAGCACGTGAGATAGAGGTCTGGCTAGTGCATGAGCCAATGCCAGCCCGTTCTAGGTTCCATCACTACAACATCTTGACGCATGACCATTGGACACGCATTGGTCAACCAACGCTATAGCCCACTAATTCCAACCTCATCCCGTTTGGAGGTGCTCCCTACTCACTGCTAGGGAAGTGCAAGGCACTTGTTTCTATCGAAACTAAAAGTTTACCAGCCTTCTTCCATGTGTTGCCTAACACTAAAGAAGTCGGTAATGTGTCACTATTGGGGCGTACCTTCAAGAAGCTAACGCATTGTAATGTGGATTACAACCTAAACCGCATTCATCTCACCATCGGCAATACCTAAATAGTAACGACCTTCAGCAAGGGCTGTCATGATCCCTCCACCATCACGACCCCAACGATAGAAACCCCTACAACCACGCCCCAAACTCAGTCTAAACGAACGAAACCTGTGGCTTCGTGCCATGTGCTTGAACCAAGGCCCAAACCCACCAAGAATGCTCACAAGGCCAAGGAGCCCAGACTTATGTGGGTGCCAAAACGGGTAGAAACCGCATTCGGATACACCACCCAAACGGGACCCTAACCGCCAGAAACGTCAGTCGTTCCAGCCTAGGAGAAGGAATAGACGCTGTTGCCATAGCCAAACGACCATGCTGCGATGGATTCGTAAGGATCTCTTGCGAACACAAGGATACTACGAGGGCAACCCCTGGATCTGGGTGCCTAAAAATGGCCAGCTAAAAAGCTCAACTACATGTGATCTTGCCCTAGAAAGGAAGGCTTGCACACGGGGTAACCAGCGCTTAATTAGCACACCATTACCAGCAACAACTAGTGAGCATCAACTAATCTATCAACCAAAGCAACCGCCACAAGCCTTAAACCTGCTTAATCCAGAGGGCTTAAAAAACCCTATGACTACTCATTTAGAACCCAGCCCAACCCCCAAACCCCTAGAGCCCCCTGGAGCACCTCAATGTGTTTCTATGAACAAAGCCCAATCTGTGACACCGATGAGGCAGTCACCACTATCCAGTCGAGTTGCACCCATCCCACCAGCAGGTCTTAGACCCTCGTACGCAGTACGACCTTTCCTTTCCTTGGCTAACGACCTTGCCATGACCTGCATCGGGACATTGGACGACACTTTCACCACCTTCGCTAGAAGCTATGAGCGGCTGGACCTAGGCCTCCTGGACAAAACCCTTGCTTCGGAGGTTCGTGCCTTACCCTGCACATGGGAGGAATATTAACTCATCTCTACTAAATCCCCCAACATTACTGAAGAACTTGTAGCAAAGAATGAAATCTCAAGGGAGCAAGCGGCGCTCAGACGCCTAGTCCCTTCATATCGAAAGCCTCCCCGTTCTGTTCCTGAAAGCGAACTGCACGAGCTCATGCGAATGGCGAGCTCGCCCTCCACGTTCTTACAGCAGTGGTTTGCTCTGCGAATCCAATGGGAGAAAAAAGGTTGCCGCATAATGACCAATGCCGAGCAATGCAGGGCAATTAAGACCATTGAATACGACCCCACTTATGTGGCACCCGTCTCGTTTAGGGTTTTAGCCATCACCCGCAATCAGCACCTAGACGACCAGGTGCTTGCCCACCCCTATATTGACCAACTCCTAACCAAAGAGGAATTACATGTTGCTAGCCGCCTTAATACTGGGGATCTCTTTCATGATGTCTTGACCTACATCTCCCAGGTATCTATCCAACCGACTGCTCTCGATTGCCATGTGCAACTGGAATACAACCCCCGATTCTACACATGGCTTCTTCACACGTAAGGTCCTACCCCCACAGCACCAACGCCACCCTTTAACTCCCAATCCTAGGAAGGATTCTTCTCTTAGCCCCGAAAGAAAAGTGGTACGCATGCATGTGCAAAAACCCGAGGAAAAGAAAAGTGGGAAATACTGTGGAGGGAATCAGATAGGAAATGAATAAAAAGGGGAATATGGTAAAATAAAAGGAGTGAAAGATATAAGCATTAGTATGAAAAAAAAAAGCAAAGCGCCATATGGAAAACACTAATGGAAGTTATGAATTGTGGCAGGAGCAGAAAATGTTGCAGCAAGACCGAGCCCATCGACTTCCATTCACTGACGAAGAAAGGGAGCTATATTGCATCCAATTGGAAAACCGCGCCTTTGGCTAGCTGAAGTTCCGAACCATCCACAACATCGGAGTCGTGGTGGCGAAGGAGGAGGCAGCCAGAAGAGTGGTGGAACAGTGCAACCTGACAAAATACATTGAAAAATTCTCGCAGGAGCTTGATCACTTCAAATGTGTGGAACTCCTTAGGACATACGATTCGGACTAGGAAACGGGCACTGTAACAGTAGGCCGAGGAGAAGGTGCAAGGAAGGTACCGGTCCGATTGGACCCAGTCCTAGTGGAAAAAGCTCTAGGATTGGCACCAGGGGCCGAAAGGCGGCAAAAAAGGGATGTTTATGCCTTGCTAAAAATGAAGAAGGAAGAGGTGCTTACAAACGATGGCATAAGCATCCAAGACATCCCCGACACTGACGCCAGGCTGCAGAAGCTGGTGCATGTGCTTTTTTCCAGCCAACGATACAACTCTTTAATGCATCGGATTAGTGTGCCCATGCTGGAGAATGTAGCAGCTCACACACTAGATGAGGTGGACTGGAATGGCTACGTGTGGAAGACTATCGATCAAGCGGCCAAAGCACTGGCCCTGGGAAGCGCACCAACAAGGGTAGACTCTCCTGCTTCTAGGGTAACAGCGAGGAAGAAAGCCTCCTCCAAGGCCTCTTTCATCGGTTACGGAGGAGTCTTAACTGCACTAATTCAGGAGGAAGTAAAAGTAGCACGAGAGCCGGAGGAGGGAGAAGGAGAAAGGCCGGAGGTCGCCCCCTCAACAGGACAAAGACAGGTCCACCAATAGAACCGAAACATAAGAAGAAGAGGAAGGACCAACTAGTAAGAGGGTGATCAGGACAGCAAAGAAAAAGGCGGCACAGAAGAAGAAAAAGGGTGATGAAGGTAGGAAGAAAGAGAGGGAGGACTTGGAAAGGGCAAAGAAGGAGTCCCTGAAAGAAGCAAAAGAAAGAGAGAGGATGAAAAAGCAAGAGGAGCAGAGGGAAAGAGAGGAGTTGCAGAAAGCCAGGGAGGCATCCAAACAAGAAGCTGAAGCAGAGAAAAGCAGGGAAAAGGAACAAAAAGGGAAAAAGCAGCAGGAGCAGAAGAAAAGGCAGGAGGAAATGAAGAGGAAAGCGGAGGAAAAAGAGGAGGAGCTATGAAGGAAAGAGGAGGAAGACCTAGCGGAGGCCACACGACGATCCATTGAGCAATAGTGCCGGGCGGACAAACTAAGAAACCTAAGCCCATGCAGAGAGGAGGGGCCTGGATCCAACACACAGGTGCTCGAATTCATGCCACCCCCAGTCTCGAAAGGCAAAGGCAAGGCCCCGCTTCACCCAATACCTACCCTCCTGATACCTCCCACGGAACTCACCACTGTCACCCCCAACATCCCCACTAGCGCTTATGTGTTGAATTTCGTGGTGTGGATGCAATATTTTATCAACAAAGAAATGGGCCAGGGGTGGAGCACGGAAACTACAGCCACAGGACAGAAAAGGCCGGCCGCAGATGTAGAGTCTAGGCAGGAACCCAAAAATGCAAAAGGTTGAAGCCTCCACCTCGCCTATTCACGCAACAATGATGCCACCGGCCAATTACGATGAATACATCGCGGAGCTGCTCTCCCAGTTGGAGAGAGCAAAGGAGGAATGCAAAACAGCCGTGGCGGAGTTGGCAGCTGAGAAGGAAACCATGGCCGCCTTCCAGTTGGACAAGACAAGAATGGTGGCCTTGCAGCAACGCGAAATTGCAGAGCTAAAGCAGGAACTGAAGGCTAGGGATGAGCGAGAGAAACATTGGAGGAAGTTACTTGAGAATGAGATGCAAGAGTTAGTGAACATGCAAAGGGGGCACAAGCTTCTCATAGGGCAGTATGAGGAGCTTGCTGCAAAAGCCGCTAAGGTGGATGCACTTAGGGAGGAGCTGGATGCTAAGGATGAAGAAAGGCAGCGAGGCATGGAGGAGCAGGAGGAGGAGATCAAGTGCTTAACAGGTCAGCTGACCCATGAACGACAAGAACAAGAGAGGCTGGTCAGAGAACTAGAGGATTATGGACAGAAAATCATGATGTTGACCTTGAGACAAGGGGCAGGCCTGGAAGTGATGAACAAGAGGGCGGAGGAGTGGGCCGCGCATAACGAGAAGACGGTGAAGACACTTGCGTGCCGCCTGGCCTTAACGGAAAAAGAGAAACTCATTACGGAAAGCAAGGTAGAGGCAGCCCAAGTGGCCTTCAGCGCTCAACAGAAGATCTTCCTCAACACCATCTTGGATGCCACCCACACAGCACAAGGAGAGTCACTGGAAGTGGTACACAGGAAGCTTGGCATGGCGAGGAGGGCTCTACGCGCTGGACTGCAGATGCCCCCACTACCGGCGGAGGTGCGGCTGAGTCTGGAGGAACAATGGAAATACTTGACGACCCCCAAGAAATAGATGCCCTCGGGTTCCAGGACGAAGCAGAACTCACAGAACGGCAGGGGGAAGAAGCCGAGCTGGAGGTCGACGTGAATCACTTCAGAGAAGATGTGGTCTCGCAACCCCCCTCGCCACCACAAGTAGACCCAGTTGTGCAGAAAGAAAAGCCATCTCTAAAGAAAGACAAAAAAAGCTGGTGGAGGAGGCCAGACAAAAGCTGAGAGCCAAACCAGTCGTGCTACCGTCCGCGCCTCTCCCCCCGTGCACAGATGATCTCCCGCCGGGATTCCATGCAGAATTGGTGGTGTGGGAGGTGTAGGAACTAGGAAAGGAGCCATTCTCCTTCAGTTTCCTCCTACCCAACAGTCTGCGGAGGGTCCTGCCCCCCAAGGTGATGGATGAGGTGATCGCGGTCGGTGGCCGGCTGGGGAAAAGATGGCTGGAAGAGCGGGAAAAGACCCCAACCTCGTGGGGCATCGAACCGGATGACTACTAGCATGACAAAGTTTTTGAAATCCCCTACACTGTACAAAACTATAGAGACCAACCCCTGGCTGAAAATTATGTGGCACTGGTTGATCTAATTGCCCTAGATATGGGCCCCATTGATGTTGTCTTGGGCTATGATTGGTTCAAACAATTGGGGAGAATTGCTATGGACTCCTCTCAGCTTTACATGGAGTTTATGATGCATGGACAGCCTATCCACCTAGAGGGAGTTCAAGATCATGCTGATTTTGAGCTCATTACAACAAAGCAACTCAAATGGGAGTTTAAGAAATGCTCACAAATCTTTGTTTTGCAATTAAATAAGGACAATTCTGATCATCCCTTCGTAATATCTCATGATTCAGCCTTGTAGGCCTTACTTAAGGAATACAATGACTTATTTCATATGCCTACATCCCTCCCTCCCAAGAGACAAGTGGACCACCCACTTGACCTAGAGCCCCATTCCAAGCCAGTGAATTAACCCCCTTATAGACTCTCCAAGTGTGAGAGGGAAGAGGTTGCAAAGCAAATCAAGGAGTTGTTGGAGATGGGTTTTATTGAGCTGAGTTCTTCCCCCTATGCATCCCCTGTCCTCTTAGTCAAAAAGAAAGATGGCTCCTTTTGCATGTGCATTACTATAGAGTTTTGAACAAAATTACAGTGAAGAACCGCTACCCCATCCCACAGATTGATGATTTGCTGGATGAGTTAAAAGGGGCATGATTTTTCACTGAGATTGACTTGCGCTCTGGCTACCATTAGATTCGTATGCGGGCAAGAGATGAGGTCAAAATGGCCTTTAGGACTGATCGTGGACTTTATCATTTTCTTGTGATACCTTTTGGGTTGACTAACGCCCCTGCCACCTTTCAAAGCCTCATGAAAAAAATCCTACAACCCTTTCTGTTCAAGTTCGTGCTTGTTTTCCTTTGATGACATCCTCATTTACAGTAAGTCAGCTATGGAGCACTTGACACACGTTCGGAGGGTGTTTGACATATTGAGAGAGCATCGACTCTTTGCTAAGGAGAGCAAATGCATGTTCATACAGACATCTATGGAGTACTTGGGACACATTGTGAGCAAAAATGGTATGCAGTCTAACTCGAAGAAGGTGCAATGTGTTAGAGATTGGCCCACTCCTTCCACCACCACTTCTTTGTCTGGGTTCCTTGGTCTCTCTTCATTCTACATACACTTCATTAAGCACTATGCCACCATTGCAGCACCTTTGACAGATCGCTTGAAAAAAGAGTCATTCTTTTGGGATGCCACTGTGGATCATAGCTTCAAACAGTTAAAGGACGTGCTTACTTAAGCCCCCATCCTTGTTTGCCCTGACTTCTCTAAGCTATTTACCATTCATTGTGATGCCAGTGGCTAGGGTATTGGTGCAATATTGTTGCAAGAGCACGGTGTGATTGCATTTGAAAGCTGCAAGCTTGATGAGAAGGACATGCAAATGAATGTATATGACCAAGAGATGTTGGCCATCCTCCATGCCATCAAGAAATGGCACCACTATTTGTATGGCAGCCGCTTCCAAGTAAAAAGTGACTACCAAGTCCTCCAAACTCAGTCTACCGTGACTCCTAAGCAAAGGTGATGGGTGGCAACCTTACAGAACTATGACTTTGATATTTCACACACGCAGGAGAAGGATAATATTGTGGTTGATTCACTCTCTCGAATGTGGGCATGCAAAGTGTCCTCTATCTCAGAATTGCATAGTGATTGGGTTGAAGAGCTCCAAGAGGCTTGTTAGATGATCACTTCGGCCACGCATTTTAGAAATTACAGCATGGGGTTATGGCTGAAAACTCCCAATATCAGCTAAAGCATGGCCTTATTTGGTCCCATGGTAAGATTGTCATCCCGCACACTTCCCCCTTCACGCAGAAGAATGATGGAAGGGATGCATTCTTGCCCCACTGCTAGTCACTTAGGTGTTTTCAAAACATATGACAGGATTGCCAAGAGTTTTCATTGGAAAGGCTTATGGAGGGATGTCAAGGACTTTGTGACCAAATGTGTTCCATGCCAACAGAACAAGGATAATACACTCAGACTCATTGGCCCCCTCCCTATCCCTGAAGGGAAATGGATGCACATCACAATGGACTTTATCACTAGCCTTCCTGCGACTAAGAAAGGGTGGAACACTATCTATGTGGTAGTTGATCGCCTCATCAAAACTACCCACTTTATCCCCACTAAGATCCAATATACTGCCTCTCAGGTGGCCACTCAGTTTATGGAAAAAATCTTCAAGCTACATGGCTTATCACAAGTCATAGTACATGATCGGCATGCAAAGTTTATGAGCAACTTCTGGCAGATAGTTTTCACCTCCATGGGGACCAAGCTTGCTCCCTCCACTGCATACCACCCTCAGACTGATGGCCAAACTGAGAGAGTGAACAAATGGCTTGAGACATATTTGAGGCACTTTTGCCATGATGTATAGCATAGTTGGGATATGTGGCTTCACTTGGCTGAGTTTGTATATAATAACTCCACACACTCTAGCATTGGAGTTTCCCCTTTTGAGGCCTTATATGGGTATAAGGTTCCTCTTCCCATAGACTTGTTTACTGATAAGATCAACCCTCAGAGTCAAGCTGAATTGGATCGCATGCAAGCTTTACTTCAGCAATGCAAAATAAATCTTCAAAAGGCCCAAACACACATGAAACTCTATGCTGATGAAAAACAAAGGCATTTGGAATTCCAAGAGGGGGAAGTGGTTCTTTTGAAAGTGCCTAAGTCTCGCTACTCAACTCTCAAAGAGGGCAACAGTAACAAGCTAGCCCATCACTTCTATGGCCCATACCGGATCTTGAAGAGAGTTGGTGACTTGGCCTATCACTTAGAACTCCCCACTACCACCAAAATCCACAATGTGTTTCATGTCAGCTAGCTGAAACCCTTTGTAGGCTCCTCAATGGACTATGTGGAAGAACTTCCCCCCATAGATGAAGAGGGCATCACTCAATATGTCCCTAAAGCAATCATTGGGCAGCGAGATAAGCACTTATGGTCCCGATACATCAAAGAATATCTCATCAAATAGCAAGGCCTACCCTTGGAAGAAGCCTCTTGGCACCCAACAACCATCCTCAATGACTTTCCCTACCTCCGTGAACCCCAATGACTAGAAGACTAGCCGGTCATGCCCCAAATTGCCCACTCTCTGCCCCGCAGACTACACACTGTTTTAGAACAATTTTGTACTTAATCAAATCACATGTATGTGCATTCTACATAAGCTGAAAGTACTCGTCATAAGATCCGCTTCGACATATGGTACGCCCTATTTGGAGCAGCCTATCAAAAGTTGTGACCAATTTACTTCAGCAAACCGGTCTCGGACTGCATGCTGTCCCTAGTCTCTCCACACCTAATCTTCATTGTCAAAGGGCTCTGAATAGTACTCCGCAACCCTCCCTTAGCCCACCCATCACTCCCCTCTCTTTGTCCTTGTTTTTTAGGGCAAAAACCTTCCGAGTGGGGATGGACTGTAACAAGCGGGATACACACCGACTAGGGTTTAGACACCCCATCACACTAGCTGGGGTATTTAAGGTGTAAGAGCCCCAGATTAGGGCAACCAGTTATTATCAAGATCATACTCTTCACCTTCATCTCCAGCTTCCATGGCTTCCTCCTCCCTTCTCTCCTCCCCTCTCTCTTTCTCTCTCTTCTTCTAGTCTTCTTCCTTCTTCTTGCTCTCTTTCTCTCTCCTCAGCTCTTCTTCTCTCTCCCCTCAGCTTCTTTCTTTACAGGATTGTTCCAAGAGGCTGAGGAGGCTAAAGGCTGAAGATCTATGCTGAAATCCATGGCTGGTTGGTTGATACATGGTCCCAATTAAATATTCAAAAAACCCAAAACACGCAAAAAGGCAGTATGCTCTATTTTATGAAAGAATTTTGCTTGTTTTTTATCATTTATAGTCTAAATGGTGTGCACATGGGCTGAAATTTTATTTGAATGTTCCTTGGATTATTTTTTAGGGCTACAATCACTGTTATGCAAAACCCGTATTAATTTACATCAATTATAAATTTTTAAAACTTGAAAAAATACTAATTTTGATGAAAATTGATAGTTTTTTTAATTTTGAGTGGGGAAATGAGTGGATGTGGGATAAAATAAGGAAAAATGCTGAGTTTCAGTTCCAATGATCAGTGATTTAAAAAAACCAAAAATACCTATTTTCTATTAAAAATAAATAGGAAAAATAGAGAAAAAAAGAGTTTCTTGTGTTCGAAAAAAATGGAAAAATGAGATCTATGTATGTGAATGTCTGATGGGGCTGAAGCATGAGGTTAAGCCTCAGTTTGGCCCTTGTCCTTTATGTTAAAGTGCATACTTATTACTTTTACATACAAAAAATGACATAAAAGAACCTTTACACCTATGCAATGCAGCAAAATTTAAACGGTGAGGAGGAGGATGATGTTATACAATAGTTTAAGTGCTAAAATAATACAAAGTCTACTTGTTCTCTTTATGCATAACATTTAGGATGCAGTTTATTTGGAAATAATGGATCTAGTAGCACGAGGTTCGCTTTGGTGCTAGGTTCCTACAACAAAGCATTGCGTATTAACGGAAATTCATTAAAAGGGTTGTTTAGGTTGATTTTAAACCATAATTGTTTATGCACACAATAAGGCATCCATCATTGCATGAATCATACACATGGTATCTATTCCTGGCATGCATAGCAATTGGTTGAATTGTAAATGACCCACGTTGGAGAGAGTAAGGTACCCAAGCTATAGCTCTAGACAGTGGGTCCAAGGGGACAAGTAAGTGACGACTCCTGGAATGATATAATATTGGTACCAAGAGCGGAGTCTTTTTTGTATGTGTTATATGTGAGCGACGCATCGAGGGGCCAATTCCCAAGGTGTAGGAGGATCGCAATGGGGCCGCAGCAATCAGCCGAGGGGTGCCTCCTATGTTGTTCTACATGGTGAATTACACCAAAATGTGTAGGATCTCCCTTTGAGGAGTCTGAGAAGGTTAAGGGCTAGACTACAAACATGATATAAATGCAAAATGTACATACGATGGCAGGGAAATGTTTCCTGTAGACGCTCCTAGCTGCGAGTGCATGGCACTACTAGTGCTGTAGCTAGTGTCGACCCATTTTAGGTCCCGTCATTAACTAATCATATTGATTGCACACTAGTTTTTATGAGTTTTTAATCCCATATGAACTTCATTCTTTCGTGACAAAAAGTGCGAGGATCGAGACACTCCGTGCTTACTAGTAAGAGAGAGAGTGAGAGAGAGTGTAGAGTAGTGAGTGAGCATGATTTGTGGGTACAATGACATGTGTACCAATTTAGGTTTTTAGATAGATATATATATGAAAGTACAAGTGCTAAGGGTGTGTTCACACCTGATCACATTTAAACTACACGAGGGCCTTTATTCCCAATAACATCCCACCTAAAGGCAATGTGCCTTAAGAGGACAAAAGAATCAGCTAAGTCTAGGTATGTACAAAGTTGAAATACATATATCTATCTAACTCCCATCATCTGTTGACGATGAGTAAACTGCTCTGCTAGAAGACCCTTCATGAGAAGGTCTGTAGGATTATCATCTGTATGCACTTTGACAAGCTCAAAGCTCTTGTTGTCAAGTACATCTCTAATGAAGTGGTACTTCACCTATATGTGCTTCATCTTCATATGAAAGACATGATTCTTGCTAGCATGATAGCACTCTGATTGTCACAATGGAGAACAGGTAACTCTGTAATGCCAAGCTCTCCCACTAGACGTGAAAGCCATAAAGCCTCCTTGCATGCCTCAGTGGAAGCCACATACTCTGTCTCTGTAATGCAACACACTTTTGTAGCCTGGAGATCCAAGAGACTACTCCTCTTGTGAAGGTAAACATATACCCAGAATTGGACTTTCTGCAATCTGCATGACCATCATAGTTTGCATCCGTAAAGCCAACGACAGATGCCTTCTGCTTTCCAAAGTAGATGCACAACTCCTTTGTGCCTTTGAGGTATCCCATAATATCCTTTCACTACTTCCCAATGCTTTTTATTAGGGTTTGCCATGTATCTGCTAACCACTCCCATTGCAAAGCATTGTTAGGATGTGTGGCAACCATAGCATACATCAAACTGCCAATAGCTGAAGCATATGGTATCTTGGCCATTTGAGCCTTCTCATCAGGCTGTCCCCTGCAACTGAGTTTCACATATGGAGAAAGTGAAACCCCAATTGTTTTCCCCCCCTCCATATTGAAACACTATAAAATTTTGGAGATATAATCCTGCTGAGATAGATAGAGTAATCCTTTTGACCTATCTTTGAGTATTTGCATGCAGAAATGTGATTTGTATCACCAAGATCCTTCATGTCAAAGCTGCCATGAAGAATTTTCTTTAGTGAGTCCAAGGCATGAGTATCCCTACCACCAATTAGCATGTCATCAACATACACAACCAAGATAATTAGGCTGCCATCTGCTGCCTTCTTGGTGTATAAGCAGTGATCCACTTGACTTCTATGGAAACCTTGAGACTGTGTAAATGTATCAAACTTATGGTACCATTCTCTGGGTGCCTATTTTAGCCCATACAAACTCCTTTTGAGTTTACATACCATTTTTTCATTCCCTTTTCAACAAACTCTTCAAGCTGCTACATATATATGTCTTCATGTAGATCACCTTGTAAGAATGCAGTCTTTACATCCATCTGTATGAGCTCCATATCTTTAGCTACAACCAAGTCCAAAATGGTTCTCAAGGTAGTCATCTTGACTACAGGAGAGAAGATCTCATCAAAGTCAATTCCATGTTCCTGCTTGTATCCCTTCACAACCAATCTTGCTTTGTACTTTAGTGGCGAATCAGAAGTGACCTTCATCTTGTAAACCCATTTGCATGGAAGTGTTTTCTGCCCTTTAGGCAACTACACCAAGTCCCAAGTGCCAATTTTCTCAAGAGATTCCATTTCTAACAACATGGCTTTATACCATTTCTTACTATCATGTCTATCCATTGCTTCCTTGAAGTAAGACGGTTAACCACAGTATATCAGCATGACATAATCAACCACATTGTTTGCACCAAGAATGAATGTATCAGGTTGTCTAGTAGCCCTAGATGATCTCGTAACCCAATGATCATTGTTTGTTGGCTATTGAGCATTTTAAACAGCTTGTTGTCTTGGCATTTCAGCATGCAAATCAGCATTAACAGCTTACTGTCCTAGCTGTTCCTGCACATGTAGTGGCTCATTATCATGGGCAATAGCTCGTTGATCATTTTCAACATTATTTTTTGCATTTACAGGTTCATTTACACTAGGTATTTGCTATTGTATAACGGGCACATTTCGTTGTCCAAAAGGTATTTCTTCCCAAAATACAACCCCACAGACATCAGTCTTTTCGAGCTGTTTATGCATGCAATCTTCCTGGAAGATAACATCATTGCTGCGTGCTACTTTCCTTTTCTCGGGATCCTATAATCTATACCCCGTTTCACCCTCGTCACCATATCCTAAGAAAATGCATTTACATGACTTTGGCTTAAGTTTGCTACATTTTTCTTTATAAATGTGCACAAAATCCTCGCAGCCAAACACTTTTAGGTAAGCATATGAAGGTGATTTTCCGGACCACGCTTCTTGGGGAACTCCCCCCTCCAAAGACCTGTTTGGTGATTGATTAATCAAGTGTACAACTGTCATAACAGCCTCTGCCCAAAAACCATGGGGTAATGCAGCATGAGATAGCATGGTAGGAACCTTATCCTATATGGTCCAATTCATATGCTCTACAATGCCATTTTGGGGTGGATATGCTCCCTCTTTATCCCTTTGATGTCACAAAATGCTTGAATGGCCTTGGACACATATTTCCCACCATTGTCAAAGCAAAGACACTTGAGTGTCTTATCAGTCTGATTTTCAACCAATGCCAAGAAGTTTTTAAACTTGTCAAGCACTTCATCCTTGCTATGAATATGGTAAACCCATACCTTTCGTATAACGTCATCGAAAAAGGTGACAAAATATTTCTTTTTCCCTAAAGATAATCCTGGCACCTGACATACATCAAAATGTACTAAATGTACCAACTCTAGAGGAGAAAATTTTAGCGAAAATGACTTTTTATGAGACATATATGCATGTTTACCATAAACATAATGATCACAATGCTCAAAATCATCATAACAAAGACAAGGCAAGTAACCCAAAATGAGAGAGCACTTTCATTCCAATTTGACTCATGTGTCCCAACTGGTCATGCCACAAAGAAACACTTGGCTGCTCAGTCATGGCAACAACATGATCACTCACACTAGATACATGGAGAGGATACAAGGTATCACTTTTACAATCTCTGGCAATCACTCTAGATCCCTTACAGATCTTCCATTTCCCATCACCAAAGGTGGTATGAAATCCATCGTCATCTAATTGCCCAGTGCTAATCAAGCTCTTCTTTAGATGAGATACATGCCGTACATGCTGAAGTGTGAAGAGAGAACCATGCTAAAACTGCAACTACACATTGCTAATACCTGTAGTGTCACATGCATAGTTGTCCCCAAGATGGACAACACCACCCTGTATAGGCAGAGAACCACTCATGATGAGGGGTGATATGAAAGGAAGCACCTGAATTGGGAATCCAAGTATGCATGTCATCATCTGTATCTGCAAATAAAGCATGTGCACCAAGGTGTGAAGAGACAAAGAGTACGTCATTCCCACTATCACTGTCATGAATGACTACATTCACCTCTTCAATTTTGACACTACTCTTCTTAGGTTGACTCCTCTTCCTTGCTATCATCTGTCTTCTTGATCTTTCCTTTCTCTTTCTTCCATTTGTAGCAGTCGCTTTAAAGTGACCCTTCTTGCCACAATGATGGCATTCAACATCTTTGCCATGTGATTTACTACGTCCCTTGCTATCAGATTTTCCTTTTTGTTTTGATCTGCCCCTAGTATGCAAAGCACTGGAAGACTTACTGGATGCATTATTCTGCCGATTCATTTCTTCCATGAGTAGAGCACTCTCTACATCAACATACAAAAGAATCGCATTGGAATTGCTCATAGCAGTCCTTAATGTATCCCAACTCTCTGGAAGAGTGCAAAGCAAGAAAGTAGCCTTAAATTCTTCATCAATCAAGGACTTCAAGGCAACCAGCTAGCTAAAAATGGAGTTAAACTCACCCAAGAGAGTAGACATTGTTGTATCATCTTGCATACGCAAATCCATAAGCTTTTTCAGCCAATACACTTTGCTTGCAGCACTCCTCTATACATACAATTCTTCCAGTCGACTCCAAATTGCATATGCATAATCCAAACCTTCAATGTTAAACAGTAAAGCATAAAAAATTGATAGCTTGATGGTTGAGCGTGAAAGCTCATTTAACTCATCCCAATCTTCCTATTCGATATCTATGGGTTTTGCTCCTTTTGTATTAGAGGGGAGCTTCAAGCTCTACCTTGAGACCTACGGACCACTTATTGCTCAAGTGTTTCGAACCGAGCGGCCATGGCTACCTCTCACATAGCCGACATGCAATGCCTACCTTACGGGTGTAGTGAGCTTACCTTGATGCTCGATCAAGTGCCCTCCTCTTTCTTGCACACCGGTAGCTCC
This sequence comes from Lygodium microphyllum, assembly GCF_053477565.2. Classification (NCBI taxonomy): domain Eukaryota; kingdom Viridiplantae; phylum Streptophyta; class Polypodiopsida; order Schizaeales; family Lygodiaceae; genus Lygodium; species Lygodium microphyllum. The sequence goes on from NC_141152.1 coordinate 15,289,145, forward strand.
ACGATCCTTGAGGCAAGCTCAAGCAACCTCAATCCCTCTCCCATGAGCTTCATCCTCCATAGCCACATGCGAGACAAAAGAAGAGAAGAGAGGAGGAGAAGATGAAGAGAGAAGATGGAGAGCTTCTTCTCCAAGATCCCTCACTCTCACACAATCACTCCCTCACTCCCTCACACTCTCTCAATCCCTCTCTCAAGCACAAGCAAGAAGGCAAGAAACAAGAGAAGGAGAAGAAGAAGCTTTAGCCACACACAAGAATGAGCTTCTCATTCACTTTTCAACTTTATATACATGCCCTATTTTCCATGGGTGGTCATCCCCCTTTTTTACATGACCAGCCATTAGCCTAGGCCCATTTCCTCCTTTCCCACCGTTCTAGTCTATCCTATCCCCAACTAATGCATATAATTTGCACAAGAGTGAGCCTCACGCTCTTTTACAAGGTTTTGGAAGTGTTTTCGCACTTAATGGTGCACTTTTAATTCTTTTACTCTCCTTGGGTGACTCCAAGACTTCTTGAGGATCGTGCCCGTGCATTTAATTTTTTCCCGGGTCTAGTTGCCATTTAAGGTGCCTTTTCTTTTTCTCTTTTTCCATTTCCTGCTCCTCTGGGCTGCAGTAAACATTACCCCCCTCCTAGCCAAGTGCCAGTCCCATGGCACTGTGGTGGGAAGTAGTGGGATAGATGATGCTATTGCTAGATGGAACTGGTGGGTAGATGAAACTGATGCTTGTGAATGAGAGGTGATGGAGTTTGATGACGATGACCAGGAGAGATTTCGGCATGCTTTAGGCTTCATGAAGATTCTCGGCATCCTTCACACTGTTCTGGCGCCCCTATGGAGCCGGTCGTCTTTTGAGTATCCAAAACACTTGAAGCAATAAGCAATCCCTTAGGAGGATGGTATTGGAGGGATTTATTCTGGAGAAACCCCCCGAACGCCGTTTGCCTTGAAAAGCCGTGACCTGGGCTGAAAATCCTTGTCTGGGAGTAGAGGATCTTCAATTTTGAGTTGAAAGTCTTTAGGCTTGTGGTATCAATAAGCGATCCGTAGATCTTGAGGCGGTGGGCATGGATCATCGTACGATGAGGTTCCAAGATCTATGCCAATGGCAGCTCCATCACTGGGTTTTCCTTCTGCTTGATTTGGTTCAATCATGGCAGCCATAAGCAGGCAGATGATTAGCAACATGAAATCTGTTGAGCCATTTAAACCTTCGCAACGAAGCTCCTGAAGTTGCAGTAATGGGGTCATGTTCGACTCCTGGAAAAATTCCTTGTCATTGGAGGATGTAGTAGATGATCTCCTTCAACCAAGCAGCCCGTTCTTGAAACATGAACATAACCTACAAGAAAAGTGGTGCACTTCCTACGGGCTCACTGTGTAGTGCATGGTGCCCGTGCCAATGGAACTGGGAGATGGATCTAACTTTGGGCAAGCCCTTGGTAATGTCCCACACTTGAGGACCCAGTTCGTGCGGTGCAAAACTTAGGGTGACAGGTCTGAAAGTCCTGCCCTTGATGTGCCCTAAGTGTGAAGTGGGGGAGGGGCTAGAGAGTGTTGAGAATCAGCAATCACACTCACTAAACAGCCTCTTTGTATGGAGCTTCAGGGTCAAGGACATGCAGGCTAACTTATCCCATATGCACAATGGTGCCTACTGCAGTTTCCTACTTTCCTATAAAGCATTGTACTTACTTCCTTTCTTAATGCAATGATAGTACTCTTTTCTTTTCAGTGAAGTGTCAATGTCATTGTCCACATACACAAGATTGTGTTTATGAGTCCAAGTCTCAATCTTGGAACCTAATTCACTTGTGTAACAAACAGTGTCTTTGTCTTCTCCATCATGAGTCCACACTTCTCATTTCATCCTCCATAGCTTCCGGTTTTGCCATGCTCTAGATCCCACATTTGTCACATGGTATCAGAGCCCAGTTGGGCATGGCATTGCTTCTCTAGCCTCTCTTGATTCCTCTCAACCTCAGTCTAGCTCAATGTCAGCTCATGACTTCATCTCCCAACTCTACTCTCACTGAAGCTTCCATGGCAGCCATAGCCAACAGCACCCTGTCAGATTGAGCTGCTTATACCTCACTTCACAGATCAAATCTCTTGGAGCTTCCTTCTGGAAAAGTATTCTCCAACTCACAAAGCTTCCTTGTATCACATCAATCTAGGACATTGGACCATTTGGAGCTCAGCATTGTGAAAATCCTCAACCTCTGCTCTGTGTCTGCCATAGCCAGACAGAACCTACCTTACTTGGAGCTTCAATAACTCCTCAACCAGGCCATTTCAGCCCACGATTTCTTCTAGGGAGTTGTTCCTCTACTCAAGGCGCTTCATCCTGGCATGAGAATCGACAACATTACTGTGCCCTGACCCTAGCATTACGGAAATCGCTCAAACCTGTCCTGAACTGCGCCGAATTTGTTCGACATGTCTGCGTGCTTCATACAGGCCACAATCTTGACGATTATGATAGGGCTTTGATAGCCCATGAAGTTAGCTTCCTAGGCATGTAAAAATTTTTGAAAATGATCAAGTGTAGCTCTTGCAATCTGAGAAAAACCAGGCCCCTGTCTCAGAAACCCTAATTCCACCATAGCCAAAGCTTCAAAATTCTGACATTTTTCACTGTTTCTCTCACTGAAGTTATCAACAGTGATTTTAATCACTGAGCAATACTCTTTGAAGTTCATTAAAGTACTGTCACTCAGATTTGAAGGTATCAGCATCAAATCAAGAAGGGGAAGATTAGACTTGGATTTAAAAAGAGTAAAGGACTTTGCAGATTGGGTGTTCATTGACACTCAGTTAGTGCTTTTTAGCACTTGTGTCTCTCAACCAATTCTTCTGTTGCTCAAATCTAATAAGTCTGAAGTTGATTTGCTACTGTTCCCGTAAGTCTAACATGGGCAAAGACTCTCCAAATGCTCGATTCAAAGGAGTCGGGTTCCACACTTGGCAAACCCGCATCAAGCTCATCCTGATGAAGAAGGGTCTCTGGGGCATCACAAATGGCAAAGAGAAGAAACCTCGGGACGCGGATCTTGCAACTACTTGGCAAAAGAATGATGACAGAGCCCATGCCATTATCAAACTGGAGCTAGACGACAGTAATATCCATCATGTGGATAACTGTGAGACCTCACAGGACACATGGAAAAGACTTGACACCCTGCTCGGTGCACAATCTAAATCATCAAAGTATGGTCTCCTGATTGAGTTCTTCAGGCTTGAAATGAAGTCTAGCACATCACTTGCCACACATCTCAATTACATGGAAGGACTCCTAACCCAACTTGCAGGAATCAACATTAAAATGGATGAAGATGTTTGCATCGGTGTTCTACTTAAGAGCTTGCCTCTTGAATATAATAATGTATCAACAACTTTAATCAATATGCCAAATCCTGAACTTGTTGATATCCAGGCATCACTGTTAGAAGAAGAAAAGAAGCTAAAAACTAAGGAAGAACCAAGTACCTCTAGAGATGAGCATGCATTATATGTTGGCAACAGGTACAAAGGCAAGAAGGATCAGCTCTTCTGCAACTTCTGCAAAAGGACCGGACACACCGAGAAGTTCTGCCATGCAAGAAAGAGATCCCAAAAGGCCTATCTAGTCGCAGTCAAAGAAGAAGAAGAAAATGGAGCAAAGGAAGAAGAAGATGAAGATGAAGACCACCAGGATCGGAAGGACAAGACTCATCAGTCCTTGTACTCTCATAATTCTGATAGACTGTTTTAATAGCCTTGTATTTTCCTTGCCCTAATGCTTCCTGCCATAAGCTTTGTAAACTCCTTATGTAACTTGGCATTACAATCCCTGTACACTTTGTGAGGCCCCTGTTACAGCCTCTGGATGTCCATCATGTTTTGGTTGTCAAGATTGTGGGAGAGAAGGAAGGAGTCTCACTTGTAGCTTTCTTGCTTCACAATGGGGGAAGACACACAAGGGTGGAGGCTGAAAACAGTTTTCCTCTTCTTAGTTGTATAAGCCAAAAAAACTCAAGTACAAAGAAATAGAAGAACCCTCTATATGGGTCTCAAACCAAACTCAACTAACTACGGTGGCATACTAACTGAGCCACGAACTAGAGTAGATAAGGATAGCTATCATGTAGCTATTATTCATGGGCGGTGTACCAACCGCGTCTGCAACTGACAAGTCGGTGACATAAATACACAACGGTCACCCTGGCGTATCACGAGTAGAGCTCGATATCTCAACACTCCCCCTCGAGCTCAATCCCAATTCCTGCACACCAAGCAGGTCTCAGAACTTGCGCAGCTTCTCTGCGCCCAATGCCTTCGTGAATATGTCAGCTACCTGATCCTCTGTGCTGACATAAACTAGATCAATAAGACCTAGTAAAACCCTCTCTCGCACATAGTGATAATGCACCTCAATGTGCTTTGTTCTAGCATGATAGACTGGGTTATTTGCCAAGTGTATACTACTCATGTTGTCACAATAAATGACAACTGGCCCATCTGTAGACTAATGCATATCATAAAGTAGCTTATGCAACCAAGCTACCTCACATGCAGCCATTGCTGCACCCCTGTACTCAGCCTCTGTGCTCGACAAGGCAACTGTTTCTTGCTGCTCCAAGTGACTGCAGCACTCCCAAAAGAGAACACATATCCACTGGTAGATCGTCTATCAGAAATACTACCAGCCCAATCAGCATCAGTGTATCCATGCAACTGTATCTGAACCCCAGTCTCATAAAATAGTCCATACTGCAATGTGGACTTCACATACCTGAGTATGCGTCTAGCCGCATCCAAATGTGGTTTCCTTGGAGCCTGCATAAACTGACTTACCAATCCAACAGCATAGCTCAAATCTGGCCTGGTAATAGTCATATAAATCAAGCTTCCTACTATGCGTCTGTACATAGTAGGGTCTTCTAGAAGCTCACCTGCATCTGTGCTCAGCTTCACATTCTGCTCCAAAGGAACTGAAATAGGCTTACAGCCTGTCATCCCATATTTGGACAGCATGTCCAATCCATACTGCCTCTGCAAGAGCTATATCCCACTTGGTGATCTAATCACCTCAATGCCCAAGAAATAACGCAGCTCTCCCAAATCCTTCATCTCAAACTTCTGCTTCAATAGCATTTTCACATGAAGGATATCTTCATCACTGTCACATGTCATAATCAAATCATCAACATAAATGACAAGTAGCATAATACCTTTCTCTGTTTTTCTCACATAAAGTGAGAAATCTGCCTTGGAAATCTGAAAGCCAATAGTGACAAGATACTGTCCTATCTTGTCAGACCATGCTCTAGGTGCTTGCTTCAAGCCATACAAGGCTTTCTTCAACCTGCAAACAAACTCAGGATGAACATCATGCACATAACCTGGTGGCTGCTCCATATAGACCTCTTCTTGCAAATCACCATGCAAGAAGGCATTCTTTACATCCATCTGATGTAAAGACCATCCCTTTGATGCAGCCATAGCAATGACTGCTCTTACGGTTGCCATTCTTGCAACCGGACTGAATGTTTCTTCATAGTCAATGCCATATGTTTGTGCATACCCCTTGACTACTAATCTTGCCTTGTATCTGTTCACAGAACCATCTGCATTGTGCTTCACCTTATAAACCCACTTACAGCCAATTGCATTTTTACCTTTAGGCAAAGGTACCAATTCCCATGTAGCATTTGCTTCCAAGGCATCCATTTCTTCATCCATGGCTTTCTCCCATTTTTCTTTTCCCGTGGCTTCCTCAAAAGAAGTGGGTTCTGGTTCATGTATCACTTTAACCATATATGCATAGTGAATGGCTGTAAATCCATCATATTTCAGCCTATCCACAGGATACCTAGCTCTCGTAGACCTGCGCAAAGTAGGTTCACTCCCAGGTGCTCTCAAAACATCCCTGGTCTTCCTTACTCCAGGTGTAACAATAGAAGGAATACCCAACTCATCATCAATGCTCTGTTCTGAGCCACTGGATTCACCATCCACATAAGAGTGACCTGCATTCACATCAAACATGGGCTGATCAACCTTCTCTTTTCCTTTTCGTGATACCTGCATACCACTATCTGCATTACTTTGAGAAGATTCTCCTGATCTCAATCTGCCTGTCCATGGCGAAGAATGTGAACCACTACTAGAGGACGCTCCAGGTCCACTAATATTTTGTGACTGCTGCTGTGAATTGTGTGCAGCATTACCATTTTGTGCATCTACATCATCAATCACATTTACTGGTTTATACCAGCTACTCATCTCATCAAAAACAACATCTCTGCTCACTGTAAACTTACGAGTAGAAGGGTTATAGCATCTATACCCTTTTTGCTGCAGAGAATAACCAATAAAGATGCACTTCTCAGCTTTTGGATCCAACTTGGATCTCAACTCATCTGGCACATGTACATAGGCAATGCAACCAAAAATTTTCAAATGAGAAATATCTGGTTTCCTACCAGTATACCTCTCCTCTGGAGTCATTCCATGTATTGCTGCAGTGGGAGTCCTGTTCATTATGTAGACTGCTGTAGCAACTGCTTCAGCCCAATAAAAATCTGGCAAGTCTTTTTCATTGAGCATGGCATGAGTTACCTCTCCAATATGCCTGTTTTTTCTTTCTGCAATTCCATTTTGTTGTGGGGTATGACTGCATGAATATTGCTGCTTTATGCCATGCTCCTGCAGGAACCTTGCAAACTCATTTGAGAGGTACTCTCCCCCTCCATCTGACCTTAGGCATTTTATCTGCAAGCCTGTTTCTTTTTCAACCATAGCTTTAAGAGTTTTGAAATGCCCAAAAACTTCACTTTTCTTTTTCATAAAATACACCCAAACTTTTCTGCTATAGTCATCAATAAAACTGACAAAATAATGACAGCCTCCAAGAGATGCAGCTTTAGTTGTCCACACATCAGAGTGGATTAATTCCAATGGCTTCTTACTCTCTTGAACATGTCTAGGAAATGGTTTCCTTGCCTGTTTTCCAAACTGACAGGCTTCACATACCTTATGCATTTCTGCAACCTTGAATTTCGGCAAACCTGCAACAATATTTTGGGCCTGCATTGATTTAAGTCGCTGTACATTAACATGACCAATGCGTTTATGCCAGATATCAATATCTGCAACTACACCAGTCCCATGTGCAAACATTGCTGCACTCAATTCAGACATGTCTGCATCCAATGTAAACATTCTGCCCTTCTTCTTTCCTTTTGCTATCAAGCGACCTTTATTTTTCATATCCTCAACAAAGCATCCATGAGGATTAAATCTGACCTGCAAGCCCTGCTCAACCATTTGACCAACTGAAACCAGATTCTTGGTGATATTCGGGACATGAAATACATCGGACAAGTATTTCTTTTTCCCATCCTGCATAGACAAATGAATTTTTCCAATCTGCACAATAGGATGTGCAGTATCATCACCAGTCTCCACAAATCCTGGTTTTTCCATTTTTCTTGCATCCTCCATCCATTCTGCATGACCTGTCATGTGGTTTGATGCACCTGAGTCAACATACCATACATCATTGCTTTCTTCTGCACTTGTCACAGAATTGTTCATGTGCTGCACCATAAACAAGTGCTCATTTCTGTCATCACCCTGTCTACTAGAAGATGCATAATTTCCTTGTTGCAGTTTTCCATTCATGATGTCATTCTGCTTTTTATAGCAGTCTTTAGCCATATGACCCATTTTACCACAATAGTAGCATTCAACATTACTGTTTGCATTTTGGCCTCTTTGCCATCCACCACGACCTCTTTGGCTCCCCCTGCCTCTAGAGTTACCACGTCCTCCTCCATAGGACTGGTTTTCTTGAGTTTGCTGCATATTCTGATTTCTACCACGGCCTCCAAATCGGCCTCCTCTACCTCTGCCTCTACCTCTTCCAGCATTTGAGTAGAAGACAGCTTCTTTTGAAGTTCCTCCTGAAGAAGATGCACCACCATTTCTCTGTTCCTCAGAAATTAGAAGAGCAATCAACTCCTCAAAATCAGGAAATCTTTCACGGACAGAAATGGATGTCCGAAACTGCGCATAATCCTTTCCTAGACCATTCAAGGTCACAGAAACTAAATCATCATCTTCCACTGGCGACCCAATGGAAGCAAGTGCATCTGCAATCTTCTTCACCTTCATGTGGTAGTCATTGATGCTCATATTTTCTCTTTGCACATTATGCAACTCTTGCTTGAGCTGCATTTTCCTGGCTTGAGTATTTGTGCTATACATTTTTGACAAAGTATCCCATGCCTCATTTGGCGTACTTGCATCCTGAATATGCACAATCATAGAGTCTGAAATACTGATAGACAGCCAATACATAACTTTCCTGGCTCTCTCATGCCATGCTTTAAATGCCTGCATTTGCTGTTGATTGGGAACATCAGGAAGAACTGGTTCTTCTTCATTTCCTGCAACAAATTCCCAATATCCTTTTCCCATAAGGAAATTTGTCATTCTAAACTTCCATGCTTGGAAGTTGTTCTTGTCAAGCTTTTCAGTGACAATCTGTGAGAGAGAATCAGACGCCATTACAGAACACTGCAAAAATTTCTGTCACTGCAAAGAACACAGCTTCAGCCTCACAAGGGCTAATCTGCAAAACTGACGAAAGTGGTATTTGACCACACAGTCACTTCCTAGTGACGATTTTGCATCAACAGGCAACAGGGATGATTCTGTAACTCCCAATGTCTCTGCGCACAAGCATACAATGCCCTCTTGCTTCACCGCGAAGGGCGTCTCAACCTGAGACAATGCACTCTTGCAATTTCCGGTTGTGCTACCTGCAGAGATCTGCTCCCAAAACAGAAAATGAAAGCAACACTGCTCCTCTTACCAGAACACCGCGAGCTTGGCTTGCTTTCTTGAGCTCCTTACCACGAACAAGGCTCTGATACCATGTCAAGATTGTGGGAGAGAAGGAAGGAGTCTCACTTGTAGCTTTCTTGCTTCACAATGGGGGAAGACACACAAGGGTGGAGGCTGAAAACAGTTTTCCTCTTCTTAGTTGTGTAAGCCAAAAAAACTCAAGTACAAAGAAATAGAAGAACCCTCTATATGGGTCTCAAACCAAACTCAACTAACTATGGTGGCATACTAACTGAGCCACGAACTAGAGTAGATAAGGATAGCTATCATGTAGCTATTATTCATGGGCGGTGTACCAACCGCGTCTGCAACTGACAAGTCGGTGACATAAATACACAACGGTCACCCTGGCGTATCACGAGTAGAGCTCGATATCTCAACATTGGTGCCCACACTTAGCCTTTTCTGCAACAGCCTCTGGTTTCTACCATGTTTGTGGTGTGCCCACACTTTGCAGGTGGTCCTCATTACAGCCTCTACACACTTTGTGCTTTTCTAGTTGTGATTGAGGAGGGGTGTTGAGAATCAGCAATCACACTCACTAAACAACCTCTTGTATGGAGCTTCAAGGTCAAGGACGTGCAGGCTAACTTATCCCATATGCACAATGGTGCCTACTGCAGTTTCCTACTTTCCTATAAAGCATTGTACTTGCTTCCTTTCTTAATGCAATGATAGTACTCTTTTCTTTTCAGTGAAGTGTCAATGTCATTGTCCACATACACAAGATTGTGTTTATGAGTCCAAGTCTCAATCTTGGAACCTAATTCACTTGTGTAACAAACAGTGTCTTTCTCTTCTCCATCATGAGTCCACACTTCTCATTTCATCCTCCATAGCTTCCGGTTTTTCCATGCTCTAGATCCCGCATTTGTCACAGAGAGGACTCTAGATACAGTGAGTGTGGTGTGCAATAATAGTGAAGGAAGACTACAAGCACATGTTTGTTTGTTTGTTTGTTTTTTTTAATATAAATAAATGGGAGAGAGTACATTGGGCAAGGTATGTGGCACCTATTTAGTCACGGGGTGGTCGCAGGCATTGTGATAAAAATGCGCGACTTTATAGGTATTCTTTAATACCGGCTTTAGCTCTCAGAGGAGTGGTGGACAAAAAGGGGTGATTACACCTTGCAAAACGGGTGTCACTCATATTTTCTAAGAGCTCTAGGCAGAAGGCAGGGAGGAGAGTAGCCTGCATCATCAACCTAGTCATGGCTCTATTATCTATTCCTAAGTTAATATAAAAAAAGAGTGGGGGGAGATGGGCTTCCTCTGCTGCAGGTTTCTGGAGTAGCAGGAATTTGAGAAGTCCGAGGTAATTACAGGTGGTCAAGAATGCTGGATCGGGGCAAGAAGAGAAGTCTACAAGAAAACGATTTATGGAGGGAAGTATATCTTCTACCCTAAATACTAAGCACTCCTCCGGGCTTCTAGCATTTACATTATAGATTTTCAGGAAGTCATAATCCCCATGTAAAACTCTATCGTAATCCACTCCATGCCTATGGGGGTAGGGCATGTAGATGGGATGGTTACGCTCTTCGGAGAGGGAGCTACAAAATGCGGTCCAGGCATCAAAATTGGTGTCCCAAATCCTCCTTTGCCATTTCGGCTGTGCCTCGTAGCCTTGGACAGATTTGGGAACCAGATTGACCTTGTCTTCCCAGTACTCTCGTGGCTCTTGTCTTCACCTAGTCATTATCATGCCCTTGTGTGTATTTAACAACCTAGAGTAGCTAATCGTCATCAAAACACTAGATTCGGCACCATTTTCACTGTCGAAAGTGTTGAGATATCGAGCTCCACTCGTGATACGCCAGGGTGACCGTTGTGTATTTATGTCACCGACTTGTCAGTTGCAGACGCGGTTGGTACACCGCCCATGAATAATAGCTACATGATAGCTATCCTTATCTATTCTAGTTCGTGGCTCAATTAGTATGCCACCTTAGTTAGTTGAGTTTGGTTTGAGACCCATATATAGGGTTCTCCTATTTTCTTTGTAAGTGAGTTCTTTTGGCTTACACAACTAAGAAGAGGAAAACTGTTTTCAGTCTCCACCCTTGTGTGTATTCCCCCATTGTGCAAGCAAGAAAGCTACAAGTGAGACTCCTTCCTTCTCTCCCACAATCTTGACATGGTATCAGAGCCTTGTTCGTGGTAAGGAGCTCAAGAAAGCAAGCCAAGCTCACGGTGTTCTGGTAAGAGGAGCAGTGTTGCTTTCATTTTCTGTTTTGGGAGCAGATCTCTGCAGGTAGCACAACTGGAAATTGCAGGAGTGAATTGTCTCAGGTTGAGACGCCCTTCGCGGTAAAGCAAGAGGGCAGTATATGCTGCGGGAGAAGGCTTTAGCCCTTGGCGACCTTGTTTTTTTGATTTGAGGCCATTTCGGGGCCTGTTTTGGAGGCGGAAGTTTTCTGCACGCACTCAGGAAAAGGCCCAGTTTTATGCTTTGCGACCACTGTTCTACAGGTCGGTGAAAAGTTACCATAGAAATTGTATTGTATGCTTATGTGCAGAGACGTTGGGAGTTACATAATCATCCTTGGTTCCTGTTTATGCAAAATCGTCACTAGGAAGTGACTGTGTGGTCAAATACCACTTTCGCCAGTTTTGCAGATTTGCCCTTGTGAGGGTGAAGCTGTGTTTTTTGCAGTGACAGAATTTTTTGCAGTGTTCTGTAATGGCGTCTGATTCTCTTTCACAGATTGTCACTAAAAATCTTGACAAGAACAACTTCCAAGCATGGAAGTTTAGAATGACGAATTTCCTTATGGGAAAAGGATATTGGGAATTTGTTGCAGGAAATGAAAAAGAACCAGTTCTTCCTGATGTTCCCAATCAACAGCAAATGCAGGCATTTAAAGCATGGCATGAGAGAGCCAGGAAAGTTATGTACTGGCTGTCTATCAGCATTTTAGACTCTATGATTGTGCATATACAAGATGCAAGTACGCCAAAGGAGGCATGGGATACTTTGTCAAAAATGTATAGCACAAATACGCAAGCCAGGAAAATGCAGCTCAAGCAAGAGTTGCACAATGTGCAAAGAGAAAATATGAGCATCAACGACTACCACATGAAGGTGAAGAAGATTGCAGATACACTTGCTTCCATTGGGTCGCCAGTGGAAGATGATGATTTAGTTTCTGTGACCTTGAATGGTCTAGGAAAGGATTATGCACAGTTTCGGACATCCATTTCAGTTCGTGAAAGATTTCCTGATTTTGAGGAGTTGATTGCTCTTCTAATTTCTGAGGAGCAGAGAAATGGTGGTGCATCTTCTTCAGGAGGAACTTCAAAAGAAGCTGTCTTCTACTCAAATGTTGGAAGAGATAGAGGCAGAGGTAGAGGAGGCCGATTTGGAGGCCGTGGTAGAAATAAGAATATGCAGCAAACTCAAGAAAACCAGTCCTATGGAGGAGGACGTGGTAACTCTAGAGGCAGGGGAAGCCAAAGAGGTCGTGGTGGATGGCAAAGAGGCCAAAATGCAAACAGTAATGTTGAATGCTACTACTGTGGTAAAATGGGTCATATGGCTAAAGACTGCTATAAAAAGCAGAATGACATTATGAATGGAAAACTGCAACAAGGGAATTATGCATCTTCGATTAGACAGGGTAATGATAGAAATGAGCATTTGTTTATGGTGCAGCACATGAACAATTATGTGACAAGTGCAGAAGAAAACAATGATGTATGGTATGTTGACTCAGGTGCATCAAACCACATGACAGGTCATGTAGAATGGATGGAGGATGTAAGGAAAATGGAAAAACCAGGATTTGTGGAGACTGGTGATGATACTGCACATCCTATTGTGCAGATTGGAAAAATTCCTTTGTCTATGCAGGATGGGAAAAAGAAATACCTGTACGATGTATTTCATGTCCCGAATATCACCAAGAATCTGGTTTCTGTTGGTCAAATGGTTGAGCAGGGCTTGCAGGTCAGATTTAATCCTCATGAATGCTTTGTTGAGGATATGAAAAATAAAGGTCGCTTGATAGCAAAAGGAAAGAAGAAGGGCAGAATGTTTACATTGGATGCAGACATGTCTGAATTGAGTGCAGCAATGTTTGCTCATGGGATTGGTGTAGTTGCAGATATTGATATCTGGCATAAACGCATTGGTCATGTTAATGTACATCGACTTAAATCAATGCAGGCCCAAAATATTGTTGCAGGATTGCCAAAATTCAAGGTTGCAGAAATGCATAAGGTATGTGAAGCCTGTCAGTTTGGAAAACAGGCAAGGAAAACATTTCCTAGACATGTTCAAGAGAGTAAGAAGCCATTGGAATTAATCCACTCTGATGTGTGGACTACTAAAGCTGCATCTCTTGGAGGCTGTCATTATTTTGTCAGTTTTATTGATGACTATAGCAGAAAAGTTTGGGTGTATTTTATGAAAAAGAAAAGTGAAGTTTTTGGGCATTTCAAAACTCTTAAAGCTATGGTTGAAAAAGAAACAAGCCTGCAAATAAAATGCCTAAGGTCAGATGGAGGGGGAGAGTACCTCTCAAATAAGTTTGCAAGGTTCCTGCAGGAGCATGGCATAAAGCAGCAATATTCATGCAGTCATACCCCACAACAAAATGGAGTTGCAGAAAGGAAAAACAGGCATATTGGAGAGGTAACTCGTGCCATGCTCAATGAAAAAGACTTGCCAGATTTTTATTGGGCTGAAGCAGTTGCTACAGCAGTCTACATAATGAACAGGATTCCCACTGCAGCAATACATGGGATGACTCCAGAGGAGAGGTATACTGGTAGGAAACCAGATATTTCTCATGTGAAAATTTTTTGTTGCATTGCCTATGTACATGTGCTAGATGAGTTGAGATCTAAGTTGGATCCAAAAGCTGAGAAGTGCATCTTTATTGGTTACTCTCTGCAGCAAAAAGGGTATAGATGCTATAACCCTTCTACTCGTAAGTTTACAGTGAGTAGAGATGTTGTTTTTGATGAGATGAGTAGCTAGTATAAACCAGTAAATGTGATTGATGATGTAGATGCACAAAATGGTAATGTTGTACAGAATTCACAACAGCAGTCACAAAATATTAGTGGACCTAGAGCGTCCTCTAGCAATGGTTCACATTCTTCGCCATGGACAGGTAGATTGAGATCAGGAGAATCTTCTCAAAGCAATGTAGATAGTGGTATGCAGGTATCACGAAAAGGAAAAGAGAAGGTTGAACAGCCCATGTTTGATGTGAATGCAAGTCACTCTTATGTGGATGGTGAATCCAGTGGCTCAGAACAGAGCATTGATGATGAGTTGGGTATTCCTTCTATTGTTACACCTGGAGTAAGGAAGACCAGGGATGTTTTGAGAGCATCTGGGAGTGAACCTACTTTGCGCAGGTCTACGAGAGCTAGGTATCCTATGGATAGGCTGAAATATGATGGATTTACAGCCATTCACTATGCATATATGGTCAAAGTGATACAGGAACCAGAACCCACTTCTTTTGAGCAAGCCATGGGAAAAGAAAAATGGGAGAAAGCCATGGATGAAGAAATGGATGCCTTGGAAGCAAATGCTACATGGGAATTGGTACCTTTGCCTAAAGGTAAGAATGCAATTGGCTGTAAGTGGGTTTATAAGGTGAAGCACAATGCAGATGGTTCTGTGAACAGATACAAGGCAAGATTAGTAGTCAAGGGGTATGCACAAACATATGGCATTGACTATGAAGAAACATTCAGTCCGGTTGCAAGGATGGAAACCGTAAGAGCAGTCATTGCTATGGTTGCATCAAAGGGATGGTCTTTACATCAGATGGATGTAAAGAATGCCTTCTTGCACGGTGATTTGCAAGAAGAGGTATATATGGAGCAGCCACCAGGTTATGTGCATGCTGTTCATCCTGAGTTTGTTTGTAGGTTGAAGAAAGCATTGTATGGCTTGAAGCAAGCACCTAGAGCATGGTCTGACAAGATAGGACAGTATCTTGTCACTATTGCCTTTCAGATTTCCAAGGCAGATTTCTCACTTTATGTGAGAAAAACAGAGAAAGGTATCATGCTACTTGTCATTTATGTTGATGATTTGATTATGACAGGTGACAGTGATGAAGATATCCTTCATGTGAAAATGCTATTGAAGCAGAAGTTTGAGATGAAGGATTTGGGAGAGCTACGTTATTTCTTGGGCATTGAGGTGATTAGATCACCAAGTGGGATACAGCTCTTGCAGAGGTAGTATGGATTGGACATGTTGTCCAAATATGGGATGACAGGCTGTAAGCCTATTTCAGTTCCTTTGGAGCAGAATGTGAAGCTGAGCGCAGATGCAGGTGAGCTTCTGGAAGACCCTACTATGTACAGACGCATAGTAGGAAGTTTGATTTATATGACTATTACCAGGCTAGATTTGAGCTATGCTGTTGGATTGGTAAGTCAGTTTATGCAGGCTCCAAGGAAACCGCATTTGGATGCGGCTAGATGCATACTCAGGTATGTGAAGTCCACATTGCAGTATGGACTATTTTATGAGACTGGGGTTCAGATACAGTTGCATGGATACACTGATGCTGATTGGGCTGGTAGCATTTCTGATAGACGATCTACCAGTGGATATGTGTTCTCTTTTGGGAGTGCTGCAGTCACTTGGAGCAGCAAGAAACAGCCTACAGTTGCCTTATCCAGCACAGAGGCTGAGTACAGGGGCGCAACAATGGTTGCATGTGAGGTAGCTTGGTTGCATAAGCTACTTTATGATATGCATCTGCCTACAGATGGGCCAGTTGTCATTTATTGTGACAACATGAGTAGTATACACTTGGCAAATAACCCAGTCTATCATGCTAGAACAAAGCACATTGAGGTGCATTATCACTATGTGCGGGAGAGGGTTTTACTAGGTCTTATTGATCTAGTTTATGTCAGCACAGAGGATCATGTAGCTGACATATTCACGAAGGCATTGGGCGCAGAGAAGCTGCGCAAGTTCAGAGACCTGCTTGGTGTGCAGGAATTGGGATTGAGCTCAAGGGGGAGTGTTGAGATATCTAGCTCCACTCGTGATACACCAGGGTGACCGTTGTGTATTTATGTCACCGACTTGTCAGTTGCAGACGCGGTTGGTACACCACCCATGAATAATAGCTACATGATAGCTATCCTTATCTATTCTAGTTCGTGGCTCAATTAGTATGCCACCTTAGTTAGTTGAGTTTGGTTTGAGACCCATATATAGGGTTCTCCTATTTTCTTTGTAAGTGAGTTCTTTTGGCTTACACAAC
This sequence comes from Lygodium microphyllum, assembly GCF_053477565.2. NCBI lineage: Eukaryota > Viridiplantae > Streptophyta > Polypodiopsida > Schizaeales > Lygodiaceae > Lygodium > Lygodium microphyllum. Next base: position 15,305,300 of record NC_141152.1, read on the forward strand.
TAAGAAGAGGAAAACTGTTTTCAGCCTCCACCCTTGTGTGTATTCCCCCATTCTGCAAGCAAGAAAGATACAAGTGAGACTCCTTCCTTCTCTCCCACAATCTTGACAGAAAGTGCGCCGACCCCAACGCATTCGGATGCCCAAACCCTAGAATCGAGCAGTTGGCTGCCCCGAACCTAGGGTTCAGCGTTTGGCCTTCGGGCATTCGGCCACGTGCCATTTGGCCTTCGGGCTTCGAAATTCGCCCTTCGGGCCATCTAGCCATTTGGACCTCAGCATTTGGGCTTCGGCGGTTCGGCCCCTCCGAATTCGGAATTCGGCCATTCAGTGTTTGGACGGCCGAATCGGCTCGCCTGAGCCCGGCCATTCGGCCTCGGCCCTCATACTCGGCCCTTGGACTTGGCCATTCGGCCTTCGCCCCGACCGAACGAGACATTGGGGCATCGACGGTTCGGACGCCGATTCTGGGATTCGGACCTTGCCATTTGGGCCAATTTTGACCGAATACATTTTTTGACATTATTTTAATAATTTAAGCCCAACCCCGCATTGCCGACACTAGTGCGACCCTGTAGGTGTGAGAAAAATCATAGAAAACTTGGCCATGTGGCTAGGAAACCTACTAGAGTGTATTGTCGCAGCCTAGTCACAACCACAGACCAGATATTAGACCCCCACATACCTAAGAGACGCAGCAGAGACCCAGATTTTAACCCAGCAGCCATGTGCTGACCTCATACCCAGTGGCCAATAGCTGAAGGTAGCATTGACATCGCACTTGAGTGCCGTAATCCCGCACACACAGTAGGCCACATTGGTTGTGCACTGAACGCACATACACCACGTTGAGTGTACATAATTTGAGGATTGGTTGTAATAACAAGGAATACACTCGAACATAATCATTCAAGGAACCCACCAATAGGAGTGAACCCCAAGACTTAGCAGACAAACAGGGTTAGGACCCAGGAGGACGTTAGGTGGACGCGAGGATCTAGAAGACGACAACATAGAGGATCAGGCGAGCGCTGCCAGAACTACTCTAATTGATCGACGGCCTTGTGGAATTGGAGGCAGAAACAATGTCAGGATCAAGAGGCGACCAAGAAGAGGACTACGATTTACTTACTAGGACCATGATCCAGGGCAGACCTGTAGAAGAAGTGGTGGCAAGCCTCGAAGAAGAGAGAAGAGCAATCAGGAGAGCGCTAGAAGGCATAATTGCCTACAACCACGAGCAAAGGGCTAGAAAGCTACAGCAAGACGTAGATATGTATGAGGCTAGAAGGGTGCTAGACCTAGCTGGGGCAACCAAATCTGGACCGAACGAAGAGAGGGAACGGGCAGCAGAGGCTGACATGACATTGAGCAAACTTGTAGCCAAGTGACTCATGGACAATACATCTGTTGAGCAGAGTGCTACAGCCCAAGCCACCGCACTACTCTCGGGATTGGGAGTCATGCAAGGGGCTAAAGGGCAGGCTAGAATCCCTATTGTAGAAAAACATCTAGCGAAGTATGAGCCTAGCAGTGACCCATACAGCTTCATGGAGCAGTTCGAGCAAGTATGCGAAGCAAACGGTCTCACTGACCTTGCGCAATGCTCTCAAGATTTTGGCCTATGCTTAGGCGATAAGGGGAGAATCTGGTATTCTAGCCTCGATGACGCAGAACTTACAAACTTTGCTCGCCTTAAGGACCTCATCATCAAGAGATTCTCGAAGATAGGGTATTTTGACAACCTCATCGTCCGGTTGATGAATATCAGCCAAAGGGAGAAGGAAGACGTGAGGGACTACGTCACTCATGTGCGTAGCCTATTCAAAAGGATCCCTTTCAATGAACGACCTACTGAGAGGGCAATGTCTACAGTATTCATGATCGGAATTTGGAGTGAGGAGCTCTACAAGGCTTTGGCAGTAACTCTACCTTGCAACGAGACGTGCTAGCTAGATTTTTCGAAGAGGCAATACGTGTAGATGATTAGCTTAGGGAACGAAGCATGAGGACTACCAGCCAAGAAAGTGCAAATCAGAGGGATCCAGAGAGATCAACTACTTCAGGAGAAAAAGCAACCGTTAGTGTGCAGGAAAAGGGAAAGAGTATGAACCAAGGCCAGGAGATGGCGGAGATGAGAATGGAGATTGCATGACTGCAGGAACTAATAAGGAAGCCTGCGCGATTACATGTACAGTGTATATATTGTGGCGGCAATCACCTCCCAGCTGAATGCCAAGATCCCAGATCTAGGCCATGCTCAAATTGTGATAGATTCGGGCATGATGCATTGCATTGCAAGATGCCAAGGAGATTCCCATAAGCATAGCAGTACAATCCTCCGTACTTAGGTAATAGACCACCCAATTTCTTTGGGAGGGGAGCCCAATTGGCACTCCCTGCACCAAATGACTCAAGACCTGCTGTACCTAGGCTGGAGATGAACCCAACAAGTATATCAAGACCACCAGAGCCTTTTGTAACCCACCCACCAAGCGATGCTCCAGTTCACTATGTGGAAGAGCCTAGTGAAGAGGAAACATATGTCAACCCGTACATATCTTATGACGAGGAGGGAAACTGAGTCCTGATGGACTATCGACTGGTGCCGGTGATGGCATTAGGTAGAGGAAGAGGCAGAGGCTTTGGAGGGCCAAGCCAAGATTTGATCACATGCTAGACCTGCAGTCATCCAGGCCACATTTCATCACGCTGCCCAGAGAAGGAACAGGCTAACAAGGACAAAGCGGATCTCCGATGCACAGAATGTGGGATCACTCACCTGTTTCCTGATTGTCTAAGGAGGAAACCATCAGCTAACTCTGCCAACGTACCGTCAGTACCTCTGGGGTTGTTTGGAGTGGAAACCTTTGATAGTGAGGACACACCTATCCCACTACAGGTTATGACGCGACCTCAAACAAGGCAAGCAGGCATCTCTCTGCCAGGACCTAGCAATCTTGACGCAGCCTCGATAGGGAAGAAAAGCCGTAGGGAAAAGAAGAAGAGATCGGAAGCTAAAGTCGCACTAAAAACCGAGAGTGCTATGACTCTGCCTGCTAGAAAGAAGGTCTCAAATGCAGAGACAGAGACCTCAGCCCCGAAGATAGCCGAGCTAGGGAGTGCCAAGGTAGGGGAATATCCCCATCCCAAACGGCAACTCAAAGCTATAGCCAACGTCAAGGAGTGGATCAAGGATGCCCAAGAGCACCTCAAGTATGTTGAACCCATACTAGAAGATCCAATGGATGATTTTTCTAGCGTGAGCACACCAGTCTCACCCACAAAACCACAAACTAAAAGTGTATCCTTGCCACAGGGGGCAACTCAATAGCAAGGCCAAAGGGGAACTTACCAAGGAAGAAAAAATGCATGACCTAGGAGTGCTAGCCTTAGGGGAAGACAAGAGCCGAGCAGTCTCCTTGCAACCTTGCTGTCCACCCTAGTAACTCTAAGCGTAGAAGACCTACTTAGGCCGAATCCTTCTTTATGGCAGGAGTTCAAAGATTTTATGGAAGGACACACAGGACTTACGGGTGCTGATCAGCAAGATCATGATGCAGTTACGCAAATCCCAAGTCTAACTCTACACTCAACTCCTAAGTCATTGCACATCAATGCTTTCTAGGAAGGCACTGAAATGCATGCAGTCCTACCTGTTCTAGCCTTAGGAGATATGACACGGAAAGGAATTGTAGACATAGGCGTCAATGTTAGCATACTAAGCCATGCAGTTTTAGAGGCATGGGGAAACCCTCCTGTAGAGACTGCCAGGTTCAATGTCATGTTAGCAAATGGAATGAAGATAAGGCCATTCGGAGTCTTAAAGAACTGGCCAGTAAAGATTGCAAGTGTGCAGTTTTCCGTGAACTTCATTGTCATGAAGGGAGTGGACTACGACATACTGCTAGGCCGAAGAAACGCTCGAGTCATTGAAGATTGGGGGAATGGTTTGATCTTCCTAGGGAGCAGAACTGAAGCAGTAAGGGTGGAGATGAACACTTGGAAAACGAGCCCCGTTGACCTAAATGCCATCTCAACCCTGGTGAAAGGCGATACTCAAATGACCAAACCCTATGGATCACTCACTAAATATATTCCCTGCCCTAAGGATGAGCAGGATCGGATGCACGTCTTGGCAACCATTGACCTATCATTCTCAGATGAGGAAGAACTATATCGACAGGCTGCTAAAGCTGCAACCATGCCAATAGAGGAGCCAACTGTGCCACTTTGCATGATGGCAGGAAGCTCACTCAACCCAAGGAAACCTGTCTCATTCCATATCCCCTGCAATAAGCTAGAGCTTCAAGAAATCATAGAGTATTTGACAAACACACTGAAGGGCAACTTGGCTGCCAACCTAAAGCCTCTACGTGATCTGTTGACTAAGCCAGAATGGAAATGGACCAAGGTCCACGATCTAAATTTGTTATACAACTGGGCTTTAGTTACCGAAGACAAGGGGACTGAAGAGGAAAGCTTAGGCAATGATGAACGGTCTGAAGAGCAAGACTCTGACAATGAGGAATATGAGGATTGCCGCTCTACAGGAGATGAAAGTGAGGAAGGGATAGATACAGTAGAGTATGACACAGAAGGGAGAACGATAGAACAAATCAAGGCAGACCCGAGACCCAGGAAGGAAAGGACAAATTGGAGTGAAAAAGGAGTCATGCGGATGGAGTGCGATAGATCCTGGCTAGAACACATGGGAGCCGTGGATTATGAGCAAGCCGGAGTAGCACGACCATGGGTGATCCCAGTGCTCAAGACGGATGCACCTTCTGAACTACGACCCCCTGGGGAAACTCCTTCCTCGAGCGAGGGATGTGAGTTTAACTCGGAGTTAGAAGTCAACACTGAGAGTGATCCCGATATACCCCAACCCTCTAAGGTCAAATGCACAAAAGGGGACTTGCCAGTCCACCTAAGGCGCAGGAGATTAAAAGAGGAGGCCAGGACGCGAGCGAAGGGCTCAGAAGCAGAGAGGCAAAAGAAACCACAGGATCTACCCAAATGATTTACAAATTTTAAAAAGGGTGAAAGAGTAGTGATTTTGCTAGGTGTGAAGAGGCAGGGCCAAACTAGTGAATCGATCGAAGGACCCACCAAAGTCAAGGAAGTCAACTTGGCTGGGGAAGGCGAAAAGCCAAGACCTGTATTCATTGCAGATGATTTGACTGAGGATGAGGAGGCCAAACTTGTTGCAGTCTTACAAGAGTATATTGATGTATTTGCCTGGACATTGGAAGAACTTGAAGGGGTCGACCCTAGGGTTGTGACTCATAGTATCCCAATGGTCCCTGATGCAGTGCCAACAAAGCAACGTCCTTAACCCATGAATCCCAAACACGCCCATGCAGTAAAAGAGGAGATTGATAAACTCGTGAAGGCGGGATTCATATATGAGATTGAGCACACGGACTGGGTATCACCGATTGTGATCGTGATAAAGAAGAACGTAAAAATCTGACTGTGCGTTAATTACAAGAAAGTTAATGCCTCTACGAAGAGGGATAACTACCCTTTACCATACACCGAGCACATGCTTGAGAGGGTAGCAGGTAAAGAGGCCTATAGTTTTCTGGATGGTTTCTCGGGCTACAATCAAGTGCAAGTGCACCCCGATGACAGGCACAAGACTGCCTTCGCCACGGAATGGGGTGTATTCACCTACATTGTCATGCCCTTTGGGCTAATGAATACGCCTGTGACTTTCCAACGCTTAATGTGCACTATCTTCAAAGATATGCTTAGGCGCGAACTAGAGGTGTTTGTAAACGACTTATGTGTACACTCTAGTTGGGCCAAACACTTAGAGAAATTGAGAGTTGTTTTTGAACGGTGTCGGTTATACAACCTCTCATTGAACCCCTTGAAGTGCTAGTTCAAGGTGAAACACGGATGTATCCTAGGGCACGTGGTGTCAAAGAACGGCATCGCCATGGACTTTTCAAAAGTCAGTCTCATTGTCGACCTTCCGCCACCCAATAACTACAAGGGAGTTTAGTGTTTCTTAGGACATACTGGATACTATTTCCGCTTTGTACTAAATTACGCACTGATTGCTAGACCATTGTACAAGCTGTTGATCGTGTTTAAGTGGACTGAGGAATGCCAGCACGCATACAAAGAGTTGAAGAAGGCTCTTACCACTACACCAATCTTACGAGCCCCAGACTGGAACATAACGTTTCATGTGCACATAGACGCCTCTAAGTTTGCTATTGGAGCCGTGTTATGCCAGCCTGGTGAACACAACTTGGACTATCCTGTGAGTTTTGCCAGCAGGCAGCTCACAGAGACCGAGATGAATTATTCCACCACAGAAAGGGAGGGGTTTGCCATGGAATTTGTTGTAAAGAAATTTAGACATTATCTGTTGGCCACTCCCTTTGTCTTCTTTGTTGACCATCAAGCCTTGCTCTACCTTGTGAACAAGCCTTGTGCTACAGGATGCATAGCTAGATGGCTACTTCTCCTATTGGAATTTGACTTCTCTGTGGTTGTACGCAAAGGAAAGCAGCATTACATGGCTGACCATATGTCCCACATACCCACAGGAGAAGCCGCTAGACAAGGCATACCTGACGATTTACCAGATGCTCATCTCTTTAACCTGTCTAGTGAGAGAGAATTGTTTAAAGCTGATCTGACGCCATATTGGGCCAATGATGTAGTTCAAGTGCTGGAGAACAGATTACCTGAGAGACCAATTGAGAAGGCCAGGCTGAGGAGACTTATTTTGAAAATCCAACCATACTGATTGATAGCCGGCCAACTCTCTAGGTTAGGACAAGACAGTTTGTTGCGCAGATGCGTGTGTGAGCACGAGATGCACGATGCATTGAAAGAAGCACACGGCGGAATTGCTAGAGGACACTTTAGCGGGGATACAACAGCCCAAAAGGTGTTGCAATCCCAACTATGGTGGCCCACCCTATTCCGTGATGCTGCTAAATTTGTGAAGCACTACGACGAATGCCAAAGAACCAAGATGCCCGTGCGTAAAGATAAAATGGAGTAGACCCCTGTCATAGCCCGAAAACCCTTTGAAAAATGGGGCATCGACTTCATTGGACCTATCAGTCCCGCAGCATAGTACTCTTAGGCTCGCTACATCATAGTGGCAACTGATTACCTAACGAAGTGGGTAGAGGCAAGAGCTACAAGGAAGAATGACGCTAGAACCACTACAAAGTTCTTGTGAGAGAAGGTCATTTCACAGTTTGGGTGTCCAATAGAATTAGTCAGCGATCAGGGCACACACTTCATTAATGAGGTGATATCGTATCTGCTCTCTACTTTTCTAATCACTCACAGAAAATCCTCGCCCTATTACCCTCAGGCTAACGGATAAGCGGAATCCACCAATAAAATCCTAGTCAATGTACTCACAAAACTGGTATCTACATCTCGGAGTGACTAGGAAAACAAGTTAATGGTGGCCTTGTGGGCCTATCGTACGGCTTATAAAATGGCTATAGGACAGACGCCCTTTAGGTTGACTTATGGAACGGAGGCCATTCTGCCCTCAGAGTTTTTTGTCCCTAGCTTAAGGATAGCAATGCAGGAGCGATGGGAGGGAAGAGACGCTTGGACAAATCGCTTGGTAGAGCTAGAACGTCTCACGGAAACCCAGCTCTTGGCCACCCATGTGCTGATCTGTGAGAAAGCACGGAGGAAAATGTGGTTTGACAAGCACGTCAAACAACGCGACTTTGATCAGGGGGATCTCATTCTGCTATGCTCTGTGAAGGGTCACAAACAGAAAATGAAATTCCGTGGGCTGGGACCTTTCCGAGTACGCGTAATTAGTCGAATGGGCAACGTTGAATTAGAGACGCTCCAAGGCGAAGGAATTGGCTTTTTCAATGGTAGTCGCATTAAACAAATACTATCCTCCTTCCCACTCATTGCATGAGCCACCTATGTTGGAAGCCCCTATCAACGTCTGCATGGCTACTATTACGGAAATAAGAGATCAAGATGAAGAAGCAGTGGCACCCGCCTACTTACGAATCACCATCACTATGGAAAAGACCTATTCTTTTGATGCTTTGATTAACGAAGGTGCTGATTACAATATCTTGACGCATGACCATTGAACACGCATTGGTCAACCTAAACTGCAGCCCACCAACGCCAAACTCACCCCATTTGGGGGCAATGCTTACATGCTCTTGGGGAAGTGCAAAGTGGTCATTTCTATCGAGTCTGAACGTATACTAGCTTTCTTTCACGTGTTGCCTAACACAAAAGGGGCCGGTAATATGTCACTATTAGGTCGTACTTTTAAGAAGCAGACGAATTGTAATGTGGATTATAATCTAGATCACATCCATCTTGCTATAGGCAATGTGCGCATAGTGATGACTTTTAGCAAGGGCTGTTCTGACCCTTTCAACATTGTGAAGCACCCGATAGAAATCGCTACGACCGCACTTACGCTCAAGTCTACACAGAAGGATACTAAAGTCTCATGCCAAGCTCTAGACCCTAGACCCAAACCCACCAAGAGTGCTCACAAGGCCAACGAGTCTAAGCTCATATGGGTGCCAAAGCAGCAAAGACCGCCTCCGGGTAGACCACCCAAACGTGCTTCTAAACGCCAAAACAATCAGTCATCACGGCCTAAGAGGCAATTTGGACGCTATCCACATAGGCACACAACCACGCCGCGATGGATCCCCAAGGATCTCTTGCGAGAGCAAGGCTACTATGAAGGCAACCCATGGATTTGGGTGCCTAAGAATGGCAAGTCTAAAGGCTCATCTCCAAGCAACCTCACTCTAGAGAGAGAAGCTTGCAAACCTAGCGCCCGAGCCGTAATTAGCAAACCACTGTCAGCTGTGACCAATAAGTCCCAACTAAATTATCGACCAAAGCAATCACTAAAAGCCTCAAGCTTACCTTACTCCAAAGAGTTGAATACTTTCGGACTGTGCACTCAGAACCCAGCACAACTTCCATGCCACCAAAGCTTCCTACAGCACTTCAAAGTGCTTCGGAGTGCAAAGCCACACCCGTGACACCAACAATGGAGTCACTGCTGTCCAGCTCAATTGCACCATCACCACCAGCAGGTCTTAGGCATTCCTATGCGGTACGATCTTTCCTTTCCTTGGCTAAAGACATTGTTGAAACTTTGGGAGATGACCTTGTGACCTGCATTAAGGTGTTAGACCACACTTTCACCACATTTGTGAGGAGTTATGAGCAGTTAGACCTAGGTCTTCTTGATGAACCACTTGCTTTCGATGTTCGTGCATTACCATGCACTTGGGAGGAATACGAGTTTATGACTGTCAAATTCCCCAAGATTGCTGCTGAACTAATAGCAAATGAAGAAATCTCAAAGGAGCAAGTTGTTCTCAGGCAACTAATCACCTCATACCATAGCCCTCCTCGTTCTGCTCCCGAACAAGAATTACATGAGCTCACGCAACTTGCAAGCTCAACTTCCTCGTTCTTATAGCAGTGGTTCACTTTGTGGACCCAATGGGAAAAGAAAGGCTGTCATATCATGACAAATGCTGAACAAAGGATGGCAATCAAGACCAATGAGTACGATCCTACTTATGTAGCACCTCTTTCATTTAGAGTTTTGGCCATTACCCGGAACCAACACTTAGATGACCAGGTCCTAGCCCATCCTTACATTGACCAATTCCTTACGGAAGAAGAACTGCACGTTGCAAGCCACCTTAATACCGGAGATATTTTTCATGATGTCTTGACCTATATCTCCCAAGTTTCTGTACAACCCTGTGAACTCAATCGTCATGCTCAACTTGAGTACAACCCTGCATTTTATGAGTGGCTGTTGGCCAGAACACCCCATCACAATCACCTTTGATATCCTCACCACTTCGTTTAAATCCTAGGAAGGATTTTCATCTTTCCGAGGGGGAGGAAGGCTAAGAAGGCATAAATACTTGTTGGAAGGTTGAACTCAGTAGTGATCAAAATAAAAATTAGTGAGCAAAATTGTTCAAGTTCTTTGCATTCCTGTTTGCATATTTTTCATGCTTAGCTTCATTTAGCCATGTTTTCCTTTTCCACTTGTGATTAATGAAAAGTATTTTTGCTAGGCAGGAACCCAAGATGGCTCATCACGATCACGCTCATAAGCTTCCCTTCACGGAAGAAGAAATCCAAAAATACATGCTGAATCTGGAAATTCAAGCTTACAGATGGCTGAATTTCCGAATTGTCCACAACCTATCCAGGGTCGTGGAAACGGAGGAAGCAGCTAAGCAGGTCATAGAAAAGTGCAATATGACCAAGTACGTGGAGAAGGCGGAGCAAAGTGTGGATCATGCAAGGTGTGTTGAGTTCTTACGAACTTTCGACTCTACCTCCAAGACTGCCACGGTGACTGTGGGAAGGGGGAATGCAGCCAGGCAAGTCAGGGTACCCTTAAGCAAAGAACTAGTAGAAAAGGCACTAGGCCTGGAATCAAGGGCCGTAAAGAGACCAAAAAGGGATGTCTTCACCATGCTAAAAATGGACAGGAACCAGGTGTGGTCCAACGACGAAGTCAATATCCAGGACATCCCCGATGACGAAATCCACATGCCTGCTAAAGTCATGGGCACCCTCTTCTCCAGCCATCGATACACTACCTATATGGGCAGAATAAATGTGCATGTGCTCGAAAGCCTCGCAGCCAATGTACCAGAAGAGGTCGACTGGAATGAGTATGTAAGACACACAATCGAGAAGGCTGCCGTAGTGCTGGATCTAGGAAGCCAACCTGCTGGAGGTGAATCTCCAGCAGCAAAAGTTGGAAGAAGGCCGCCTCCAAGGCATCATTCATTGGATATGGAGGTGTACTAACCACCCTCATTGAAGAAGCAGTAAAGAAGGCAGGAGCAGCAGAGGAGGAGCAGGAGAGACCACCACCCTCACCACACTATGAAGAATCCTCTGGCTCTGATGAGGAAACAGAAACTGATGAGAGTAGTGATGAAGAATAAAAGCAAGAAGAACAGTGCTAGCAGCAGCAAAGAGAGCAGTGCACTAAGTGCTTCCAACAGCAACGGGAAGAAGAAAGGAGGAAGAAAGAGAAAGAAGAACTGCAAAAAGCACAAAGAGTGTCAAGAGCCCAGGAAGCAGAGAGGAAAAGGAAAGAAAAAGAGGAGGCACAGAGAATGGAAGAGGAGTCTAGAAAGGCCGAAGAGGAGAGGAAAAGAAGGGCTGAGGAGGAGGAAGAAGCCTTGAGGAAGAAGGAACAAGAAGATGTGGAACTTGCAATTCGCCTATCTATGGAACAACATCAACGGCAAAGAAAGCAAACCCCGCCCCAGGAGGATGAGAACCCGGACACAAGCTTGAACGTGCCAGATCCCATCCCGCCACCGATCGCAGAGGGCAAGGGCAAGGAGGCCATCACGCCTGTCCCTACCAATTTTGTGCCAACTAGCCCTGCTGCTTCCGTAATAGCCATCCCCGCCCCAGGAACTTCGCCAAAGGTTGATGAGAGCAATATGGTCACGTGGCTGCAATTCCTGGTGGAAAGGGAGTTGGCAAGAGAAGCGGGCGTGGCCACCCTAGTGTCAGGAGTGAAGAGGGCAGCCATGGCTGATGTGGAGCCAAGGCCAGAGCTTAAAAGATAGAAAACAGAAGCTACTACCACCGCCGCCACCATGTCCCATCCCCCACCTCCAGCAGGCCAATACAATGAGTACGTTAAAGAGCTGCTCTCGCAGCTAGAAAAGGCCAATGAAGAAAAGAGAGCTGCCATGGAAAAGTTGGCAACAGAGCAAGAATCAAGAGCCACTCTCCAGCTGGAGAAAACTAAACAGATAGCAGAATATCAAAGGGAGATTGCTATGCTAAAGGAGGAAGCCATCAATAGAGATGCAGAAGAAGCAAAATCCCTAAAGGAATGTGATGCTGCTTGGGAGGGAATAAGAAGAATCCTAATGGATCACCTCAACGAAGAGAGGAAGACCACTACTCACTTGCAGCGCAAGAACGACCAGCTCACTGTAGTCAACCTGGAGGCACAAAACCAGCTTGAGAAGATCAAACAGGAGACTGCAGAGCTAGACCATCTAAGAGAAGAGCATGTACGAAGAATGCAGGTGAAGCTAGATCAGCTCAATGCGCAGATCGCCAATGAACACCAGGAGTAGTCCCGCCTACACCGCGAGCTCGAGGACCAAGAGCAACGACTCATGGCTATGACCCTCCATCAGGGGGAGAGCCTGGAAGATATGGAGAAGAGAGCAAAGGAATGGGCTGACCACAACTAAAGGAGGGTGCGAGACCTGGCACGCCGATTGGCCAAAGCAGAAGGAGATAGAGCTGCCCAGCTCTCTATGATAGCCCAGCAAAACACTTTTCTCAACACGCTGCTTCACTCCACCAAAACAGAAGAGAACAAGGCCAATGATCAGCTGCAGAATAAGCTAGCCATTGCACGCAAAGCCCTAACAGTAGGCTTGTACGTACCATTGTAACTAGGAGGCCCGTCGCAGAGCCTAAAGGAGCAATGAAAATACCTTACACAGGTAGGCCTGACGGCGCAAGAAATCGACGAACTTGGCTTCACAGAAGAGAAGGTGCAAGAAGATGTGCAAGCATAAGGGGGTGGACTAGAGTTTGATCTCGGACCTCAGGAGGAGGACAACGTCCCACCACCCTCTCCTCCATGACAAGATGAAGTGCAACCCATTGACACATCTGCTGAGAGGAAGGCAGCTTTGGCTAAGCATAGAAGAGAAATGGTGGAGAAGGCAAGGAAGAAGTTGAACGTTAGACCTGTCCCAAGACAACCTGCCCCTCTCCCACCGCGCCCTGAGGACCTCCCCATTGGATTCCATGCAGAGTTGATCATCTGGGAACATCAGGAATGTGCCCGCAACCCCTTCGACTTGAGCTTCGAGCTTCCCACTACACTAAATAGAGTAATGCCCATTGAAATTGTAAACGATATAATTGCTATGGGTGCAAGGCTCAAGGACAAGTGGCTAGCGGAGCGAAAGGCCAACCCAACTGCTTGGGGAACCGAGGACCACGAATTTTGGCATGATAAAGTCCTCCAGGTGCCTAGATCGGTGGAGAGCTATAATTGCCAACCCACCTGGAGAAGACACATTTTATATGTCAACCTTGACGCTTGGATGGCATTTTGTAACACCCTCCCTTTTGAGAGAAACGACCCCACTTTCATGCCGTATCCTCGAAGGGTAGATGTGGATTTTAATCCATCCATCCACGGCAAGTTCGACTTCCCTATCATCTATAACACCGATAGCACCTCCTATAAAGATGCCCTTGTATTTACCCTCCCTAATTTGTACAGTTCCATAGATAGATTCCTTAGTGAGTTTGTCAAGATTGTGGGAGAGAAGGAAGGAGTCTCGCTTGAAGCTTTCTTGCTTGCACAATGGGGGAAGACACACAAGGGTGGAGGCTGAAAACAGTTTTCCTCTTCTTAGTTGTGTAAGCCAAAAGAACTCTAGTACAAAGAAATAGAAGAACCCTATATATGGGTCTCAAACCAAACTCAACTAACTAAGGTGGCATACTAACTGAGCCACGAACTAGAGTAGATAAGGATAGCTATCATGTAGCTATTATTCATGGGCGGTGTACCAACCGCGTCTGCAACTGACAAGTCGGTGACATAAGTACACAACGGTCACCCTGGCATATCACGAGTGGAGCTCGATATCTCAATAGAGTTCACATCCTATCCCGACCTCGCCTTCATAACAACCTGTAATTATCTTAGACTAATTAGGGTCCTAATCCACCAAGAGCCTGCACCTCAAGAATGCCACCTTCCATCCCTTTACTTCGACCCCAATGCCATAGATAGTAGCACCATGACTCGCCTCATGATGCACGCTACTCTTTTGCTATCCTTCTGTATTGCACTGCTTGAGGATATGAGCAATCGTAAATTCACATAGTGCAACCACCCTTTCCTTTCCACCACCACTCTCAAAACCCACCTCAATCTCAAGGGCTACTTGCTGAGCCACAGATTCCTTAACAAAGCCCTTCGCCCTCCACAATCCCCTACCCACCATTCGGATGACGAGGATTAAACTCCCATCATGCCCTTGTATCACATGCATCTATGTATAACCTCTTCAAAAAAAAAAAGCCACAAGGCAACAAAAGAAAAGGTGAACTGTAAAGAAGAGACAACAGCAAAGAATAGCAATGCCAAGGGATGAATCTACTACTAAGCAAAAATAAGGTAAGACTTCACATGATGCGCTTGCAACTTCCCTTTGCCTTGTTGTGCACCACAGTCACTACATCTAGGGTTTTCCCTAGCCCCTTCCCCACTTCACACTTAGGGCACATCAAGGGCAGGACTTTCAGACCTGTCACCCTAAGACTTGCACCGCACCTCCAACGAGACACGAACTGGGTCCTCAAGTGTGGGACATTACCAAGGGCTTGCCCAAGGTTAGACCCATCTCCCAGTTCCACTACCACGGGCACTACACGGAGAGGCAGACACACCCCTTAGGGAGTGCACAACTTTTCTTGTAGGTTATGTTCCTGTTTCAAGAACTGGCAACTCAGCTGAAGAAGATCACCCACGGCATCCTTTAATGACCAAATTTTTTTCCATGTGTCGGACATGACACTATTGCTCTTGTTTCAGGAGCTTTTCTACATTGGAGTGGATGGACCAACATGCTTCATGTTGCCAACCATCTACCTGCTGATGGCTACCATGACTAAACCAAATCAAGCAAAAGGAGAACTTAGTAATAGATCTACCATTGGTATAGATCTTGGAACCTCATCTTCCAAAGATGCATGCCTAACGTCTCAAGATCCACAGATCTCTTATTGATTCCACAAGCCTAAAGATTCTCAATGCAAGGGTGAAGATCTTCAATGTAGCATTGAAGATCTTGAAATCAAAGACAAAGATCTTCAAATCAAAGACATAGGTCTTCAATGCAAAGACAAAGCATACCTTTGTCAAGGCAGAGTTCGGGGGGGGGGGGGGGGGGGGGGGTTCCTCCAGGATAAATCCCTCCAATGCCATCCTCCTAAGGGATTGCTTATTGATCAAGCGTTTCTGATGCTCAAGGGATGACCAGCTACATAATTTTCACCAACCAACTGGAATCCCTATCAGCCGTCGCAGAATGGAAGCCACAACTGTGTGAGAAATGCCAAGCATCTTCATGAAGCCTAAAGCACGCTGGAATCTCTCTTGGTCATCATCATTAAACTTCATCACCTCTCATTCACACAATCACCTTTGAATCAGTGTCATCTACCTACCAGTTCCGCCTAGCAACAGACCCAACTAGCCCACTACTTCCCACCACAGTGCCATGGGACTGGCACTTGGCTAGGAGGGGGTAATGTTTACCGTGTTTACCGCAGCACAGAGGAGCGGGAAAATGGAGCAGAGGAGTAGGAAAATGGAAAAAAGGAAATAGCAAAAAAGGTGTAGGATAAAAGAAGGAAAGGCACCTTGACCGGTAACCATACCCTGAAAAATTTAAATGTTCGGGCATGACCCTCAGAAAGTCTCAGTGTCGCCCTGAGACAGCAAAAGAGTAAAAGGCACACCATTAAATGTGGAAGCGCTCCCGAATCCTTGTAAAAGAGTGCGAGGCTCGCTCTTATGCAAATTGTATGCATTAGTTGGGAATAGGATAAATTAGAATGGTGAAAAATGAGAAATGGGCTTAGGCCAATGGCCGGCCTTGTAAAAAAGGGGATGACCGTCCAAAGAAGGAAGGGCATGTATATAAAGTTCAAAAGTGAATGAGAAGCTCATTCTTGTGTGTGGCAAAAAGTGGCTCTCTTCTTCTCTTCTTCTTGCTTGTGTGTGCTCTTGAGAGAGGAAGTGTAAGAGTGTGAGGGAGTGAGTGTGGGGGAGTGAAAGATCAAGAGGGTGAAGCTATGGGAGAGGGATTGAGCTTGCCACAAGGATCGTAGAGCTACTGGTGTGCAAGAGAGAGGAGAGTACTCGATCAAGCATCGAGGTAAGCTCACTACACTCGTAAGGTAGGCATGGCGCGTCGGCTATGTGAGAGGTATCCATGGCCACTCGGCTTGAAATGCTTGAATCAGTAAGCAGTCCGTAGGTCCCGGGGTAGAGCATTTAGCTCCCCTTTAGTGGTCATAGTCGTAGTCGTGGTCATGGTCATAGTCGTAGTCATGGTCGTGGTCGTAGTTGTAACGTAGAAAAAGAGAGAAAGATGGAAGTAGAGGATAACAATTTAAGAAAGAAAAAAAAAGAGAGAGATGGAAGGAGAGGCGAACAATTTAAGAAAGAAAAAAAGAATGATAACAAAAATAAATTGTTTGTCGTAACGTAGACAAAATGGAAAACGATGAAGGTCCTGTTGTTCAAGATCGCAAGGCGTATCTTAATCAGCATGTCCCATGTCCTTGCTTTCAATGCAAGCTGGCAATTAGACGAAAACGTCGATTGTCTATAGAACACGTACGACGATTTGGCGAGTTTCAATCTGAGATCATTGATTAGGCGTTTGCGGATTTTTAGCAAACGGTAAGAAAAGTTAATATCAATTATGCATTGTACTCGCAAGCTAATTGAATACCATATACAATAAGATTGGGTCTGGCTAGCAAATTTTCTATCCACGAAGGTGACGTCTCGTCCTGAGGAGGAGTGCACCCTTTGCAGCCAATTAGAAGAGTTTGTGAGCATGCGATGGATGGAGTGCATGAGCCAATTCACCACTTGCAAGGCCAATCTATACCGTCAATGCCAAAGGAGATAGGCAGCCTTCCAGACCTACCTACAATCTTGGAGCCTGAGATGGAGGCAATGATCGATGCATTGATTCCCATGGATGTCCACACTTCTGATCCGCTTAGAGAGAAAGCATCCATACTATTATGTGATGGGTGCCGAGTATCTTGCCTGAAGACATTGCTTGCACTCTTAAGTGTGTAAGCAAAATACAGGTGGAGCGATGCGAGTGTGACCGAGTTGTTCAGGTACCTTGTACATACGCTTCGTTGATTTTTTTCAGCACTATTATTAAAAACATTTGTACTTTTTCAAGGTGTTTTATGATTTTTTTCAGGTTATTGAAATATCATATATTAGCACTTGTAAATACCATGCCTGAGTCTCGTGATGATGCACGACATATTTTACGAAAGCTTGGCATGGACTACAACAACATCCATACATGTATCAACGAATGCATACTGTTTCGAGGAGAATACAAGACTATGGAGACATGTCCAAAGTGTGGTGCTCACAGGTATTGACAGGACTTGCAAGGGCAAACCATCCCTCAAAAAGTTCTCAGACACTTTCCGCTTATCCCCTGCATAAACCACATGTTTCGTACGTTCGGCATGGCGAGCTTGACAACGTGGCATGCACAGAATAGGTCCACCGATGGAGTTCAACGAATATTAGCGGAGTCACGTGCATGGAGCCACATTGACTCTACCTTCCTAGGCTTTGCCTGAGAGCCAAGGAATCTTCGGCTCGGTCTTGCAATGGATGGCGTGAACCCATTCAGTCTGCGCTCAACTTCTTACAGTGTGTGGCCTATAGTCCTTGTCAACTACAATATCCCTCCATGGCTTTCTACGAAGAAAGGACATCTCATCCTTAGCTTACTTGTCCCCGGCCGTTACAAAGTCAAAAATATGGACGTGTATCTTTGTCCATTAGTCAATGAGCTTAAGATTTTGTGGGAGGAGGGGGTCACCGTGCAAGATATGAGCAAGCGCGATGGTTGACGGTCTGCCAATATTTGAGCCATTCTCATGTGGACGATGCATGACTTTCCGGGATTTGGAGAGTGCTCAGGTAAATAGGCTTCCGTTCTCGTTAGTAATATCTATATTTTATATCGTTCAAGCTTGTATTCATTGGGTTGTGGTGTTGGAACAGGTCTGGTTACCTCATGTTATCATGCATGTCCATTGTGTAGGCCCCAATTAGACTCCCAAAGGTCACGAACCATGAAGAAGATGGTATATCAAGGACACGTCGCTTTCTTGCCAGAGGATCATGAACTTAGGAAAGGTTTTCTTAGACGACCTCCAACACGTATGAACGCCGCAAGCTTGTACGAGCTGAAAATGGTCCACGCGGAGTCACATTCAAACGGAATGCGGCGGTTCTCAGTTTTCTACGAGTTGCCATATTGGACCCACTTAGAGGTCAACCACTTGTTGGATCCCATGCATATTTTCAAGAATGTGGGCAGCTTGCTATGGGTTCACATCACAGGAAAGAGAGACACTATAGGGGCACGAATGGATTTGAAGGAGGTAGGTAAGATGGAGGCGCTTTGACTGCAATTGAGTGTTGATGGTCGCGTGCAGCTACCTCATGCTCCTTGAGTTTTTTCCACTAAAGAAGAGCGCATTGTGAAGAAAGTAGTCAAGTCTATCCGCACTTTGACAAGTATGATGCGTTCTCTCAGGTTTTCATTTTCTAAAGATAACCAATTATCAGGGCTAAAATTCCATGACTAGCATAAGATATGTCAGGTTTGTACTACAAATGGATTGTAATTGGCATGCGCATTTTGCTATTTGGAGTGTAGCCATTATTCATAATGCTTTCTCATTTGTGGAAGTTTGTACTACCGATCGCGATCGCAGGATGTCTTACTCCAGAAACACACGGGGCCATTTACAAGTTGTCGACTTTGGTGCAATGGATCTCACAGAAGGAGATTAAGACATCCTCTATTGAATCCGCAAGGCAGGGAGCAGTGGAGATGGTCTGTCTCTTTGAGAAATACCTGCCTACCAGCATGCTCACAATACAAATCCACCTTCTTGTGCATCTTGTAGATGAAGTGGAGATTGCTGGACCTGTCCATATGTGATGGATGTTCTTCTTGAAGCACTTCATGAAAACCCTGAAATGCTTTGTGCGATAAAAGAGCTCGGCCAGAAGGTAGCATGGCTGAAGGTTGGTTGATGTCTGAGGCACTAGTGCATATTTCACAATGGCTACCAACGGTGGATCCAGACAACAAAATGCTATGGTCACTAAAGGACGATGATAGACTAACTAGAGATGCGGTGGTTGGAAATGGGATAGAAAAAAAAATGGATGCTACAATGGAGGAGAAGGTGAATCGCTTTTGTATGTTGCACCATGCCTCTATGGAGATGTGGCTCGCCAAGTATCAGATCACTAGGCAAGATCGAGAGGAAGTGCAATCTGAATTCCGACGTAGTACATGCCATCGACCTATTCGATATCCCGAGGATGTTAATGCGATGGTTGCATGGAGCTTTGACTGCAGCATCTCGCAAAGGGACAGAGGTCTCAATGGAGGAGTGGGAATTCTCGAGGGGATGTAGTCCAAAGGTAATGAGGTATTTAGGATTTTTCGTATCTATATTTTATATGTGACATCTAATTCGAGGTGACATTTTCAAGATGAGTCGAGGGATGAGCGATAAGGAGTTGTAGGATATCTTCACGTGCATGTCTCCAAACCAGATCGCGAGATTCAGAGACATGGCAGACTAGGAGTTGTCTCACACATCGTCAGGCCACTCTACTAGATCTACTTCAGCGCGATCGGATGCTTCAACTTCGAGCAGACTAGGTCAATGCTCCAAACTTGGGCCAGAGGGAGGAAGTGCTTCAAGGTCAAGGGGATGCTACAGAGATACAGAGGCAATGAGCCCGCGGTTAGCACGGGATACATGTGCGACTCCTCGCTCTTGTGGCGGTTCCAGGGAGCGTGGCTCAGGCTCAGGTGGATGCTGTGGAGGCACGAATGTGGTATCTCCGTCTCGTCATTCAGCTGGAGTTGCGTCACCTCTAGGATTTGTCACACATGTGGGAACGTCTACTCCAGTTACTCTGGCTTTTTCTTAGCTATCTGCAGATGGCACCCCTATGGGTGCCACTCCGATAAATATTACCCCGGTCGGTACACTGAATACACAGGGGTCTCTTGGATATGCCTAGGACCGTGGACGCAGGTGGGAGAGGACCCATCTTAGGCATATCCCAGGGGGATATGCCTATCTAGTCAATGATAGGTTAGGAGCCATCATCATGAATGATGAGGAGAGGGTGATGGCTCGTATGAGAGAGTTGTGTCAACAAGTTTTTCGGCACATCTTAGATCATTGGAAGAACATACCGGAGGGGAGCAAGAACTACATAGTAGCATCCTTGCATGAGGACTTTCCGGTTCTAGCCTCAGTAGATAGATTTTCTATGGGCTGGATGATGGATTGCATGCGTGAATATATGTCACACAGACGATCGGACGTACGCAAGGCACTCAAGAGTGGGGCTGCAAAGCCTGAGTGGTTAGACGCGGACGACTGGCACTGACTGAGGGATGAGGCTACAGATTCTCCAGGAAGTTGGAGTCAGCAATGCGAGGTGGCGAGGGCACGACTCGAGGCCAGAGTGGTCCGTCGGCCACAAGATATATTTGGAGGACTTTGTAAGTTTTTCTTTTGTTTTGCTTGTTTATTTTTTTGCAATATCCTTTGTATTGACAATCATGTTTCTAACAGTTAGTATTTTGTTTTCTTTGCAGCACTCCATTACAAATCGCGATCCGACTGGCCTTGAGACTCGATATGCAGAGAGGCACGGTCTCACTGCATTGATCAACCGATTTTATAGACGTGGCGGCCCTATAAGTCACCCATCTTTCTTGTCCATAGTTACCATATTTATTTAGAATGCATTATTGTATGGTGGACTGATGTGTTGTTTCTTTTTTTGCAGAGTCCGTTCGATGCTCCTTTGCAGTGGGATGAGCTTTCGGATGGCGAGGACATATAGCTCGCCCTTGGATCCCTGGAGCTCACACACGTTTCTTTTTTGGTCGTCTGATCTGTGTAAACATTTTCCATGTATTAGTGATATCTTGTCATGATTGTACCAGTCACTTTCATTATGCGATCATGTATTTATTTTATGTATCAGTGTTATGATCTCAGTATACTTTGTTTTTGTTTGAACGAGCATTGTACACAGTGCAGAAACTATTTTGTATGCCCCAAATTCACAAAAAAAAATCACTATTACCGTCGCTATTAACGTCGCAAATTTACTGATCACATTGTTATGGGCGTCGTTATTATCATTACAGAGCGTCGGTATCAGCGTCATTATTGGCAATGCTGATACCGACGCTGATCTATGGCATCGCCAATAATGACACTTTTTGCGACGACACGGGCAAATTTTATCATTTGCATTTTCGTCACTTTTAACGTCGGTATAAGGCCTATATCTTGTAGTGACTATCTCTTCTTGATGAAGAGAACAAATAGAAGAACAAGAATGCAAAAGATGGTATCCCATCGTCTAGGAAAGATTTCTTATACACCAAAGGAGTTGCTGGACCCAAAGGAAGAGGTCAAGGATTTAACACCAACAACAAAAATCGGATGATATGTCATTATTGTGGTAAAACTGGCCATATAGCTAGTGAATGTTTTCACAAGAGAAGAGCACAACATATGCAAAATGATCACCATCAGAACTAATTCATGAATGAAGAAGAAGAAGAAGATGATGCTTTCGCTACCATCAACAACTCTGACAGATTGTTCTAAAAGAATTTTCATTGTATCTTTCATATTTTTTTTCCTTAGTGGATTTGGTTTGTAAGAACTCTTGCCAAAAATGTAAAGTTTCAACCTTCAACTTGACTAGGCTGCCTATGAGCTAGTCTCCCGAGCCATGTCATCATGAAAGGGGAGCAAAAGCCAGCAAGTGTAGGAACTCATCATTTGAGGGGGGTGTTGAGAAATAGAAAAATGATGTATGCTATAGGAAGAGATGTCTTGAATCCCGTATGCACAGTGATGAGAGTTGAACAACCCAACTTCTATAAAGCATTGTACTTGACAATGGAATGAATACAATATCATGATGCTTTGTACTTTCACTTAGTATCTTGTTAGTGACAGTTCATTACACAAGATTGTCTTTATGAGTCCAAGCTAATCTATCTTGGAACCTAATTCACTTGTGTAATAGTTGGTCTCTCTTTGTATATGTCAACATGAGTCTTGTCTTCATCTTCCATCCTCCATAGGTCTTGCCATGCTCTAGATCTGCACTTTTAACACTTGATGGTGTTGCAAAGTAGACAAACTTGAAACCAAATTGTTTTAGGCTACCATCCTCTTCCTTGGATATAATTATTCCTGTATGAATTGGTGACAAAGATGGAAAAATTGGTGATACTATCACTTGTTTTTGCACAACATTTGTATCCCTGATGTAATGATTAGAAAACCATATTCATTGTGCAATGGTTGTGCCCTTATAGGCTCTCTCATACCAAAAACATGGCACAACTAAGCCCACTTGTCGACTTTGTAATTTGCTACTACAACTATTTCTACCCTCCATACCAAAACACATTCTCACATAGTTATGTGGCATCCTTCGTAAAGCCCACTCTTCCCGCACAACTTCTACCTCTTCTACATAGGTTAATGTTCCCATGTCTGGCACACTTACTTTGCTTGAAAAGGGCTTGACTAGTATTTCTTCATCCTCTTCATCATCCTCAATATATGTCTCTTTCATCTTATCATCATCAAATCGTATACTCTATGGCATGCCCCTACATTTGCATTGCCTTGACTCCATCACGTATCCTAGTTTGTGGGAACTTGTAACTGCTCCACTTCCCTTCTTTTTCCTATTCACAATCTTCCTATCACAGACCTATAGATATGCCATTAATAGTAGTAATCCAACAATAAGATCTTAACATACAAAGAATCATAAATAAAATTTGAAATAATAATCCTAGTATCCACAAAACATACTTAATTCAAAATAAAATGTTATATTATATAGCCCAACAACATGGAGTCAAGTTAGTAATTCCTAAGTCCTTGGAAAGTAACTATATAAAATATTTGCATGGTAATCCTTTGTTTGGATACCTAGGATTCCATAAATGTCTAGATTTATAAGGAAAAATTATTATTGGCCACCAAACCTTCATCACTTTGTAGCACATTTTTAAAGAATTATAGAAAATTTCAAACATTCAAACCAAGGATTAAAAAAACAAATGGGACTTCTCCAATCTATCAAAGTATCCAATCCACATTTACATTATAGTACTAGGAGAATATCTAACATGATAATTTGAAGTTAAAGCATTACCAAACATAATAGGCAATTCAGTAGAAATTTTTTAATGAGAAGAAATAATAAGGTTCTTGCCAAAAGACAATACTTTGAAATCAAGGTTAAATTTTCAAGTATGAAGTACTTAAAATAATTTGTGATTGCTTTGCATCACCATATCACCCCAAACAAATGGGTTAACAAAATGTCTTAACAAAATGATTAAGAAAATGATTTCAATGTATGTGGATTCTCCATAGCAAAATTGGGATGACATGCTACCATACATAACTCATACATATATACGTTCAATACAAGAATCCACTAAAATAATTCTATTTAAGGCATTATATGGAAGAGACACAACTTTTCCACCACATATACATTTACTAAAAACACAAAATAAATATAAAGATACAGTAGATCGGTACTTAGAATTAAAACGAAAACAACCATTAATGAGACTAGCAATTTGAAAAAACCTTTACATAGCTCAATCTCGACAAAATAAATGATATGATAGTAACACAATAAATGAAGAATATGAAATTAGAGATAAATTATTAATTAACTACCCAAACAAAAGAAGAACTTAAATGAATCACCACAAAATAAATAGGTTGGTCCATATATAATAACAAACAAGATAAGAAGAATGCATGTGCCGCAAAAAGATTAGATAAAAATACAAAGACAATTACACATGCAACAATAATAAAAGAAAATTTTCAACATACTAATGAGCATGTGTTGCAGGACATATTAAGGAAAGCTCAAAAGGAACTAAATGATCATCACAAAGGATAGTATGTAGGGGGGAAGTGTGGCATGCACCGGAGGATATCACCCATAAATGAGGCTCAAGGGGCAAGCACCAAGGGGACATCACCTAGTCTTACTATTAAATATTTTATTTTAATTTTAAATGTTTTCATATTTTCAAATATATTGTTAAAAATTTATTGATTGTATCTACATTTAACAACATGTAAATGTGCAAATATGCTAACAATTCACATTCATCAAGGAAACATTTGTTCGAAAATATTGGCACTTTAAATCAAGTATTTTAAAAGTCAATTTTCTTTTATTAGTAATAGTTGTATACTGGGAATATCATATCCTCTTCTCCTTGGAAAAATCAAGTTATCCTAATCTTGAGAGAAACCGAGGGTAATCTTTTCAAAGGATAGCCTCATATATCCAAGTGGCATCTTCTTCTAGATGATCTTTCCATTATACTAGGTATTCAATAGGATTCCACTTTTAAGATGCATTTTGAGAATCCCTTGGGATGGCACACTATTTTCTCATAATAGAGTACATGTTTAGAGCTAAATACATATGATATAAGAAAGTTCACATGAAATGCATGATGTACCTTGAGATGATGTGGTAGTTTGAGTTTGTATGCTTACTTTCTGATCACTTTTCCCGCTTCGTAGAGTACTTCCCTGGGGATAGTGAGCTCTTATCATGTTTCACCCTTAGGAAAACCTTGTCTCCTTCCTTATAGGTATGGACAATTCTCTTGGGATCAAAATAGAATAACAATCTTGGACAATCTTTATATCATGTGATCAATGGCTTGAACTTATTGGTCCATGTCTTCAAGCATATAGCTATAATGCTTACACCTTGAGAATAGGAATCCAAAAAGTTCAATGGGATCCGGTATATCCATTAGCAATAGTTATGTAATCCCTTTTTGAAGTCCATGCTTATTGACTTCCACTTCATCTATGGAATATTAAAGGGTTGAGGTTCTCTTAGCATCTTGATTCTTGTGGCACATCACCATAACAAACCTTCTTGGCTTGGGTAAAAATACGCTTAGGGCTCTTAAATCCCATCACTAGAGTACATATACATGTTGTTACGCGGTTTTTAGTAATACTATATCTAACCTAAATGAGCACGAAACCTTGTCCCAAAGAAGTTATCCTATCACTAGCACAACGAGAATCTAGTATAGTAAAGGCATAAGTTTTTGAAGCACCTAGGCCGGGGTCTAGGATCATGACCACGCTCTTCTTGAAGGATCTCCCATTTTGCCCTGAGGATAGGGGGAGAGTCACTTTTTGTTCATGATGATTCAAGTGGGGGATGCCATCATTTTAAACAACTTCTGATCAAGGGGGAAAATTAGAAAGTCTGAGACCATTGATTGTATCAATCAGTCCAAGAAGCTGTTATAATGCAGTCCAAGGGAGGGGAAAATATCAGACAGATTGCAATCACAAATTAAGCTGGGCAACATGCTGCATGTCGAGGGGACCCAACTTCCATGCAGGAGAGAGTGCATGCTACCACCACCCGTGCTAGGTATGTCATGATTGCCACCAAATGATATAGGGGAAACTGCAGTTAAAGTCGACTAATTCTTGGGGGAGAATACGTGTAGTACCACCAAAGTGCACGTCATAAATTTAGAGGGGAGCTTCGGCCTTTGTAGAGGAATGGAGGAGCCAGTTGCAACCTGGAAGTGTGCATGCCAGTCGACTTGGAGAAAAGGGTCTGTGGCTGCGTGAAGATATGAGGCTGTAGCCATGTGGTTGAATGGAGCAACAGAGATATGATCAGCATTATTAACATATGTGGGCATCATCAATAGCATGACAACAACAGAGTATGGTATATTTTAAAGGGGAGCTCATTCAAGTATATCAGCAAGGGCCCCATGGTTTTTGACAGGTTTACCCAATGATTGGGTGACCGTGGGGCCCACAAATTAAAAGACCCCTAAAAGGGGCATTGGTTTCACCCAGAGGATCAACCCCTGGGATTGAACCTTGTACCCTTGATTCCACACGGAGCTGCTCTAAACCAGACGCCCACGGATAACTTTGATGAAAGTAACCTATCTCATTTCAAATAAATTTAAAGAAAACAAAAAGGTTGCGTAACCGGCAACCAACCGGGAGTTACCGACACGTCCCCGTAAAAGTGGGACCCATACTGATATCTATCTTCATCCTTCAACCAATGGAGGATAGCTACCCATATTGAAGATAGAAGTCAGGAAGAAGGCGTCTTCTTGTGGCTAGAAAGAAGACCAAGAGTGCCATTTTCGGAGGGCTCGAGGTAAAATGTCATGAGCAACATGCTTGAGCTGATAAGGTGGCCGATTGCATTGGAAGGGGGGAGATCGGTGTCATCATGATCAAATAATGCACATGCAAAAAGGAGTAGTGATCATGATCAAAAGGAGAGGGGGCACTCTGACTACACTTCGCCCTACCCTAGCCACGCTACAATTCTATTGATGCCCCACTACCTCTCGCTCTACCTCAAGGTATGCTCCGGCTACCCTCTATCTTGATTTTTTTGCAAAAAAATGGGGAGGCAGAGCACCCCCATTGTCTGTGTGGAAAAAAATGGTAGAGCCCCCCCACCGTCTGCGCAAACGTAGACGATGGGGGGACTCTGTCCCCTTTTTTCCCCCCAAGAATTGGTTATTTTTCATGTCGTTCTCTACTCTCCCCTTTCCCTCTTCTCCATGTTAGTAGACCATCCTTGGGATTTAATTTCACTGCACGGTCAAATGCTTGTCTTGCCAACTTCAGATTGCCATGTTCTTGGCATGCACTCAACAAACGTAGATGTCAGTCTCCAATGTCATCATTGATTTTATGGAAAAATAAATACACAATTGATTCTTATTGATGTTCTTAATGTTTCTCATAAAATTGATCATTGACAATCAAGAGAAATCATTTTAAACCATTTGCAATCAAGATCTATCATAAAATGATGAAATTTATCACTTATTTATAAAATCATGCTTTATCTCACACGTATCTCATATTTGGAAGGCTGACTGACACTCACTAGCAACTGCTAATGCTCCTCCAAACATCGATCTATGCTCTATCATGTCTCAACATCATCTCTCAATTTAAATCTCTCAAATCAGCCCCTACCTCCCCTCTCATAGATTGAACTATAGAAACATGCATCGAGGAGAGAGGAGAGAGAAAGATTGAATTCTGAGGTCTCCATCTGGGCAGCCATTTTACATGTAGAAGGCAATGAGGATTGAAAGAATCACGAAAACCATGGTAATGATCAATTTGAATACTTCTTTGTTGCCTCTCCAACCATCGCCCATTTTTCAAATCATCACCAAGGAGATGTTGTTCCTGATCAACACTGAAAAAAAAACGCCCCCCCACATGTGAAATTTTTTGGGCTCATGTTCCCCAAGGGTTATGCCCACTCAATTTTGGTCATTCTTTAGTCTTCTAGGTGCTCATCTTTAGTTTCTTCCCCATCTGTGACTAATTCGAGCTCTAAAAAATTCTATGAGTCCCACTTGAGGTCTTGAATGGCCAAGAAGTTGTCTTACCTTGGTCTCGACACTCAAAAAATTTATGAAAAGTTTGCAACTACTGCAAAGATCAAAATCTACATTCCCATCTTCCACGGTCACTTAAAATTATTGGATCCACATTGTCTTCCGCTTTAGTCGAGCTTTAAATTCAACTATAAATTTGCATCATTAGGCTCTTTTCCAGTATATCTTGGACATTTAAATCGTGCTCTCATTGGTGACCACGGGATAGGGTGGCTTAACTTATTAAATCCACAAATTGTTCTGTACAAATAACAACCGTAAAAAGCATCAAGCTGCCACAAAGAATACTCAACAAGGCACAAACACAGCTCTCTCACCCTACCCCTTGATAAGATCAAGGCATGAAACCCACAAGAGAGAGGTCAGCATAATTTGACAGAAATACAAGGTAGCAGGAGCGTTTGTCAGCCCGAATGACATGACTAGGAATTCAAAGTGTCCATACCTTGTGTTGAATGCGGTCGTCAGGATATCTTCTTCCCTGATCCTTATCTGATAATATCCAGACCTGAGATCTATCTTAGAGAAGATCTTCGTGCCTTGAAGACGGTTAAGAAGTTCATCTATTCTTGAAATGGGGTATTTGTTTTTAATGGTTGATTGATTCAACCCTCTATAGTCAATGCATAGCCGAATTGTTCCATCTTTCTTCTTCTAGAACAGCACTGGAGATCCCCATGGCAAATTGCTAGGACGAATGTAGCCTTGGTCTAACAGTTGCTTGAGTTTCTCCTTCAGCTTAATCGCTTCTGGGATGGACATCCTATATGGTCTCTTTGCGACTAGTGCAGCTCCTGGGGCTAGCTTGATTTCGTGATCGACTTTCCTTTGAGGAGGAAGTTCTGTCAGCTCTTCAGGAAATACGTCTGTGTATTCCCTTAACCATGAAGGTTCTTCTCTAGATTCTTGATTCTGATCTAGCTTATTTAGTTTAATCAAATAGACAGATAGGCCCTTCCAAACTCCTTTCATTATCCATGTTGCTTTTTCCAGCTGAATTTTTGGCTTACCAGCCTCTCCTTGAGTTGTAACTAGTTCCCCTTCAAAATTTCGAAAGGAGACTTGGCCCTTTCCACAGTGAATGTGGGCATCATTCGGTATTAGCCAATCCATTCTGAGCAAACATTCATGGACACCTAGGTTCATTACCTTGAATCTGACTGAAGTCAACTTTCCACCCATTAGGAATTTCACCTTAGCAGTTTGCCTGGTACAAGAGACCTCACAACCATTTGCTAATTCCACAAGTAAGATAGGTGCATCTATTGTGGCTATTTCTAATCTTTTTGCACAGACTGGTGAAATGAAGGAATGTGTATTGCCACAATCAATCAAGGTTTTGAAGCTTTTACCTTGATAATCCGATGGAGTTTGAATCACCGAGAATTGGCGATTCGGGCCTTTCTTATGAAGAGCGGCATGAATCGTTGCCCTCTCAATGTTAGCTTCCATGGATGGATGTTCTTCAATACCCAGCTCCTTGTTGGCAACACTGGAGGTTCTCCCTCTGGCCATGACGATGGCTCCTTGGCCATGGACGGCTCCTTGGAATGGCCCTTGGTATTGTCCTCTGCTAAGCTTGGGACACTACCTTTGAAGTGACCAGGCTCGTTGCAATGGAAGGAACGGAGATTGCGGCCATTACGTTGTGTGGGAACGAAGTTGTTGACAGCGTTCGCCCTAGCTTTCTTCCTTTGTCCTTGATTTTGGCCCTGCGCTCTCTTAGCCTGAGACCTACACATTCCCTTGTTCTGATCCTTGTAAGACCAAGTTCTGTTGTTCCATGGCTTGGTCTGCACCTCCTGTATTATTGGTGTAGCTCGAATGAGCGCGTCTTGTAGGTCCATTGGGCGCATTGATTCCAAGTGGGTGTTTATGGGCGGATTTAACTCAGTAAAAAACTTTGACACCTGTTGTGTCATATCCATTTGTGGCGCGTACTTTAAGAGAGAAACGAGCTTTGAATAATATGCATCCAAGGATAGTCCAAGATGCTTTAATTCATAGAATTCGTTCATCTTCTATGTGCGGTAGGTAGGTGGCAGATATCTCCCTCCCACAGCTTTTTAAATCTTCTCCTAGGTAACTGACCCTTCCAAGATCCCTTGGTCTCTGCACCATTGTTTCCACCAAAGTATTGCTTCGTTGGTAAGCTTTAGTTTGGCAAGCATAGCTTGGTTAGTGTATGCAGTTCCTACTGCCTCGAAATAGTCCTCCATGGACTCGATCTAGACCTCGGCATCAGTTTGAATAGTCCTTCCCTTACCATGGAATTTAGGTGGCTTGATTTGTTTGAGAAGGAACTTCTTCTCTTGAATTACAGTTGTACTTAGTGAAGGGGTCAGACTAGGAATCTATACTTGAGGTTGCACCTAAGTAATAAGATTTTTTACGTTAAAAACTTACTAAACTTTTCTCACATTACGTTAATATGCCCAATTCAGCTTTTAGCCAAGTGACCTAATTACTTAACTCCAACACTTACAGCCACGACAGACAGTGATAAAAATCTTATTCATTCATGTGGGCATAGCCCTTTTGAGTACATTTATTTTGGGAAAGTAGAACAAGCTGATTGGTACATTAGTTTGGAGAAAATAGGATTGTGTTACATTTGGCTATGGGGATTGAGTAATAATATAGAGAGGGGTCATGGATTTTCAGGAATCGATAGGTCATAGGAAGCTTAGGGTATCCCTTCCTTTGATACCCATTCTTCTCATAATGTCCCAGCACCTTGATTTTGTCAGCAAGGATTACTCGAGTAACTTCCTCGTGCACATACTTTTTCTGCTTGACTTTCCAACCGCTGATATACAAGGTTGCGTTTGCGTGAGCCTCGACAAAGATGAACAGCTTCACGATCTTTAAATCCTCCATCCACTTGATTCTCTTCAAGTTGGTCTGAAGGTACGCAAGTCGGTGGGCTGCTATGTAATATATCCCTGATTAACCCGTCCATCTCTATTCCACGTACATGGGTGAAGGATTGTAGATGCAGTCTAGAATATTCATCATGTCTAGCCTCCGTCAATAATCCGAAGCATGCATTGCAGTCATAAACATAACCTAGAACACCAAGAATTTGTTCCATGCTTCGCAACTCTGCAGCCCAGCATCCATAAGTAAGGAAATGTTCTTAACGGCAACATTGCTCTACTTCCCCTCATTAAGTTCCCTTGTAAATATTAGATCACGTTGGTTCGCTCTGATACCAATTGTAACGTGTCCCCCTGTCCACTTGTAGGACACGTCCTAGTAGCCCATCGGGAAGAGAGTCTAGAAAGCGCCACCTAACACTCACAAGGAATATCACGAGGTTTGCGATCAAGGACTTTCTGAGTCTGCCACAAAGCGGAAGCATCTGGCCATTCCCACTTAGGACCGACCTGAATCACGGTTTTCCTAATAGTCAATTTTCTAGGAAGTAGCTAGCGTCGAGCCCCAGACGAAACACCTTGCACAAAAACATCAGGGTCGAAGCAGATTTATACTAAACTTGGTTCAAGGAGAATGGAAAATGAGAGGGATGCAAAGCTCAACCTCTCTGCCCATAAGGCATAGTCCCATTCCGTTCCCCTAAAACAACATAAATCGGGACTCTAACTCTATTGATTCTAGGTCATTGCTACTTCTTGTCAATTCCTTCGAGAAAAGTTCTCGGCTAACCGGGACCACCCTTCCGTAGGACGAACCCAGAGTCACATCCACCGCACTTTCCTCAGGTTGCTTAGTTATCTAATTACCTACCACATTTAGTTCGACAAGCAAAAAAAGCTTCCTTAATTAACCAATTAAACACTGGTTCCTTCACGTAACTTAGGCACTGACACAGAAAACAATGTCAAGCAAGTTTCTTTTTCAACATTTGATCTTTTTTTATCATAGTCTTTCGAATATATCAAATATCCTACCTGAAGGCTATCCCAGCAATCCTCAGGGATCGCTATTCCAAGTTCCGCCCGTTGACTAGTATACGGGTCTCGAGATCCCATCTCAAGTCACGTTGGCCTCTTGTGCAGGATCCGAAGGCAAGGAATTTACGGCCAGAGCCTCCCATGGCACCCAAGCGTCCTCCTGCTCCAAGTAGCACCCACGGATAGGACTTCTCGCGACGGGTTTGGTCCACGTACCCAACGCGGCTAACAATCCCCTTGGATAGGGTCAAGCAGACAATCGAAGGTACCTAATACTGCCTCTCCCTCTAGGCTTTTAACCTGAAGCATTAGTTGTTTTTCTTGAATTAGTTCCTTGAGCAAAGAAGTACAAACAGTGCACCTAAGTGTACAATCACGAGCATTCCAGTGGTCGTTCGTACAGCCAACTGCTAAGGTGTGATTCCTTCTCCCCGAATACTTTCAGCATTCGATCCTGGATCATTCGCAATTTGGCAAGATCCCAAAGGTTTAGCAAGCTGGGTTGCTTGTTTACCATTTTTCCTTGGATTAGGGTGTCAAGAATTGCGTGGTGGGGGGACTTGCTCAAGATGATGCACCGAACACACACAGAATGCACAAGAAGAAGCTCACTCAAGAGACAAGAAGAGAGATGGAGGCCAAAACGTTTTATTGCTGGTTTCTTCTTCTTCTTTCACACACTTTTCAATGTACAGAAAGTATAGATAAGATACAACATAAAGGAAAATGGCCTACTAAGTCAAACAATGCATAACCGACTACACTAGTCGACTAGCGCTATAACTATGCCAGCTGTAAATAGGTGTAACAACCTGAATATAATAAGTAATGAGTCAGTGGCCATGTGAGAGTCATAATGACCACCGACGTGCTAAGTGTAGACGTGTGGACCCATCTAACCAGGCGGTCCATCATCAATGTCCGCATGTATTGAGCTTGTCATCTCAACATAGGGTTTATACCCTCTTGACCCCAAATTGTCACTACCTTAGGTTTCCTTATATTATAGTTGAATAGCTCGTGGACAACCTCGTCATCCTAACTTGGTTGGTCAAATTGCTTCTTGGCAATTCACCACTACCCTAAGCTTGACAAATCAACTCCCAAGAGGGAGTGTTGTAGTAGGAAAACTACTCAATTCTCAGAGAATATAACTTGTAATTAGAACTAGCTAACCTTGGTCTAAGGTGAAGCAGTACTAACTTGTGATTTAGTCGCAAGAGCATAGGACCTTGCAGGCATGTTACATGAGATAGGTGTGAGTACCTAACTTGTGGGATTATATTTCTCATCATACGGTATTTCTTGATCAAGAATACATTTTTTCAAGATATAGGGCTTGGGAGTCCTATTGACCCAATCCAAAACCCTAACCCTACTAGGATGATAAACATTTTGGCACTAGGGTCCCTAAATTCCTTGCGAAAGTCCATCATTTGGTCTTCTAATCCTTAGGGTGAGAACCCTAGATCATTCTTACACAGGCATTTAGATAATCCTAACATTTCATGAATGTGGGTAGGACCTTTAAGATCGAAAAATATTAAATCGGCATCCTAAGTGCGATACTAAGCAGAATTTTATCATAACTTAACCCAACCTAGCACGTTGAGGTGATCGATGTACGCTAACTATTTACGCCTTTATGAATCTCATGTGAGTTACTCAATTACATGCGATTTACTTAATTGATCTAACTATCTTACGAATAAAGATGATCCTTCCTTTAGAGATGCAAATACTTTCCTCTAAAATTTGCTAATACCTTCCTTAAAAGATAAAAGTAACTGCAAGATGTATGCGATGTATCATTCCATGCGAATATGCAATTTCAAAACCAGATGCCAATGAATACATCATTGATTTAATCCTTCCTTTTCACTTAACTCAACCTAAAATGTAACTATCATAGCATGCGAATTGCATACTATATGTTTTTTGTCAAAGTTCATAAATCTTTTCCTTTTATTGCAACTATTTAGTCATTATTTAATGGCCATCTATAATTATCTTGTACACGAGTCACAACCAGGAATTTATTACATAAGTGCATTATGTGTTATATGCCCTATCCTTTGCGTGATGCAACAAGGACGCATTTGCACAATTTCATCATTTAACTTATGCTTTATACGTTCAAAAATGCGACTACCCTTGACCATGGAAGTACAAGCAAACGCAAGTACCTCGTCATGCAAGTGAACTTGGTAAATCGAACAAGTATATAAATTTTCCAATGCATTTAAGTTTTCCTATGTGAATTAAAACATGCTTTATGCATCCTTTCCATGCGGGGATATTTTTCGAAACCTAGGCATTTAATATCGAGGCATTGTCCACTCTTGTACTTTGGGTGGAAGCTCCCGAGTGCGCTCCTCTCGACTTTTGCTTAGGAGCCATTGACGAAGTAAATTTCAACTCAGAAAACTCTCCCTTGGTCCCCTTTTTCGATTTCTGAAATTGCTTACTGCCCGAGATCTCCCTCGCGGCACGGGAAATAGGCCTTGGGGAACACGGTCTAAGAAATCCAACACCGCGGGTGAACTTGGTCTAGAGGAGCTTCAATAGAAGCTTCTCAAGCTTCTGGATGATCAGAGATGACGTGTGAAGATGTAATGGTGATGATGAATGGAGTGATGATGGTGAGGATGAATGGAGTGATGATGGTGAGGATGAGAATGAGGATGATGATCATGATGGCATTGGTGGCGGCAATAGCTTGACGGTGTGGCACAGTTTGGCGGCGGCAGCAGCTCGACGGCGGCGGCAGCTCCAGACGATGCCCCCTCCCCTTGAAGTTTGGGAGGGGGGGTCATATAAGCTGGAGGGGGGGGTGTGGGGATGGCCACATGCCCCTCCATAACCTCCACACACACGCTCTCCTCGCCATGCAATGGGTGAAGGAGAGGGAGTTAATATAAAAAAAATTGCAATTATTGATGATCCATTTTTTCCTTGAAGGGGAGTTCCTACGATGGTTTGCGGTTTTCAGCCACGGTTTCATATGCACAATACGGGGGCTGGTATTGTTAGTACACGAGGGTGGAGCACTTATGCCAGAGTTAGGTAAGTAGTTCAGACCACCACTTAGGATGACCTCTTTGATAGTTCTTGTTAGTTTGGATGTGTTGGAATAGTTGGTTAGTAACTAGCTTTGGGCTTTTTGTCAGATAATGCTAGGCCCACTCCTCGTGGATTTCATGCCTTGGTTTTGATAGGGGATAGGGTGAGAGTTGTGATGTGTTTCGTTGAGTATTTCTGTATCAGCTTGATGCTCTTGGTGGTTGTGTTTATGTGCAAATCTGTTCATGCGATTCGATAGGCTAAGTCACCCTATTCCATGGTCGCCAATGAGCAGTGATTTTTAACTCTGAGAAGTGCTTAAAAATAGCCAAAAAATCTAAATTTCAAGGGAAAAAAGTATTCGTCGAAGGCAGCATAGGCAATTGAATCGATTTTAAGTAGCAAGTTAGAGACGGGTGCCGAAAGAGCTTTAAAGACCCACCGAGCGATAGTTGGGAAATTTTCATAATTTCTCTGGATGTTGGATAAGAGTCCGAGAAGTGCCAGGCAGTGTGGGACCCCGAGATGGTTAGTTAGAAATTTTCAGCTCATCGAACGGATGCCGGACGCGAGAAAGGGGGTGCCTGAAGTGGAGGACATAAGAGAGTAAGTAGCAAAATGACTTCAAAGGCCAAGGGGGGTGACCCTTGGAGTCTCCCACCCCCCAAAATTTGATAAATTGGGGAGAGGGGGGCATTTTTTTTCTTCATGGCATGGAAAAATGAAGGTGCCATTGACAGACATCGCCGATTTTCATGAGGGAGAGGGAAAGGGGGTCATGGCACCTCAATGCAACCATATAAATTGATCATACCAGGCAGATGCTTGCTTCCTTCACTCTCCATCGTCACTCTCCGCTCGTCCAATGGCTGCCCAGATTGACAGATCAGACATCATTCTTTCTCTCTCCTCCCTCTCTCCCCTCTATGGACTGTTCATGTGCATTATCTTGAAGGAAGAATCCGAAAGGAGATTGAAGAAAATGATGATGGAGATGAATGGAGATGTT
Source organism: Lygodium microphyllum (assembly GCF_053477565.2). Taxonomy (NCBI): domain Eukaryota; kingdom Viridiplantae; phylum Streptophyta; class Polypodiopsida; order Schizaeales; family Lygodiaceae; genus Lygodium; species Lygodium microphyllum. The sequence continues at coordinate 15,340,741 of NC_141152.1, forward strand.
GAGGATTGATATGCAGCATGGAATTGAGAGCAATGGAGACTCCATTTACTGGTCACGCAGTCATTCAATGCGTCTCGGGTTTCGTAGAAACACGGTATGACTATTTTTTATGAAGGAAATGAAGGTTTTTTTACTTTTTATGATAGAAATGATGTTCTTATGCGATGAAAAATTGTTTGAGTTCTAGTTGTATCATGTTTAATTGCTATTTTTCGGAAAATTCTTATTTTGTAATGATTTACATGTGCTATTTAAATCCCACAAAACCCGAAATGAGATTTTTAAGGGTAAAATGATGGTTTTGTCATTTCGAGTGGGTGAAATGTATTCCTATGGGAAAAATGAGAAATAAAATTGAGTTTCAATATGCTGAAATGATTCATATGGAAAAAATCAAAAAATAATAGTGATTATTGATCAATAAATGCTAAAAATGAGTGTTTGTGAATGTATGGTAGTGACGGAGCATGAGGTTTAGCCTCAGTTTTCCCTATCTCTTTGTCAAAGTTCATGATTTATTGCTTTTCATACATCAAAACACGACAAAACGAACCCTTACACCTATGCAACATAAGAACTACTTAAAAGTAGGGGGTGGGGTGTTTAAATGATGCAATTTGGGTGTTGTTTATTACTGATTTTGCTTATCATATCATGATATAGGGTTCATTGTATTTTAATTAAGAGGATAGTAACATGAGCGTTGTCTCGACGCTATCCTTACATCACCGTAACGAGTTAATAAATGAACATTGGAAAGCTTGGTTGTGCATGCCATTTTTTTAATTGAAAATTATGTTTGAGCACATTAGGGTCATCTACTTTTGCATGTGCATATCAACCATGGTATCAGAATATAAAGACTGGATGCATAGCACCTATTTTTTGTTATGGATGGCCTACGCTTGAGTGTGGGAGATGACCTAAGCTGTAGGTTAGTTGATGGTTTTTCTTGGGGAATTGTTTGGTAAGACACATGGTATCTCCTGGAATAGCCTCGAGAGATGCTTCCCTATGTTTGTACTATGAGGTATTATGCCTATATATTATGGGATCTCCCTCTAAGAAGAAGGGATGGTAAATGTTAGACTATGACCTAATACAAACGCAAAATCAACGTTAGCATTTAGTGTAGAGTGAGTCTTAGACGTTCCTGGCCCGCGAGGCCGTGTGGTAGGGGTGTCTATTGGTGAGGTCCAGCTAGTGCCATAGCTAGTGCTAGCCCATTTTAGGTCCCATCATTCATCAAGATGCACAAGAGAAATAAGCTTTCCTGGAATGCTTTTATCTCACCCAACGAATGATTAAGAGCAAGTCGCATAGTGAATAGAAGTATTTCTAATGGTAAGACACACTCTTAAATGCACGAGATTGAACGGGGTGTAGCCTATAGCTCTCTTAAATTTGGTATTGTAAGCCCAAACTGCCACATACAATTTCTTATCTCAATGTCACTTACTTTTAGACACTATCTTACATAAAATCCATGTAAGTTGTCTATTCATACTCTCCACTACTTGACTATTTGCTTGTGGATTATGTGGGGTGGTTTTATTGTGTTTAATCTTCAAAACTTCTGTTAAGGCTACTATAATCTTATTGAAAAAGAGTGTCCCTCGGTTAGAGACACTAACTCCTTAGGTGTACCGAAACGGTAAACAATTTGTGCCATATAATAAAACTACCCATCTCCTTAGCATTATCCTTCATCATTACTCAAGCTTTAGACCACTTTGAAAAGTATTCCATCATTACAATGATATAACTCTTTTGCGTAGTCAATGAAGGGTGTATTGGTCCAACAAAATCGATAGCCCCTTTTTTGAAGGGTCTTTGACATTGTGTCTTTGATAGACATCACATCACTTAACATAATTGAAAGTGTGATGGAAAATCAATGGCCACCAATATCCAGCACATAGACAGTAAGCCATCCAGCAAAATGTCCCTCACATGGTGAATCATTGCATTCCTCCAAGAATAAATGGTACCTCATCAGGCACTACACATCGGTGATAAATCTCATCTACATCTTTCCGATACAAGATACCCATTATAATCAAAAAGCGTAGTGCTTGTCGCTTAATCTTTCTCTTCTCGGACTTTGGTAGAGTAGCCCCAACCTCTCCTATAGATAGATAATGTGTTATAGCTGCATACCAAGAAGGGATGGAAGCTGTATTAATTTTGAATAAACCTTTGATGCTACTTCCTTTAGCCATAATTTCCTTTGGCTCCCTGAAATCCACAAGACATTCCATAATGCCCTGCAGCTTTGGTGGCTTACTCTTAAGTTGACAATCAAACTCCTGCAAAGTGATTAATCACTAAATTGCCAAATGGTCAGGCATCTCCAACTTGTTCATCAACACTCTAAGTCCTTCCGCCTTCCTAAAAAATACCATCTTCTCATAGAGAATATAGTGCCTAAATTTCTTTATCATGAAAACAATAGCTAAATTTGGATTAAATTTCTCTTCCCAAATTTGGACTAAACAGTAGCTAATACTATGTATTGTTGTTGCTAAAAATATATAGAGGACTTCATCTCTTTTGGGTGCTTTTAGGACTAGCGTTTTTGCTAGTTCTTGCTTCACATCCTCAAAAGATACTTGACATGCTTCACTCCAATTAAAAAAATAATTAAAAGATAACATGTTTATCAATGATAATGTTCTTTCTCCCAATGCATTGATAAATCTTTGATAGTATCCCATTGATGATAGAAAGCTTTATACCTCTTTTGGAGTGTGTAATGGAGTCATAGTGACTACCCGGGGAGTCCACCTTATAGAACATTTAAGATACCATGTGAGTTTAAAAGAAAGTGTATTATATTTAGTAAAATTTACAAGATTATATTTACTAAATGGATTTTTTAATTATAATTTGAAAAGATCCATAAGTTTAGTCAAGTAAAAGGGGTCATTTTAAATACATGTTTCTTACTATCCTTTGAACACATGTTTTATAGATAATTTATTATAGGTGGACTCCCTGGGAGCAACTATGACCTTTATCTTTTTAGGATCGGTTGCAATACTAAACAAACTAACCACATGGCCTAATAACAACCCATAGGGAAACCCCCCCCCCCCCCCCCCCAAAGATGCACTTTCGTGGATTAAGAGCAATACAAAACTACTTGCAATACTCAAAATATTTCATTAAAATGATTAGCTGTCTATCCCTTATAGTTGCTGCCCCTAGATTATCGATAAAAAATTTTAACTCCTCTGGGGAGATATCACCAAAAGTCTTATAAGCTATTCATTGAGCCAAGTGCATTGCATAATCCAAAGGCCATCACCTTATACACAAAGGTACCAAAGATAGTGATAAACGTCGTTTTTAGCTTATCTTCCTTTGCAATAGCCATTTGGGTGTATCCAGTAAAGCAATCCATAAACGAATAGATTTCCCTACCTTTGCTAATTGATATAAAATTTGATCAATGAATGGTAATCAATCTTGAAGTGTCTACTTATTAAGCTCTCTAAAATCTATGCAAAGCTGAATTTGGTTATTCTTCTTGTTCCTTGATAACGACTTGTGAACACCACTCTATGTGTTGTACACCAGAAATATTAGGCTAGCTTTCCATAATTTTATCAATTCCTTAAATAGACCGTCCCTTATTTTGAAAGGAATATGCCTTACTTTTTGTCACATAGGGCAGCTATCTTCCTTTAGGGAAATGATATGAATAGCAAGGTATAACTCCAAGCAAAAATGTCGCAAAATTCCTAAATCAAGGACACATAGTCCTCCATTTCTTCCAAATTGATCATGAGTCCTAATTTAATTGGCCCTGAATCATTCATCATCCCAAGGTCGAACTCAATTATATATGCATCTCTTATCCTATCTTGAGACTCTATTAGTTCATTCAAAGTTGCATTATAGATATCCTCTGTAGTGGACTCCTCTTTTGATTTGTCACTTGATCTCTCTAGCAGATGGATTCTCTAGTATATCTAATTCTATAGAGGATAAATGAACTCTCTTACTTTGAGGAGATTCAAGGTAGACATCTACTACTACACATCTCGCACCTCTACCAAAGATCAACTGACCAATGGGTATATCAATCTAATAGTCTACTTGTAAGATCCATGGCCTACCTAGCAATACTTGATAGGTAGGCTACCCTATGAATCTGATAACCCTAAAGTCCAAAATGTATTCCACATTAGCAATAGTCATGTGGACTTTAGTTATGCAACCTTCAGGTTTCCTTAAATTATCAGCCATTCAAAGAATTGTGAAAGCATCTTTTTGGATTTCTAACCCTAATCTTTCCATCAATTCTAAACTCATGATGTTGACAGAGGATCCGGTGTCCGCAATAGCATGATCCACTAGTATGCCACCAATATATGCTACTACCCTTGGATAATGCTTTTTAGCATGTTCAAACCAATCATGTTCTACCTGCACTATGCCCAAGGGCTCCATGATATACCCAGTGCATAGAATCTTCTTGAATTCCTTGCACACTCCTGGAGATAGCTCAATCAAGTGCAGGACATTTACATCCAACTTAAACTCACAAAGAGAACTTGCTAAATCAAATTAATTTGCAATAGTTTTCTTCTCTCACCAAACCATTCTCTCATTTGGTCTTTGAATTTGGCAACACTTTATTGGGGTTATTTTTTCCATCAACCGCTTTTAACGGATCGGCTTCCACATTAAGATTAAGGACTTTGTCCCCTTATCATCCTATTTAGGATTTCTCTCAATAGGTTTTACCTTGTCTTTGTCACCCTCTTTACCCTTTTGACCTCTTGTAATGACCCGTAGATTAGAAGCTTTAGTGCCATTGATAGTACAACTTCAATAAGGCTAACTCCATTACCACTAGATAGCTCCTCTACAATAGCCTTCCCTCTTTGTAGTATTTATTTTGGTCCCTCATCTTGCTAGAGATTATTTCCTTGCGCTCAATGGTTGATTGAACCTGGTTGTTTACTTCCTTATTGGAGAGAGCTAATCTTGCTCCAACAAGCACTAGCTAAGTGGTCAGACTTGTTGCATATGTCACATTTAACATTTGGACAATTCCTAGGGAAATATTGGCTGCCACACTACTTCAGCTGAATATTGAGGGGTCACCCTCTTCAGGGTGTTGAATCCCCATCAAAATTTTTTGCTTCTTTAGGAATTTAACATCTTTGGTTATTTTTCTATACAATTCCATTATCATATTAGTATAATGCTTCATTATGTCCTTAACTTTGCCAAGAACATTTGATGTGATAGACTCATAGCTGTGATCCTCTACTTGTCGTTCAATTGGTCTAACCAACTGATTATCAATTGATTGCTACTGATTAGTTAGAATGACATTAAGGTTTGTCATTTGACTTTCATTATTTAGTGTAGCCATCTAGCTAGCTATCGACATAGTCACATTAGAGGGAGTTGGTAACATAGGCACACTTTGCATTATGCTTACTCTCCCATTCAAATTGGTCATAGATATTCCTTGATGTTGGGAGCTCATGCTTGACTGCCAAGACCCACTAACCTCTTATTGTTCAAGAATTTTAAGCCGAGCACCAATGGCTACCATTCACATAGCCAATGCGCTATCATCGCATGGTGCATTGTGCTCATGCAGTGGAACTACGAGCTAGGTTGCATGTGGTGTTATCCCACACTTGAGGACCGAATTCTTGTATCATTGTAGGTGTGGTAGGTGGCTTAGGGAAACAGGTCTAGAAGTCTTGCCCTTCAGGTGCTCCAAGCATGTAGGGGGGATGGGGCTAGGTAAAAAATCCCAAGTCCAGTGATTGTGGCACTCGAATGATTTCAGGGACTTAGTCTTTTCCTTTTCTTTCTTTTTTTAATTTTCTTATTTTTCTTTTGTTTCCTTTTTATTTTTATTTTTATTCTTTTTTTTTGTTAGATAAACACAATCGACATCATAGATACACAGGTGCTCTTAGGCTGTGCCGATGTCCTCTTTTTGATGATGCATCATGGGGTGGCCTAAGGGATTTGCTAAAAAAGGCACAGCTTTCCTTGTAGCTCTTGAGATTAGCCCTAATGTTTAGAGGTGTGGTTGACAAAAAGGTGTCCACACCTTGTAAACTAGCTATTGTTCATGTCTTTGAGTACCTTCATATAAAAAGAGGGTAACAACATAGCCCTCATCGGGCCATGGCACAACTATCTATTCCTAGGTTGAGATAAAAAAAGAGTGAAGGTAGGTGGTGGGCCTCCTTGGCAATTGGCTTTTGTTTTAGTAGAAACCTAATGGTCCTAAGACAATTACAAGTTGTGATGAAAGCAGAGTCTTGATAGGATGAGAAATCCTCAAGGAAGTGTGTGATTGAAGGACGGATGTCTCTTGCCTCGAAGGTTAGGCACTCCTCAGGATTCTCTGCATTGGCATTGTAGATATTGGAAAAGTCATACCTACCATGCTCCTCCCTATTGTAATCCACTCCCTGCTTGCGAGAGGGTAGGGCATGTAGATAGGATGTTCCTTTCTTTAGGGAGTGCTGTAGAATGCCATCCATGCATCAAGGTTTGTATCCCAGATCCTTCTCTGCCACTTGGGCTGTGCCTCATAGCCTTGGACCATCTTGGGAATCTGGTACACCTTGTCCTACTAGTAGTATGAAACTTCGAGTGATAACTACGCTCCACTCCATGACCCATCAATTCACCAAGTTGTTGGCCATTTGAATTATGTTGTCCACTACTTCCACTAGTAGGACTTGGTCTAGGGCCCATGAGTAGAGGAATGATAGCGCAAAGGGACAAGTTTGGACTTCTCCTTCCTCCCAAATGCTCATTTCTTGGGGCCAATTGGATAGGATAGCAATCCTCACATTGTGGCACGAGCTCTCCAGGAAGCTATTGGAGTTGCGCTCTAGCTCTCTGTTGCACTTGCTTCACCAATTCCCGCCTTCTTCTCTTAGTTGCAATGATGTGCTCGGGTACTTGACTGCCTTTTGGATCTTCCTGGGATACATCTAGTAGTGGTGGGCTAAGCTCTCAGGCATGTTGCTCTTCTCCTAGGTCCTTCTTGAATTCTGGCCCTTGCTCTGGTAATTGCTATTGTGGGGTCGAAGCTAGGGGTGGATGCAACTGTTCCTGGTCATCAAAACCTAGCTCCTTTAGCTCATCAGTGGAGAGGATGGATTACCTCAAATACTGACATTATTCTTTTCTTATTGGGCTAGTACTGGTTAGGAGAGCATGCTCTTTCATGTCGTACTTTAGGGCTCTGGTAGTCAATTCTAACTTCCTTCTTGTCCTCTCCACAGAATCCTCATTGTCCATTTGCATTACATGGAGCACTATGCTTAAGAAGGCTTGCCATTATGCCTCCAAACTTTCCTCTGTGGCTTCGATTCTAGCCTCTACTAGCACACGCTTGCATTTTGCTATGGCCAAGTGCTCTGCAAGTTCTTGAACCCGTTTGAAGTTGTGCTCTTCCCACTATTTGGCTCTCTCTTTTAACTCCTCCTTACCCTTCTCCACGCTTTGAGACAACATCATTACCACGTGCCATTGTTCATTCCATACTTATAGCATATGTGTTTTTTCCTTGTTCCAGTGGTTTAGCTACTCCTCGACTATCTTCTAGGCTTATTGTGCCACATAGAGAGCTGCATGGAAGTTTCTGACAGCCTTTTGGGTAGATCTTCATTCTTCTATGCGTGGGCTTCTTGGTTTCTTTTTTGCTGTTGTCTTTTAGATTTTGCCATGATTTTTATCTCCTCTACCTTTTTCATTCTAGGTTCTTTAGCTCCTACTCTTGCAGCCCTTGGGTTGCTTCTTCCTTCTCTTTCTCCCAGCATTTGATTTCCCTTTCGAGTCTCCCTTGTTCCTCCGACTCTAGGGCAATCCTCTTTTTCAAGTCTTCTATTTCTTTTTTATATCCTACCACTCTTGTCTCCTCCTTGGCCCTTTCTAGCTACGCTAGGATCTCTTTGACATACTCGTCATATTTTGTGGCTATGGGCATCGTGGGGGGGATGTAGTCATGGAGGCCTCTAGCTTCTGCCTCTTGGGACCTTCCTTGACTCAGTGTTGGGGGCTGTGGCCAGTGGTCTTTTAGCTCCTGCGGTGGGGACCCCTACTCCCGTATCTAGAGCTATATCTTGCATCTTCGTTACCAAAAATTGCATCATGGACATTAACTCACTAGTGTCCATGGCAGCTCTGGTATCTTGGACACTCAAGGTGGTCGTAGCGTAGGACATGAAGATTGATGGGAGAGGTGCATTGGGGCCTTTCCCTTGCCTGATACTATCAGGACTACTTCAATTTCTAAGGCCTTGGTACTTCTACTTGGCTCTCATTCCCTCCGGGGGACTCAAGGTGGCTAGCTCTTCTATACCCAAACTCTCCTCCACTGACCTGTTCATAGCCTCGGCTATTTCTTCATCTTCCTTTCTCCTCCACTCTTCCACCTCTTGGTCTTCTTTTCTTTTCCTCTCTTCTTCAGCCCTCTTGGACTCTCTTTAGGCCCTCTTCAGTAGCTCAGCTCGTTCCTCCTTTGTCATTATTTCTTTTATTTCCTCCTATGGCTTCTATAACATGTCCCCTTGTCCACTTGTAGGACACGTCTTGGCAGCCCATCGGGAAGAGAGTTTAGAAAGCGCCGCCTGGCACTCACAAGGAATGTCACGAGGTTTGCGATCAAGGTCTTCTCGAGTCTGCCAAAGCGAAAGCATCTGGTCGTTCCCACTTGGGACCGACCTGAATCAGGGTTTTCCTAATAGTCAAGATCATAGGAGGTAGCTAGCGTCGAGCCCCAGACGAACCACTTTGCGTAGAACATCAGGGTCGAAGCGGATTTATACTGCACTTGGTTCAAGGAGAATGGGAAACCAGAGGGATGTGAAGCTCGATCTCTGCCCGTAGGGCATAGTCCCATTCCGTTCCCCTAAAATAGCACAAATCAGGACTCTAGCTCTATAGATTCTAGGTCATTGTTACCTTGCTGTCAATTCCTTTGAGAAAAGTTACCGCCTAACTAGGACCACCCTTCCGTAGGACGGACCCAGAGTCACGTCCACTGCACTTTCCTCGGGTTGCTTAGTTATCTAATTATCTACCACATTTAGTTTGACAAGCAAAAACAACTTCCTTAATTAACCAATTAATCACTGGTTCCTTCACGTAACTTAGCCACTGACACATAAAAACAATGTCAAGCAAGTTTCTTTTTCAACATTTGATCTTTATTTATCAGTCTTTAGAATACATCAAATAACCTGCTCGAAGACTATTCTAGCAATCCTCAAGAATCACTATTCCAAGTTCTGCCCCACGGAGAAACTACCTCTCCCTCTAGGCTCTTTAACCTGAAGTATTAGTTGTTCTTCCTGAATTAGTTCCTTGAGCAAAGAAGTACAAACAGTGCACCTAAGTGTACAATCACGAGCATTCCAGTGGTCGTTTGTACGGCCAACTGCTAAGGTGTGATTCCTTCTCCCCGAATACTTCTAGCCCTTTTGACCCAAATTGTCTATACTTTAGATTTCCTTATATTATGGTCAATAAATCCTGGACAACCCCGTTGTCCTAACTTGGTTGGCCAAATTGCTTCTTGGCAATTCACTACTGCCCTAAACTCGACAAGACAGTTCCCAACAGGGAGTGTTGTAGTAGGGCAACTACTCAATTCTCAAAGAAGCTAATTTGTAATTAGAACTTGCCAACCTTGGTCTAAGAAGTAGCGGTACTATTTTGTGATTTAGACACAAGAGCATATGATGTTGCAGCTTGTAGCACGAGATAGGTGTGGGATTATATCTTTCTTCGTATGGTCTTTCTTGATCAAGAATACCTTTGATCAAGATAAGGGCTTGGGAGTCCTCTTGACCCAATTTAAATCCTAACCCTACTAGGCCGATAAACGTTTTGGCCCTAGGGCTCCTAAATTCCTTGCGGAGGTCTAGCATTTGGTCAACTGATTCTTAGGGTGAGAACCCTAGATCAATCTTACGTCGGTGATTTGATAGCCCTAACATTTCGTGAATGTGGGTAGAACTTTTAAGATCGAAAATATTTAATTGGCATCCCAAGTGCGATACTAAGCAGAATTTTATCGTAGCTTAACTCTACCTAGCACATTGAGATGACCGTCATATGCTAACTAATCATACCTTTATGAATTTCATGTAAACTGCAAGATGTAACTGCAATTACACACAATTTACTCATGAAATTTAATGACCGTCTACGATTATCTTACAACCAGGAAATTATTACATAAGTGCATTATGTGTTATATGCCCTGTCCTTTGCATGATGCAACAAGGACGCCTTTGCACAATTCCATCTTTTAACTTATGCATCATAAGTTCAAAAATGCAACTATGACCATGGAAGTGCAAGCAAATGCAAGTACTCATCATGCAACTGAACTTTGTAAATCGAACGAGTATATAAATTTTCCAATGCATTTAAGTTTCCTATGTGAGTTAAAACATGCTTTGTGCATCCTTTCCATGCGGGAATATTTTTCGGAACCTGGGCATTCAAAATCGGGGCGTTGTCCACTCTCGCACTTTGGGTGGAAGCTCTTGTGTGCGCTCCTCTCAACTTTTGCTTAGGGTCCATTGACGAAGTAAACTTCGACTCAGCGAACTCTTCCTTGGCTCTCTTACGCGTTACGAAGTCACTACTGCCCGAGATTTCCTTCCTTGCACAGGAAATGGGCCTTGCAAAACACGGCTTAGTAAAAACTGAGTAGGGGTGAACTTGGCCTAGAGAAGCTTCAATAGAAGCTTCTCAATCTTCTGGATAACAGGGAGATGACGTGTGTTGGTGATGATGATGATGATGGGGGCAAATGGGGGCAACAGCAGCCATGCGGCGTGGCGTAGACGGCGGCGGCAGCAATCGGATGGCGGCAGGCAGATAGGCGACGAAAGCTTCTCAGGATACCCCTCCCCCTTTCAAGCTTGGGAGGGGGGGTTCATATATAAGGTGGGGGTGGGGGGCATGGCCACACAGGTGGCTATTTGCATATCCTCCTCCCATGCCCCTCCACAATCTCCTACTCACACTCCCTCCCGCCATGCAATGGGTGAAGGAGAGGGAGTTAATGTAAAAAAATTTGCAATTAAATCATTATCACTTTTCTCCCTTGAAGGGGAGTTCCCACAAAGGCCTACGGTTTTGAGCCACGGTTTCCTATGCACAACGCGGGGCTGGTATTGTTAATGCATGAGGATGGTGCACTTAGGCCAGTATTTCTTGGTTGCGGGAGATTACTTCAGATTGCTTTTGCGCGGGATAAAGGGTCTTTTAATATTTTGTTGTGGAAATATTACATTCTCTCCCCCTTAGAGGAATCGAGATGTCCTCATCTCGAGAAGATCTGGGGGTATTGTTGGTTGAGAGTACTTTCATCCATCCAAGTGGCATCCTCTTCGGGGTAATCTTTCCACTGGATGAGGTATTCTCTCAGGGTCCTGGATCTCAAATGCCTATCCCTTACATCTAAGATCCTATCAGGCCATAGCTCAAGGACTCCTTGGCTCGGCATTACAACTTGTTGATCATCAAGCACGTGGCTAGGGTTAGGCACATACTTTTTCAATAGACTGATATGGAATACATTATGAACTTTTAGGTTTTCAGGGAGTTGTAGTCTGTAAGCATTAGGCCCTAGGCACTTGAGAATCTTGTAGGCTCCACAATACCTTGGGCTTAGCTTTTTGCATTCACCCAAGGATAGGGAACTCTTCTTTGGACATATGCGAATGAAGACTATAACACCTTCAATGAAGGATCTGTCTTGCCATTTCAGGTCAGGTATACCCCACAACAAAATGGTGTTGCAAAAAGAAAAAACAGGCATATTGCAAAAGTTGTACGGGCATTAATGATGGCTGAAAAGATCTAAGACTGTCCATACTGCTATTTACATTATGAATAGAACTCCCACAGCTGCAGTTCATGGGATGACTCCTGAAGAATGCTTTGCTGGCAAGAAGCCTGATGTATCGCACTTGAAGGTATTTGGCTGAGTTGCATACGTTCATGTGCCAGATGAGCTACGGAAGAAGCTTGATCCAAAGGTAGAAAAATGTGTTTTAATTGTATACTCTTTAGAGCAGAAAGAGTATGGTTGTTATAACCTTGTCACAGGTGAGTTTAGAGTGAGCAGGGATGTTATCTTTGATGAGATGGGAAGTTGGTATACACCTGCTGGTTATGTTTTGGATGATGATAATGATCAGGAAAGCTATGTGCAGAAAGATAAACAAGAATCACGGAGTCTTAGTGGACCAGAAACATCATCTGGTACTACACCTACAGTGAGCTCTTGGTCTGGGAGACTAAGGAGTAGCCCCACATCTTCAAGTGGATCTATAAGTGTTGTAGGGAAGGACAAAGGAAAGAACAAAGTGCTGGATGGTAATGATGCATCTACCAGTCATTTGGGATTTGATAGAGATTCTAGTGGTTCGGAGAGTTTGGATTATGAGCTTAGCATTCCTTCAATCATCAGGACACCAGGTGTACAGAGAGCTCATAGTAATGTAAAGGCTCCATTGAGTGATCCGGTGGTACACAGATCTAGCAGGGTCAGATACCCTATTGAAAGATTTAGTTTTGAAGGTTATGCAGCTGACCATTATGCTTATATGGTGAAACTAGTTGAGGATGTTGAGCCCACTTGTTTTGAGGATGTTGTTGGTCATGCTCATTGGGATGCAGCAATGGATGAGGAGATGGCTGCATTAGAAGCCAATAAGACTTGGGATTTGATACCCTTACCTAGGGGTAAGAAAGCTATTGGCTGTAAGTGGGTTTACAAAGTCACGCATAATGCAGACGGTTCAATTAGCAGGTATAAGGCTAGGCTGGTTGCAAAAGGCTATGCTCAAACATATGGCATAGATTATGACGAGATATTCAGTCCAATTGCTAGGATGGCAACTGTTAGGTATGTGATTCCTTGGCAGCAGCCAAAGGTTGGAGTTTGGAGCAAATGGATGTTAAGAATGCCTTCTTGCATAGTGAACTGCAAGAAGAAGTGTATATGGAGCAGCCAGCAGGTCATGAGGATTTAGAGCATCCCACATATGTGTGCAGGTTAAAGAAGGCACTGTCGAAGGGTTTTCGAAAGCAAAGTCGCGACCACAGAGGACCTTGACTAATTTCAGGATAGAAGATCAATCATATGAATAGGCAAGATGAGCGGATTTGTGAGCAGTAATAGATCTGCCAAGCTCCCAACTATAGGGTCTTCACCAATCCTTTTGGGTTCTTCGTCTAGTAATACGTAAAGAGCTACTGCCTCTACAAGCGTAGCACCTTCCTCCCCGTCAGTATTAGCAACATTTCAAGCACATGGCATGTTTTCGCCCTGTTAAACCAGTACATTCCACTGTAAATCACAAAGAGACATCTTGGACATGTGATTATGGGGAGCATCTTCCATGGAAAAGTCGGTTAATCCTTCAGTTTTCATGACAGCATTACAATACGAATGGATTATGGCATCGGCACATGGCTCTTGTAAGTTTCGCAAAGCTGATTAATACTGGACATCACAAACTCCAACATACATGAGAATGCGGGAAATAGTTAGCCTTCCAGCCTTCTTGAAGAGGTTTAGTACTAAATGTTAATCTGAGAAACATCTGTAGGTGCTAGATGCGATCCAATACATAACTCTAATTCGCATGACACTGCATGGTCAAACGAGCAATTGCATCAAGGATATTATACTCTCCTCTGTTGGCTACTCTGTGGTGATATTCCTCGTAAAATAGGCTGGCAAGAAAAGGGAATGACTGGCAAATCCAATTTACAAGAATCTCTTCCGCACCATTGTACTGGATCAACTCCAGGTCTATGGTGATAGCACCAAAGTCGTTTGCTGAAACCTTTCTTTACCTTCACCTGACTCAGTTTCCTCAAATCTTTCCATCAGCATGCTCACTGCTACACTGAATTCCAAAGTTCTCTCATTCAATGTTCTCTTTTCATCTGCATTTTGATTGACATTCTCAAGAGAAGACTGCATAGTCTCTTGTTGAGGTGACTGTTCTCTTGCCTTTAAATTCGTTGTGGACATCTTGCTGGAGCTGGGATCCACAGACAACTCTGAAGTATCTGTTTGATTAGAGATGTTTTCTGTCACCTCATCAGGTGATTCATCCTTTTCTTCATGTGAATGCATTAGACTGTTGATATCTTCTGGAATAGAGGATGATTCACAAACATTTACCTCTGCACTGTGCTCTGTAAATTCACTTTTGGTTGGGTCAGGTTTCTTGCAACTTGCGACAATATCTGGGTCCTGGAATCCACAAGGGGTGTTGATATCACACATGTGGTCATAATCCAAGAATGGTTTTCTGGTATCCTCACATTTTAATCTATTCAATTCCTTTGTAGAGCTCTATTTTCCTCCTCCTAAAAGTATTGTAGAATCTTCACTACCGACAAGCATGCTGTCAAAGGAATTCTCCACATGCTTTTCTAGTTGAGCTCCACGCAAAACATTTTCTGTGATATCTTCATCCTCCAAGTTCCCCCATTTGAACTTTGGAGTATCTAGTAAATTAGCACCAAGCTGATATTCTGCTGCCTCTATCACACCCTCCCAAGCAATGGCATGAGGTTGTCTATGCTCAACCTTTACTTTGTGCATCCGAATGCAATGCTTGCCCTTTGATCAGTGCTATTGCTCTGCTCAACAATCCTGTCTCAGCCATGGCTTTATCCTTTTGTGTTAGAATGCCACATGCTTGAAGCCCGACCACATATGTCTGTAAAACTGAAGTGCCTTCTCCCCCTGGTCTAGCTCTACATAAGTGGTGAGCATTGCAGTCCACGAGACAACATCCGGACTTGATAAGCCATCAAACACAATCTCTGCTTTCGCAATGCTTCCACACTTTCCGTACATAGAGATCATGGTATTCTCAATAAATATGTCTAGATGAATATTTCTGCAAGCATCAGCATTTGGTAGGTTTCCATACTTGACATACATGCCAACTAGAGCATTACACATAAGTTCCTCTTGCTCCAAACCCCTCTCCACTATACTGCCCACACAGAACAAAAATGCAAACACAACGACTAAGTATGTATAAAGTAACAAATGGCACACACACAACTTTTTGGTGGATTCCACACCTCGGATGCGCAGCAATACGACATCCACCCCCTCTGATCCTGCGCATCCTTTGGATGGGCCAACTACCCATGATCATTATCGTCAAGATCCACGAACACATCAATCTCTTCATTGTGTATTTCCAGTATATCAGCAAGATTATCTGTCATATCATCTGTCTCTTCTACTGGAGTTTCTACTCGTTGCTCTTCTCTTGCAAATTCTTCCAATGCATAATCCCCATCATCTCTTTTCTTTAAAATCTTGATTCTTTTTCCTGCAATGGGCACTCTAAGCACTGTCCCATCCAATTCTGTCAGCTCATATGTTGCATTGTCAAAGACATGTCTGACTATGTATGGCCCAAACCATCTTTTCACCATCTTCCAAAGTTTCTACAATAAGTTCTTCAATTTCCGCATGGCTCTAGTATGGCTCTCATTCCAAAAAAAAATCTGCCTCTTTCGAAGCAACTGATATAAACAATCTGCTATGTGTGCAAAATGGGGTATCCAAATCATGTAAAACACACAGGCTCCAATGAATATCTGTACCTCTGAAGTGGTAGAACAATACTTCGTAATCTTGCCTATAGCATCCACCTCCTCAGGTGAAGGTTTCCTAGTAAAGATCACCATAGGGGCAACAATATCTGGATTCACACATCCAATCTCATGCGAGAAAAAAGCAAACCCCCTTCCATGTCGCTCAAGCATATCCTGAAAGCATTTCTTCTCTAAAGGTAGCAAGAAATCACCATTTCCAATTTTTAATTCAGCAAGAGTCTCTGCTGAAAATTTATGGCCTATATGCTCTAGATTCCTCAAAATTGGCTGTTTGGCAACCCTCTCTATTTGCTGATCGCTGTCAGGTGGAAGCAGTACAGCTACCGGTTTCACCTTCTTATCCACAGTCTTGTATTTTGTGTCAACCTTGGCTTCATTATGATCCGCTCCATTACTCAAATCTTGCTGTAAATCAGCAATTCTGCACTCTAGTGGTGGCTGAATATCCTCAGCCCTCTACTCTATGGATTGCATAGGAATAGTCCTAAACTCTAGATGCTGAAATATTTCAGCAGTAAACTCTGTTGGCTGAAAGTTTTCAGCCCTCTGTGTCTCTGTAGGCTGATTATAATCAGCCGGAAACTCTATTTGCTGAATTTCTTCAGCACTCGATACTTTTTGCTGAGTCATCTCAGCCTCTGACTCTATCTGTTACACAAAATCTGAAATTTCATGAAACATGTCCAGGGACTGCACTGATACATTACTATAACAACTCTACATATCAGCTTTCAGTATATTTTCCATCTCTGTCATCGTATCTGCACAAACCATACTATCATACATCCCATCTATATGCTCATCATCCTCTAAAACACTTGCATTTTTCAAATCTTTCTCCTTCCTGCATATGTACTGCCCGGCAGCTCTAGGCAACTTAGAAATCTTCTGATAACTCATCGAACTGTTTGTTGAAATTCCAACAAAATTGGAGGAGAAAACACTCCTGCCAAGAGACAAGAACTCTAGTCTCCTCTGCTCTGTACCACCGTCATCTCACGGAACAGTGGTACCTAATGAAAACCCGAATCACTCACAGTGGGCAAAGGTGCATCTCGGAGAGTATCTCTTTTTCTTGCATGGTTTACACACACAGTCATAAATTGGACTGCTCTCATACCATCTTTACTACGAATCCATGCATAAGCAGATCCATCATCCATTACTTTTGTTTCCATGAGCATCTCTGTGATGAATGGCTGTCCAAGAATTATGGGATAAGAGCATGAATCCTGCACAAAGAAATGGAAATTCTCCTCTACATCTCCAATAGAAATCGTGACACTGGGACAGGCAGCATACAAATCACCTGCAGTGTTGTTAGCGGCTCTCATATGCCACCCATGCTCAGCATCCATACGCCATCTATTACTTTCATAAACTCCACGAACTATGAGATTAATCTCTGAACCATGATCCACCAAAGCAACATAAGGCACCTGTTTCTCTCCAATTTTTACCATTGTTTCTGTAGTTGCCCTAGCCCAATGACTCCATGAAAAGTGACTACGCGGTACCAAGATAGGCTCTTCAGTTCAGCATAATGCATAGGCTGAACCCTCTTCTCTGTCTACGGAAAAACAGAAGCATTCTCAACCATAACCTCATCCTCATCCTCATCTAACTCCCCAATCAAAACTCCCTGTGTATCTTTAGTAGGCAATGCATGTCTTTTCCTCTTCAGGACTTCTTGGAACTGATCTTGAAACTCTCTTTTTGAGATGCCCAAAACCTCAGAAATAGTAAAAGTCACCTCACTGCCAAGTATCTTATCATCAAAGATTTTCTTCGTGTCCATAGATGTCTCAATATCGGACATCAATCTAAACCCTGGCTGCTTTCTCTCTCTAGGCTCTTGCCTCTTTTCTTTCTTTTGAGCATCTTCCATCTGTCATTCTGGCCCTGGTCTCAAAGACGGCCCTGCAGTAGGTGGAGTAACAAACTCACCCTCTCTAGTCTTTTTAGCTGCATTTGGATTCTCTTCATCCCTCTTATGTTTCTCCTCAACAAGTACATCTACTCCCTGAGATTTAGCCAAGTAGGCAAAAATAGTGTACCTGTCAACAAGCGAATCCCAACCTGTCTCACATCTGATGCTAGAACCTGCACTAGTCAAAACAGTCTGTTGAATTTTCCCTTTGTTTGCCGTCTCCATAGTATAGGTCCATAATGCTGACTGATTCTCTGATCCTTTCTCAATCTGGACTCCATATGCAAAAGCATCTCCTCTAGCTGCCACATAAGAAGTACGCGCAGCCATATCATCTACTAATTTCTTCATTCCGCCTTTCCCAAAATTGGTAGCAAGCGGAGCTCCTGTTTAAGTCAACCAGATCTTGCCATCTTGTCCCCAAAATACCTAATTCTTCCTCCTTGTATCTTGAAAAGATTCACAATCCCTGCAATGCTGATGGTTCGTACTATCACACCAAATACATCTTCGATCTCTTCTCGATGCATTAGGAGCACTCCTAGGTGCAATAGGAGCACTAGAAGAAATAGTAGCCGCAGTCGAAGCAAACTGCTCTTTCAATTTTCCCACCAATTCTGCTTTAACTGACTCCAGTGTCAAATCCATTATACCTTTGATTATGTCATCAAGAGAGGAAGGGATCGATGGAGCGGATGGTTTTGGAGCAGAAGGAGCAGGCATCGGTCTTGGAACAGGAGGAACAGGAGGAGTAGAAACAGTAGGCACTAGCATAGGCCAAGAAACTGGCTGAGGAAGAGAAAAAATAACAGGGGTAGAAGCAGACATGGGAGCAAAATACGGCGTTGGTGTCATGGATCCATTCTGTAGGCGGGTCTTCCATATCCGCCTCTTGGTCAAAGTCGAGACCGCATCCTGGGCATCTTGCCAATCCGTTTTAAGACCCATAGGCTTCCTGCGATCCTCAAGAAGCTCTCCTAATTCTTCCTGAAGAGCAGCATCTGCAGCTTGCAAGAAAAGCTCAACTTTCTCAACATCCAATGCTCTTTGTTCAATAGCATCAAGCTGACTATACCTCTCTTCAAATTCTCGTATCAATTATGAAGCAGCTAGACCTTTGTTTGGCATGTAGACCCACTCTCCAAAGGACCACAGTGTAGCCATCCCAAATTCCTCAAGAAAATACTCCTCTTTCAGGGCCTTCTTAAAATCTTGCCAATGCGAATTTTGAAGGAAGAGAGCAGTCACTTTTGCCCTCAAGGCGGGTGTGACAAGGTGAAGAAAATACTTACTCATAAGTCCTGTTGGTACTCCAAAAAAAACCATCTTGATCTCATACATCTTCAAATAAGCCGATACATTATGGCCATCAAATAGCTTCTTCTCATTTTCAACTGCTTCAATCGCCTTAGTCGCGCTATTTGCATTCTCTTGCTCCTAATATAGTTGTCTTTGCTGAGACAACTGTTGTTGATGCAACTGCTGCTGCTGCTGCATATACAATTGTGTCTGCTGATTTTGAAGTTGCATATACATAGACATATTCTGCAAAATTTGCTTTAAATCATCCGTAGAATTACTTGAAGCAGCAGTCAATGATGGAGCTGAAGTAGAGGACAAAGCAAGAATCATAGAAGAGGCTAAAATGGATGCTGAAGTATCTCCCATCCTGAAATTTAAATGCGACGCTTTCACCTCAAGTTCACCAAAGATGTCGAAGGGTTTTCGAAAGCAAAGTCGCGACCATAGAGGACCTTGACTAATTTCAGGATAGAATATCAATCATATGAATAAGCAAGATGAGAGGATTTATGAGCAGTAATAGATATGCCAAGCTCCCAACTACAGGGTCTTCACCAATCCTTTTGGGTTCTTCCTCTAGTAATACATAAAGAGCTACTGCCTCTACAAGCGTAGCACCTTCCTCCCCATCAGTATTAGCAACATTTCAAGCACATGGCATGTTTTGGCCCTGTTAAACCAGTACATTCCACTGTAAATCGCAAAGAGACATCTTGGACATGTGATTATGGGGAGCATCTTCCATGGAAAAGTCAGTTAATCCTTCAGTTTTCATGACAGCATTACAATATGAATGGATTATGGCATCCGCACATGGCTCTTGTAAGTTTCGCAAAACTGATTAATACTGGACGTCACAAACTCCAACATACATGAGAATGCGGGAAATAGTTGGCCTTCCAGCCTTCTTGAAGAGGTTTAGTACTAAATGTTAATCTGAGAAACATCTGTAGGTGCTAGTTGCGATCCAATACAGAACTCTAATTCGCATGACACTGCATGGTTAAACGAGCAATTGCATCAAGGATATTATACTCTCCTCTGCTCGCTACTCTGTGGTGATATTCCTCGTAAAATAGGCTGGCAAGAAAAGGGAATGACTGGCAAATCCAATTTACAAGAATCTCTTCTGCACCATTGTACTGGATCAACTCCAGGTCTATGGTAATCCCCTCTCCCACATCAAAAACCTCTGAATCTTGCATGATAAACTCTGATCACCTCTGACACTGCATTTGCTTCTGAACAACTTCCTGAATCTTGCATGATGATGCGTCCAGATCAATGTAGTACCTTGATTGACACTGCTATTCAGACTGAACAACCTCCATAATCCTTCTAGCCTCCCCTATGCTGACCAGCCTATGGAGGACTCTAATGTGAGATCTAGAGTATTCACCCAAAAGTAAACTTGTAATCAGGAAGTACTGTTCACTTAGCTACAATGGCCCTTCCCACCTTTTACAAAATGATATAGATTGCCCAAGTCAATACACTGGTTTCAGATCTACAGCAGCAGGTCTGAATAAGTGACCCCTTTTTCACTGTGTCAGGAACACCATAAAGTTATTGCCAACCATGTCAAAGTTTCCTTCTCTAGTGTAGAATTTCACAGCAAAACCGCGTCTCAGGACTGCCCCGCTCATGAATCACAGTTGAAAACGTGAAAGTTAATGGTGTCTGCACACCAGGAGCACGTAGGAAATCTGCACATGTGAGGTGTGAAATATCATGAGTCACTTCAAAGAAGCCCTTTGCGCTGGCACCTCTGACGTGGACAACACGTTCAGAAATCCTCTCACGGTCAAACTGAGCAAGCTTTTCAACCAAGCGATAGTCCTCCAGAAGAATAGGACCTCTGGTGCCGACAGTCAAGGATGAGTTGTTGTTCCATACTGGAGCACCGGAGTTTATGGTGAAGAAGGGGGAGTTGTAAGCACTAGACGGGCGGAACTTGTAGGGGTCCATGGTGACAATGCTGTAACAGATTGGAATATCGCACGCTGGCAGCTGGAGATTGAACTCATCAAGTTGGTTATGAAGTTCCAGTATAGTCCGTTGAATCTTGCGTTCACCTCCAGAATGTGCATCATAGCGCTTGGTACCAACAACATCAATCTCATCAATGAAAACTATTGATGGGGAAAGGTCATCGGCAACTCTAAAAAGCTCTCTGACCAGCTTTGGTCCATCTCCAAGGTACTTCTGTATAGTTCACTACCAACAACACGTAGGAATGTAGCTGATGTAGAATTTGCAACAGCCTTCATGCGTCTCTCTCTCAATGCCCTCCATCATCTTGATTCTGTGCATATTGCTTTCATATCAGCTCCTCATTCTGCTTTTCTATTTTCTGCTTTTTCTTCCCCCTGTCGAGATTCCTTCCACCCGATACAAAAGCAGGTTCCCCTTTTTCCAGAAAAGTAGCCCCTTTTTCCCCAAGAAAGCGGGCCAATTTTAGCATATGCTGTAACAAGTGCAGCTAGCCTATCAGAAACATATTGGGCATCTGGCCAGCTCCCTAAGCGCTGCAGATCTATAGCTACAATCTTGTATGCTCTGACACACCAGCAACTCAGGAACACCTGATTGGAGACGATAGGGCACCCCGAATTGAGAATTTTTTCCATGTGATAAGTATCAAAATTTGTCAATGCCCTATTCAAGTTCTCAAACAGATAGCACCAAAGTCATTGCTGAAACCTTTCTTTACTTTCACCTGACTCAGTTTCCTCAAATCTTTCCATCAGCATCCTCGCTACTACACTGAATTCCAAAGTTCTCTCATTCAATGTTCTCTTTTCATCTGCATTTTGATTGACATTCTCAAGAGAAGACTGCATAGTCTCCTGTTGAGGTGACTGTTCTCTTGCCTTTAAAGTCATTGTGGACGTCTTGCTGGAGCTGGGATCCACAGACAACTCTGAAGTATCTGTTTGATTAGAGATGTTTTCTGTCACCTCATCAGGTGATTCATCCTTTTCTTCACATGAATGCATCAGACTGTTGATATCTTCTGGAATAGAGGATGATTCACAAACATTTACCTCTATAATGTGCTCTGTAAATTCACTTTTTGTTGGGTCAGGTTTATTGCAACTTGCGACAATATCTGGGTCCTGGAATCCACAAGGGGTGTTGATATCACACATGTGGTCATAATCCAAGAATGGTTTTCTAGTATCCTCACATTTTAATCCATTCAACTCCTTTGTAGAGCTCCGTTTTCCTCCTCCTAAAAGTATTGTAGAATCTTCACTACCGACAAGCATGCTGTCAAAGGAATTCTCCACATGCTTTTCTAGTTGAACTCTAGGCAAAACATTTTCTGTGATATCTTCATCCTCCAAGTTCCCCCATTTGAACTTTGGAGTATCTAGTAAATTAGCACCAAGCCGATATTCTGCTGCCTCTATCACACCCTCTCAAGTAGTGGCATGAGGTTGTCTATGCTCAGCCTTTACTTTGTGCATCCGAATGCAATGCTTGCCCTATGATCAGTGCTATTGCTCTGCTCAACTGTCCTGTCTCGGCCATGGCTTTATCCTTCTGTGTTAGAATGCCACATGCTTGAAGCCCGACCACATATGTCTGTAAAACTGAAGTGCCTTCTCCCCCTGGTCTAGCTCTACGTAAGTGGTGAGCATTGCAGGCCACGAGACAACATCCGGACTTGATAAGCCATCAAACACAATCTCTGCTTTCGCAATGCTTCCACACTTGCGGTACATAGAGATCATGGTATTCTCAATAAATATGTATAGCTGAATATTTCTGCAAGCATCATCATCTGGTAGGTTTCCATACTTGACATACATGCCAACTAGAGCATTACACATAAGTTCCTCTTGCTCCAAACCCCTCTCCACTATACTACCTACGCAGAACAAAAATGCAAACACAATGACTAAGTATGTATAAAGTAACAAATGGCACACACACAACTTTTTGGTGGATTCCACACCTCGGATGCGCATCAGTACGACATCCACCCCCACTGATCCTGCACATCCTTCGGATGGGCCAACTACCCATGATCATTATCGTCAAGATCCACGAACAGATCAATCTCTTCATTGTGTATTTCCGGTATATCAGCAAGATTATCTGTCATATCATCTGTCTCTTCTACTGGAGTTTCTTCTCGTTGCTCTTCTCTTGCAAATTCTTCCAATGCATAATCCTCATCATCTCTTTTCTTGAAAATCGTGATTCTTTTTCCTACAATGGGCACTCTAAGCACTGTCCCATCCGATTCTGTCAGCTCATATGTTGCATTGTCAAAGACATGTCTGACTATGTATGGCCCAAACCATCTTTTCACCATCTTCCGAAGTTTCTGCAATAACTTCTTCAATTTCCGCATGGCTCTAGTATGGGTCTCATCCCAAAAAAAATTCTGCCTCTTTCGAAGCAACTGATATAAACAATCTGCTTTGTGTGCAAAATGGGGTATCCCAATCATGTAAAACACACAGGCTTCAATGAATCTCCGTACCTCTGAAGTGGTAGAACAATACTTCGTAATCTTGTCTATAGCATCCACCTTCTCAGGTGAAGGTTTCCTAGTAAAGATCACCATAGGGGCAACAATATCTGGATTCACACATCCAATCTCATGCGAGAAAAAAGTAAACCCCCTTCCATGTCGCTCAAGCATATCCTGAAAGCATTTCTTCTCTGAAGGTAGCAAGAAATCACCATTTCCAATTTTTAATTCAGCAAGAGTCTCTGCTGAAAATTTATGGCCTATATGCTCTAGATTCCTCAAAATTGGCTGTTTGGCAGCCCTCTCTATTTGCTGATTGCTGTCAGGTGGAAGCGGTACAGCTACTGGCTTCACCTTCTTATCCACAGTCTTGTATTTTGTGTCAACCTTGGCTTCATTATGATCCGCTCCATTACTCAAATCTTGCTGTAAACTCAATTCTGCACTCTGGTGGTGGCTGAATATCCTCAGCCCTCTACTCTATGGACTGCATAGGAACAGTCCTAAACTCTGGATGCTGAAATATTTCAGCAGTAAACTCTGTTGGCTAAAATTTTTCAGCCCTCTGTGTCTCTGTAGGCTGATCGTAATCAGCCAGAAACTCTGTTTGCTGAATTTCTTCAGCACTGAACACTTTTTGCTGAGTCACCTCAGCCTCTGACTCTATCTGTGACACAAAATCTGAAATTTCATGAAACATGTCCAGGGACTGCACTGATACATTACTGTAGCAACTCTGCATATTAGCTTTCAGCGTATTTTCCATCTCTGTCATCGTATCTGCACAAACCATACTATCACACATCCCATCTATATACTCATCATCCTCTAAAACACCTGCATTTTTCAAATCTTTCTCCTTCCTGCATATGTACTACCTGGCAGCTCTAGGCAACTTAGAAATCTTCTGATAACTCATCGAATTGTTTGTTGAAATTCCAACAAAATTGGAGGAGAAAACACTCCTGCCAAGAGACAAGAACTCTAATCTCCTCTGCTCTGTACCACCGTCGTCTCGCGGAACAGTGGTACCTAATGAAAACTCGAATCCCTCACAGTGAGCAAAGGTGCATCTCGGAGAGTATCTCTGTTTCTTGCGTGGTTTACACACAGAGTCATAAACTGGACTGCTCTCATACCATCTTTACTACGAATCCGTGCATAAGTAGATCTATCATCCATTACTTTTGTTTCCATGCGCATCTCTGTGATGAATGGCTGTCCAAGAATTATGGGATAAGAGCATGAATCTTGCACAAAGAAATGGAAATCCTCCTCTACATCTCCAATAGAAATCCTGACACTGGGACAGGTAGCATACAAATCACCTGCAGTATTATTAGCGGCTCTCATACGCCACCCATGCTCAGCATCCATAGGCCATCTATTAATTTCATAAACTCCACGAACTATGAGATTAATCTCTGAACCATGATCCACCAAAGCAACATAAGGCACCTGTTTCTCTCCAATTTTTACCATTGTTTCTGTAGTTGCCCTAGCCCAATGACTCCACGAAAAGTGACTACGCGGTACCAAGATAGGCTCTTCAGTTTCAGCATAATGCATAGGCTGAACCCTCTTCTCTGTCTATGGAAAAATAGAAGCATTCTCAACCATAACCTCATCCTCATCCTCATCCAACTCCCCAATCAAAACTCCCTGTGTATCTTTAGTAGGCAATGCATGTCTTTTCCTCTTCAGGACTTCTTGGAACTGACCTTGAAACTCTCTTTTTGAGATGCCCAAAACCTCAGAAATAGTAAAAGTCACCTCACTGCCAAGTATCTTATCATCAAAGATTTTCTTCATGTCCGTAGATGTCTCAATATCGGACATCAATCTAAACCCTGGCTGCTTTCTCTCTCTAGGCTCTTGCCTCTTTTCTTTCTTTTGAGCATCTTCCATCTGTTGTTCTGGCCCCGGTCTCAAAGACGGCCCTGCAGTAGGAGGAGTAACAAACTCACCCCCTCTAGTCTTTTTAGCTGCATTTGGATTCTCTTCATCCCTCTTACGTTTCTCCTCAACAACTACATCTGCTCCTTGAGATTTAGCCAAGTAGGCATAAATAGTGTACCTGTTAACAGGCGAATCCCAACCTGTCTCACATCAGATGCTAGAACCTGCACTAGTCAAAATAGTCTGCTGAATTTTCCCTTTGTTTGCCGTCTCCATAGCATAGGTCCATAATGCTGACTCATTCTCTGATCCTTTCTCAATCTGGACTCCATATGCAGAAGCATCTCCTCTAGCTGCCACATAAGAAGTACGCGCAGCCATATCATCTACTAATTTCTTCATTCCGCCTTTCCCAAAATTGGTAGCAAGCAGAGCTCCTGTTTCAGTCAACTAGATCTTGCCATCTTGTCCCCAGAATACCAAATTCTTCCTCCTTGCATCTTGAAAAGATTCACAATCCCTGCAATGCTGATGGTCCGTACTATCACACCAAATGCATCTTCGATCTCTTCTCGATGCACTAGGAGCACTCCTAGGTGCAATAGGAGCACTAGAAGAAATAGTAGCCGCAGTCGAAGCAAACTGCTCTTTCAATTTTCCCACCAATTCTGCTTTAATTGACTCCAGTGTCAAATCTGTTATACCTTTGATTATGTCATCAAGAGAGGAAGGAACCAACGGAGCGGATGGTTTTTGAGAAGGAGTAGGCGATGTCTTGGAACAAGAGGAACAGGAGGAGTAGAAACAGTAGGCACTAGCATAGGCCAAGAAACTAGCTGAGGAAGAGAAGAAATAACAAGGGTAGAAGCAGACATGGGAGCAAAATACGGCGTTGAGGTCATGGATCCATTTTGTAGGCGGGTCTTCCATATCCGCCTCTTGGTCAAAGTCGAGACCGCATCCTGGGCATCTTGCCAATCCGTTTTAAGACCCATAGGCTTCCTGCGATCCTCAAGAAGCTCTCCTAATTCTTCCTGAAGAGCAGCATCTGCAGCTTGCAAGAAAAGCTCAACTTTCTCAACATCCAATGCTCTTTGTTCAATAGCATCAAGCTGACTATACCTCTCTTCAAATTCTCGTATCAATTATGAAGCAACTAGACCTTTGTTTGGCATGTAGACCCACTCTCCGAATGACCTCAGTGTAGGCATCCCAAATTCCTCAAGAAAATACTCCTCTTTCAGGGCCTTCTTAAAATCTTGCCAATGCGAATTTTGAAGGAAGAGAGCAGTCACTTTTGCCCTCAAGGCGGGTGTGACAAGGTGAAGAAAATACTTACTCATAAGTCCTGTTGGTACTCCAAAAAATCCGATCTTGATCTCATGCGTCTTCAAATAAGCCGATACATTACCGCCATCAAATAGCTTCTTCTCATTTTCAACTGCTTCAATCTCCTTAGTCGCGCTGTTTGCATTCTCTTGCTCCTAATATAGCTGCCTTTGTTGAGACAACTGTTGTTGATGCAACTGGTGCTACTGCTGCATATACAATTGTGTCTGCTTATTTTGAAGCTGCATATACATAGACAGATTCTGCAAAATTTGCTTTAAATCATCCGTAGAAGTACTTGAAGCAACAGTCAATGATGGAGCTGAAGTAGAGGACAAAGCAGGAATCGTAGAAGAGGCTAAAATGGATGCTGAAGTATCTCCCATCCTGAAATTTAAATGCAACGCTTTCACCTCGGGTTCACCAAAGATGTCGAAGGGTTTTCGAAAGCAAAGACGCGACCATAGAGGACCTTGACTTATTCTAGGATAGAAGATCAATCATATGAATAAGCAAGATGAGAGGATTTGTGAGCAATAATAGATCTGCCAAGCTCCCAACTACAGGGTCTTCACCAATCCTTTTGGGTTCTTCCTCTAGCAATACGTAAAGAGCTACTGCCTCTACAAGCGTAGCACCTTCCTCCCCATCAGTATTAGCAACATTTCAAGCACATGGCATGTTTTTAACCTATGCCTGATCTTAAATCGATAAGTTAGGGTTGAAAAATCAATTTACGCATAATCAACGAGTCATATGTTATGAAATGATAACGTACCTATCTTCAAGAGTTAAACAAATTGGCATAAACCTAAACACCTAAACCGCGGAGTACTTGTTGGGAATAAGTTAAGTTCCAAGAAATTCACTAGGAATTAATACGTAACCTAATCATACATATTGATAAAACTAAAACTCCTATACCCTAAATACTTGCCCACATTCACCGAATGTAGGAACAGTGAAACATATTTGGAAAGTGATCTAGGGTTTGTCCTTAAGAATCTTACGAGATGGAACTTGGAACCCTAGGACTGACAACGTCAGCCTAAGGAAATCAGAAACAGTTTGTTTCGTGACTCCATTCAATGAGTAGAATAAGTCTCATAGTTAGACGCGACACTTGTGCAACAAGTGCGGAGTCGTATGATCTTGTGATTGGATCACAAGGGAATGGCCAATTCTCGCAATGAGGTTGGCAGGTCCTTACGCAAGTTATCTTGCAAGAGGATGAATAATCATCCTAATTTAGTATCTTTCTTGAGTAAAGAAGATTGCTTGGAAGCAATAGACCAGCCGATAAACTGAAATAACCTATGAACTTAAGGTTTGACCAAGTCGGGATCATAGGGTACGCCCTAACCCAGGATATAGGGGATCTTGCCAAGTTGCAAGTCATCCCGGATTGAGTGCTGGATGCATTCAAAAGGAAGGATTCATTCCTTAGCAGTTTGCCAACAAAAAAACAACCAATGGATATGTTTGTGCTTGTTACAGATTTAAGAGCACTGTTTGGCTTTGTTTGATCAATGAACTAAAAGATAAATGTATATCTAATACTTCAGGTTGAAGGCCTGAAGGGAAAGGCAGCTTCAGTTACCCCCGACTGCCTGCCTGACCCTAGCCAAGGGGGTTGTTAACCGCGTCCGGAAAGTGGACCGAACCCGCTGCGAGAGGTCTCTCCGTTGAGCGCTACTTGGGGCAGGAGGACGCTTGGGTGCCAGGGGGGGACTCTGGCCGTAAATCCCTCGCCTTCCAAGCCCTGCACAAGAGGCTAACGTGACTCGGGATTGGATCTCGAGGCCCTCATACTAGTCTACGGGTGGAAACTTGGATTGGTAATCCCTGTGGATTGCTGGATAGCCTTTGGGGGGATTGTGGATAAGCCTATGGGCTGGACTTTTTGGTATTTCAAAGATAAATATGACAACTTGTTAATAAGGAACTTGTTTGACATTGTTTTTCTATGTCAAGTAATATGATTATGTGAAAGAACCAGTGCCTAACGGGCTAATTAAAGAAGCTGATTGATACATGTTCAACTAATGTGTTAGGAAATTAAATAACTAAAACAACCCGAGGAAAGTGCGGAGGATGGGTCATAGGTCCGTCCTACGGATGGGTAGTCCCGGTTGGCCGGGAACTTTTCTCAAATCACGATGGACAGCAAGAAGATTGCCAAAGAACACGAACAACAAAAGCGTTGACCTAGAGCTATGATTGATCTTGATTTACGTTGTTTTAGGGGAACAGAATGGGACTATGCCTTATGGCAGAGAGATTGAGCTTTGCATCCCTCTCGTTTCCCATTCTCCTTGAACAAAGTGCAGCGTGAATCCGCTTCGGACCTGGCGTTTCTGCGTAAAGTAGT
The DNA here is from genome assembly GCF_053477565.2 of Lygodium microphyllum. Classification (NCBI taxonomy): domain Eukaryota; kingdom Viridiplantae; phylum Streptophyta; class Polypodiopsida; order Schizaeales; family Lygodiaceae; genus Lygodium; species Lygodium microphyllum. The sequence continues at coordinate 15,369,745 of NC_141152.1, forward strand.
TCGCTTGGGTATGACGCTAGTTGCCATTAGGAAATGACCAATAAGGTGTTGAGATATCGAGCTCCACTCGTGATACGCCAGGGTGACCGTTGTATATTTATGTCACCGACTTGTCAGTTGCAGACGCGGTTGGTACACCGCCCATGAATAATAGCTACATGATAGCTATCCTTATCTACTCTAGTTCGTGGCTCAGTTAGTATGCCACCTTAGTTAGTTGAGTTTGGTTTGAGACCCATATATAGGGTTCTTCTATTTCTTTGTACTTGAGTTCTTTTGGCTTACACAACTAAGAAGAGGAAAACTTTTTTCAGCCTCCACCCTTGTGTGTCTTCCCCCATTGTGCAAGCAAGAAAGCTTCAAGCGAGACTCCTTCCTTCTCTCCCACAATCTTGACATGGTATCAGAGCCTTGTTCGTGGTAAGGAGCTCAAGAAAGCAAGCCAAGCTCGCGGTGGTCTGGTAAGAGGAGCAGTGTTGCTTTCATTTCCTGTTTTGGGATCAGATCTCTGCAGGTAGCACAGCCGGAAATTGCAGGAGTGCATTGTCTCAGGTTGAGACGCCCTTCGCGGTGAAGCAAGAGGGCAGTATATGCTGCGGGAGAGGGCTTTAGCCCTGGCGACCTTGTTTTTTTGATTTGAGGCCATTTCGGGGCCTGTTTTGCAGACGGAAGTTTTCTGCACGCACTCAAGAAAAGGCTCAGTTTTATGCTGTGCGACCACTGTTCTACAGGTCGGTGAAAAGTTACTGTAGAAATTGCATCGTATGCTTGTGCGCAGAGACATTGGGAGTTTCAGAATCATCCTTGGTTCCTGTTTATGCAAAATCGTCACTAGGAAGTGACTGTGTGGTCAAATACCACTTTCGCCAGTTTTGCAGATTTGCCCTTGTGAGGGTGAAGCTGTGTTTTTTGCAGTGACAGAATTTCTTGCAGTATTCTGTAATGGCATCTGATTCTCTTTCACAGATTGTCATTGAAAAGCTTGACAAGAACAACTTCCAGGCATGGAAGTTTAGAATGACGAATTTCCTTATGGGAAAAGGATATTGGGAATTTGTTGCAGGAAATGAAGAAGAACCAGTTCTTCCTGATGTTCCCAATCAACAACAAATACAGGCATTTAAAACATGGCATGAGAGAGCCAGGAAAGTTATGTATTGGCTGTCTATCAGTATTTCAGACTCTATGATTGTGCATATTCAGGATGCAAGTACGCCAAAGGAGGCATGGGATACTTTGTCAAAAATGTATAGCACAAATACGCAAGCCAGGAAAATGCAGCTCAAGCAAGAGTTGCATAATGTGCAAAGAGAAAGTATGAGCATCAACGACTACCACATGAAGGTGAAGAAGATTGCAGATGCACTTGCTTCCATTGGGTCGCCAGTGGAAGATGATGATTTAGTTTCCGTGACCTTGAATGGTCTAGGAAAGGATTATGCACAGTTTCGGACATCCATTTCAGTTCGTGAAAGATTTCCTGATTTTGAGGAGTTGATTGCTCTTCTAATTTCTGAGGAACAGAGAAATGGTGGTGCATCTTCTTCAGGAGGAACTTCAAAAGAAGCTGTCTTCTACTCAAATGCTGGAAGAGGTAGAGGCAGAGGTAGAGGAGGCCGATTTGGAGGCCGTGGCAGAAATCAGAATATGCAGCAAACTCAAGAAAACCAGTCCTATGGAGGAGGACGTGGTAACTCTAGAGGCAGGGGGAGCCAAAGAGGTCGTGGTGGATGGCAAAGAGGCCAAAATGCAAACAGTAATGTTGAATGCTACTACTGTGGTAAAATGGGTCATATGGCTAAAGACTGCTATAAAAAGAAGAATGACATCATGAATGGAAAACTGCAACAAGGGAATTATGCATCTTCTAGTAGACAGGGTGATGACAGAAATGAGCATTTGTTCATGGTGCAGCACATGAACAATTCTATGACAAGTGCAGAAGAAAGCAATGATGTATGGTATGTTGACTCAGGTGCATCAAACCACATGACAGGTCATGCAGAATGGATGGAGGATGCAAGGAAAATGGAAAAACCAGGATTTGTGGAGACTGGTGATGATACTGCACATCCTATTGTGCAGATTGGAAAAAATTCCCTTGTCTATGCAGGGTGGGAAAAAGAAATACCTATCCGATGTATTTCATGTCCTGAATATCACCAAGAATCTGGTTTCAGTTGGTCAAATGGTTGAACAGGGCTTGCAGGTCAGATTTAATCCTCATGGATGCTTTGTTGAGGATATGAAAAATAAAGGTCGCTTGATAGCAAAAGGAAAGAAGAAGGGCAGAATGTTTACATTGGATGCAGACATGTCTGAATTGAGTGCAGCAATGTTTGCACATGGGACCGGTGTAGTTGCAGATATTGATATCTGGCATAAACGCATTGGTCATGTTAATGTACACCGACTTAAATCAATGCAGGCCCAAAATATTGTTGCAGGATTGCCCAAATTCAAGGTTGCAGAAATGCATAAGGTATGTGAAGCCTGTCAGTTTGGAAAACAGGCAAGGAAACCATTTCCTAGACATGTTCAAGAGAGTGAGAAGCCATTGGAATTAATCCACTCTGATGTGTGGACTACTAAAGCTGCATCTCTTGGAGGCTGTCATTATTTTGTCACTTTTATTGATGACTATAGCAGAAAAATTTGGGTGTATTTTATGAAAAAGAAAAGTGAAGTTTTTGGGCATTTCAAAACTCTTAAAGCTATGGTTGAAAAAGAAACAGGCTTGCAGATAAAATGCCTAAGGTCAGATGGAGGGGGAGAGTACCTCTCAAATGAGTTTGCAAAGTTCTTGCAGGAGCATGGCATAAAGCAGCAATATTCATGCAGTTATACCCCACAACAAAATGGAATTGCAGAAAGGAAAAACAGGCATATTGGAGAGGTATCTCGTGCCATGCTCAATGAAAAAGACTTGCCAGATTTTTATTGGGCTGAAGCAGTTGCTACAACAGTCTACATAATGAACAGGACTCCCACTGCAGCAATACATGGAATGACTCCAGAGGAGAGGTATACTGGTAGGAAACCAGATATTTCTCATTTGAAAATTTTTGGTTGCATTGCCTATGTACATGTGCCAGATGAGCTGAGATCCAAGTTGGATCCAAAAGCTGAGAAGTGCATCTTTATTGGTTACTCTCTGCAGCAAAAAGGGTATAGATGCTATAACCCTTCTACTCGTAAGTTTACAGTGAGCAGAGATGTTGTTTTTGATGAGATGAGTAGCTGGTATAAACCAGTAAATGTGATTGATGATGAAGATGCACAAAATGGTAATGCTACACAGAATTCACAGCAGCAGTCACAAAATATTAGTGGACCTGGAGCGTCCTCTAGCAGTGGTTCACATTCTTCGCCATGGACAGGCAGATTGAGATCAGGAGAATCTTCTCAAAGCAATGCAGATAGTGGTATGCAGGTATCACGAAAAGGAAAAGAGAAGGTTGATCAGCCCATGTTTGATGTGAATGCAGGTCACTCTTATGTGGATGGTGAATCCAGTGGCTCAGAACAGAGCATTGATGATGAGTTGGGTATTCCTTCTATTGTTACACCTGGAGTAAGGAAGACCAGGGATGTTTTGAGAGCACCTGGGAGTGAACCTACTTTGCGCAGGTCTACAAGAGCTAGGTATCCTATGGATAGGCTGAAATATGATGGATTTACAGCCATTCACTATGCATATATGGTCAAAGTGATACAGGAACCAGAACCCACATCTTTTGAGCAAGCCATGGGAAAAGAAAAATGGGAGAAAGCCATGGATGAAGAAATGGATGCCTTGGAAGCAAATGCTACATGGGAATTGGTACCTTTGCCTAAAGGTAAGAATGCAATTGGCTGTAAGTGGGTTTATAAGGTGAAGCACAATGCAGATGGTTCTGTGAACAGATACAAGGCAAGATTAGTGGTCAAGGGGTATGCACAAACATATGGCATTGACTATGAAGAAACATTCAGTCCGGTTGCAAGGATGGCAACCGTAAGAGCAGTCATTGCTATGGCTGCATCAAAGGGATGGTCTTTACATCAGATGGATGTAAAGAATGCCTTCTTGCATGGTGATTTGCAAGAAGAGGTCTACATGGAGCAGCCACCAGGTTATGTGCATGCTGTTCATCCTGAGTTTGTTTGCAGGTTGAAGAAAGCCTTGTATGGCTTGAAGCAAGCACCTAGAGCATGGTCTGACAAGATAGGACAGTATCTTGTCACTATTGGCTTTCAGATTTCCAAGGCAGATTTCTCACTTTATGTGAGAAAAACAGAGAAAGGTATTATGCTGCTTGTCATTTATGTTGATGATTTGATTATGACAGGTGACAGTGATGAAGATATCCTTCATGTGAAAATGCTATTGAAGCAGAAGTTTGAGATGAAGGATTTGGGAGAGCTGCGTTATTTCTTGGGCATTGAGGTGATTAGATCACCAAGTGGGATACAGCTCTTGCAGAGGCAGTATGGATTGGACATGCTGTCCAAATATGGGATGACAGGCTGTAAGCCTATTTCAGTTCCTTTGGAGCAAAATGTGAAGCTGAGCACAGATGCAGGTGAGCTTCTAGAAGACCCTACTATGTACAGACGCATAGTAGGAAGTTTGATTTATATGACTATTACCAGGCCAGATTTGAGCTATGCTGTTGGATTGGTAAGTCAGTTTATGCAGGCTCCAAGGAAACCACATTTGGATGCGGCTAGACGCATACTTAGGTATGTGAAGTCCACATTGCAGTATGGACTATTTTATGAGACTGGGGTTCAGATACAGTTACATGGATACACTGATGCTGATTGGGCTGGTAGTATTTCTGATAGACGATCTACCAGTGGATATGTATTCTCTTTTGGGAGTGCTGCAGTCACTTGGAGCAGCAAGAAACAGCCTACAGTTGCCTTGTCGAGCACAGAGGCTGAGTACAGGGGTGCAGCAATGGCTGCATGTGAGGTAGCTTGGTTGCATAAGCTACTTTATGATATGCATCAATCTACAGATGGGCCAGTTGTCATTTATTGTGACAACATGAGTAGTATACACTTGGCAAATAACCCAGTCTATCATGCTAGAACAAAGCACATTGAGGTGCATTATCACTATGTGCGAGAGAGGGTTTTACTAGGTCTTATTGATCTAGTTTATGTCAGCACAGAGGATCAGGTAGCTGACATATTCACGAAGGCATTGGGCACAGAGAAGCTGCGCAAGTTCAGAGACCTGCTTGGTGTGCAGGAATTGGGATTGAGCTCGAGGGGGAGTGTTGAGATATCGAGCTCCACTCGTGATACGCCAGGGTGACCGTTGTATATTTATGTCACCGACTTGTCAGTTGCAGATGCGGTTGGTACACCGCCCATGAATAATAGCTACATGATAGCTATCCTTATCTACTCTAGTTCGTGGCTCAGTTAGTATGCCACCTTAGTTAGTTGAGTTTGGTTTGAGACCCATATATAGGGTTCTTCTATTTCTTTGTACTTGAGTTCTTTTGGCTTACACAACTAAGAAGAGGAAAACTTTTTTCAGCCTCCACCCTTGTGTGTCTTCCCCCATTGTGCAAGCAAGAAAGCTTCAAGCGAGACTCCTTCCTTCTCTCCCACAATCTTGACACAAGCAAAACCCTAATTCAGGTCGATCCTAAGTGGGAACGGTCGGAATACTTCTGCTACATGGCAGACGCGGAAAGCCCTAGACCGCAAACCCCGTAACGTTCCATGGGAGTGCCGGGCGGAGCTTTCTAGACATCCTTTCCAATGGACTGCTAAGACGTATCCTGAAGATACAAGTGAACACGTTACAATTGGTATCAGAGCCGACTAACAACAACGGAATTGTTTTTATGAAATCTTAATAAGAAGAAGTAAAGCAAATGTTGATGTTCCAAACATTTCCTTACCTTCAATGCTGTCTTACAGAATTACGAAGCGTGGAACAAGTTCTTAGTATTTCGAATCATGTTTATGATTGCAATGCATTCTCCGCATTATCGACAAAGGGTTGAGATGATGAACATCCTGGAGCAAATCTAGAATCCACCACCTTTATACATGGAATGAAGATGGACGGGTGCCTCAGGAATCTACTATATAGCTGCCCACTAGTTTGCTTACCTACAAACCAACCTAAAAAGGATCAAGTGATTCGAAGACTTGAAAGTCGTAAAGCTGTTCATTTTTGTGGAAGCTCACGTAAACTCAACTTTACATATTCGAGGTCGAAGGGTTGAGATGAACTCATATGTGTATGAAGAAGTAACCTGTGTAATCCCTGCCGACAGGATTAAAGTGTTGGGGTGCCATGAGAAGAATGGGTTCCAAAGGAAAGGGTACCCTGAACTTCCAATGAGTTACCGAGTCCTAAAGATCCATGACCCAAAACCATACTATTATACAGTTCCTGTAGATAAATGTAATACATTGTTGTTCTCCCCAAACTAAATGTAACAGTTGGTTTCTCATCGCAAGAAATGTTGTATTTCGAAAGGGCTATGCCCATATAAATACAAATAAGACTTCTTTTTATCAATGTCTGATTGTGCATGAGAATTGATAAAAATTTAAGTGGTTAGATTGCTTGGGTGATAGCAAAATTAAAGATGCAATATAAATCAATAACGTTTATCGTATAATAATGTTAAGAAACCTTTATCCAGGCACAACCCCAAGTACAGGTTCCTAGTTCGCCTCCTACATCAAGTACTGCTGTAATCCAGGAGAAGAAGTTTCTTCTCAAGCAAATTAAGCCACCCGAATTTGACGGGAAGGGAAAGTTTGTCCAAGCAGATGCTGAAATTTGGATTGAATCCATGGAAGATTACTTAGAAGCAGTCGGTGCTGCACCCGCCAATCAGGCTATGCTCGCCAAGCTAAAGCTCACCGATGAAGCTGGGCTTTGGTGGAAGCAATGGTACAGGGATCAAGGGATCGCGAAGGGATCCGTTACCTGGGAGAAGCTCAAGAAAGCTGTGCAGGGAAGATACTTACCACCTACATATTGCACACAGAAAATGAATGAGTTCTACGAGCTAAAACAGCTGGGACTCACTCTTGACGCATACTATTCTAAATTTGTCTCACTTCTTAAGAATGCGCCACAGATGGACATGACAAAGCAGGTGTCCAAATTTTGTGCGGGTTTAAATCCACCAGTAAATACCCGTCTAGAATCTATGCGTCCATCAGATCTTCAGGACACACTCATTCAAGCGGCGCCTATAATTCAGGAGGTGCAGTCTAGACCAAGAGGTAACAAAACTTGGTCTTATAATGACCTGAACAGAGGAGCATTCAAACCTCAGATGAAGAGAGTTCAAGGTCATAATCAGGGACAAAGAAAGAAAGCAAGGACTAATAACGTCAACAACTTTGTGCCTACTCAAAGTAATGGTTGAAACCTCCATTGTTTCCACTGCAACGAGCCCGGTCATTTCAAGAGGCAATGTCTCAAGCTTAGTGGAGGACATCGCCAAGCACCTTTCCAAGGAACGGGCCGTGGTCAAGGAGCTGCTACCCGAAGCAGAGGAAGAACCGCCTGCATTGCCAATAGGCAATTGTGCGAAGAAGAAGAAGAAAAAAAAGATCCGACCATAGAAGCAGAGTTTGAAAGGGCGACAGTCCATGCCGCTCTACACAAGAAAGGCCCGAATCGCCAATTCTCAGTGATTCAGACACCGTCAAACTATCAAGGTAAAATTTTCAAGACCTTGATTGATTGTGGCAGTACACATTCATTTATCTCACCAGCTTGTGCAAAAAGATCAGGAATAGCCACAGTAGAAGCACCTACCTTGCTTGTGGAATTGGCAAATGGTCGTGAGGTTACTTGTACCAGGCAAACTGCTAAGGTGGAATTCTTTCTGGGAGGAAAGAAGACTTCAATCAAATTCAGAGTCACGAATTTAGGTATCCATGAGTGTCTACTCGGAATGGATTGTCTTAAGCCTAATGACGCCCACATACATTGTGGAAAGGGCCAAGTTTCCTTTCGAAACTCTGAAAGAAAATTAGTCACAACTCAAGGTGAGGCTGGAGTGTCGAGAATCCAATTGGCCAAAGTATCTTGGATCATAAAAGGAGTCAGAAAAGGATTACCTGTCTACTTAATTAAGCTCAACAAGTTAGATCAGAAGTAAGAGTCTAGTGAAGGACCTTCTTGGCTAAAGGAAAACACGGACGTATTCCCTGAAGAGTTGACAGAGCTCCCGCCTCAAAGGGAAGTGGATCATGAGATTAAGTTAGTGTCAGGAGCTGCACCAATTGCAAAGAGACCTTATAGAATGTCCATACCAGAAGCAATTGAGCTGAAGGAACAACTCAAGCAACTATTAGATCAGGGCTACATCCGGCCTAACAATTCACCATGGGGAGCTCCAGTACTGTTCCAGAAAAAGAAAGATGGAACACTTCGTCTATGCATTGATTACCAAGGATTGAATCAATCAACGATCAAGAACAAGTACCCTATTCCTAGAATAGATGAGCTTCTTGATCGTCTTCAAGGTGCAAAGATCTTCTCCAAGATTGATCTCAGGTCAGGTTACTATCAGATAAGGATCAAGAAAGAAGATATCCCCAAGATGGCCTTCAATACAAAATATGGGCACTTTGAGTTCCTAGTTATGTCATTCGGGCTTACGAATGCACCTGCCACTTTCAACAGGTTAATGCAGGATATCTTTAGATCATATCTTGATGACTTCGTGCTCGCCTTCTTTGATGAAACTTTAGTCTATTCTAAACATGAAGAAGATCATGAACCCCAACTTCGGATTGTCCTTGAGACAATGAGGGCACATAAGCTGTATGCTAAGATGAAAAAGTGTGCATTCTTCAAATGTCAGATTAAATATCTGGGATTCATAGTATCAGTAGAAGGAATCTCGGTGGACCTAGCCAAGGTCAGAGATGTGCTAGAATGGCCAATACCAACATTTGTCAAAGAGATACGCAGCTTTCTTGGATTAACAGGATGGTATAGGGTCTTCATCAAAAGCTATGCTTTGATTGCAGCACCTCTGACAGACTTACTAAAGAAGCAAACAGCCATTGCATGGTCAACTCCCAAACAAAATAGCTTCGACAGATTGAAGCAAAGTTTGGTATCAGCACCTATTCTAAAACTTCCAGACCTCAATAAAGAGTTCGAGGTAATAACTGATGCTACCATACTTGCCTTGGGGTGTGTACTCATGCAAGAATGTCATCCTGTAGCATACTCTTCAAGGAAATTGAAGAGTCATGAGAAGAATTATGCTACACATGATCTGGAATTGCTAGCTGTCATCCATGCTCTAAAGCTTTGGAGACACCACCTGTTGGGTAACAAGTTTACTCTAGTAACTGACCATAAGAGTCTCAAATGGATCTATACCCAGAATGAGCTCAACATGAGGCAACGTCGGTGGATTGAAGTACTGGAGGAATATGTCTTTGAAATCAAGTACTGACCAAGAAAAGAAAATGTAGTTACCGATGCACTTAGTCACAAGGCATTCCTTAATTCCCTAATCTTGCAGAATCCATCAACAGCTATGTCTCTAGCTACTAAAGTATCTATGCCAAACAATCCAATACTTGAGTTAGCTAGAGAGGAAGCATGCCATGATCTAGCCTATCAAAAGATGCTAAGAAAAATCTCTATCAAGAATCAGGATCAAAAGTTGCATGCTAAGTATCATGAATTTTGTATCAATAGTGGACTTGTCTACTATAGAACAAGGCTATGTATACCAACAAGCCAGTCACTTAAGCAGAAGATATTGTGGGAAGCTCATGATTCCCCTTTCGCAAGACATCCTGGCTATGCCAAGACTCTCAATACAGTTAGGAAGAGCTACCATTGGGAGAGGCTCAAAGGTGACATTCTCAAATATGTCACCGAGTGTTTATCTTGTCAACGTATCAAAGCCGAACATGTCAAGATGCCAGGGAAGCTGCAACCGCTTGACATTCCCGAAATGAAATGGGAATTCATCAGTATGGAATTTATTGTAGGCCTACCCCAAGTTCAGGGATGATACAACTCCATCATGGTTGTGGTTGACATGCTTACTAAGGTTACACACCTTATTTCAGTAAAGACAAACTATAAAGCCTCAGACATTGCAAGATTGTTTATCAAGGATATATTCAAGCTACATGGTTTACCCAGAAGAATCATTAGTAATCGTAATTCTCTCTTCACGTCACACTTCTGGAGAGCTATCTTTGAAGCTATTAGGACTCAACTCTGCTTTAGCACCGCTTACCATCCCCAAACGGATGGCCAAACAGAGCAAGTCAATCAAGTCATTGAGGATATGCTTAGGGCATACTACTGTCGTGAGCCGAAGAGGTGGATTCAATACTTGCCTTTGGTTGAATTTTCCTACAATGCTTCTTACCAACAAAGCATTCAGATGACCCCTTTCCAAGCATTGTATGGACATGACTATCGAAGTCCCCTAAACTTGTCAGATCCAACCATAAGAATTGAAGCTTCAAGGCAGATGTTGGAAGAGATGGATGACCAAATAAAGTCAATAAGACAGGACATCCAAGCGGCCAAGGATAGACACAAGGCATACACGGATTTGAAGCGTGAAGATAGAATCTTTGAAGAAGGAGACATGGTCTTCATTCGCGTACGCCCTAAGAAGAGTTCCCTATCCTTAGGAGATTGCAAGAAGCTAAGTCCAAGGTATTGTGGACCGTACAAGATCCTCAAATGCCTAGGACCTAATGCTTATAAACTGCAACTCCCTGAGAATCTAAAGGTTCACAATGTATTCCATATCAGCCTATTGAAGAAGTATGTACCTAATCCTAACTATGTACTTAATGACCAACAAATCGTAATGCCTAGTCAAGGAGTCCTTAAACTAAGGCCTGACAGGATCTTAGATGTTAGGGAGAGACAATTGAGATCCAGAACCTTGAGAGAGTGCCTCGTCTAGTGGAAAGATTATCTCGAAGAGGATGCCACTTGGATAGATGAAGGCACTCTCAACCATCAATATCCCCAGTTTATCTCGAGATGCAGATATCTCGATTCCTCTAAGGGTGAGAGAATGTAATATTCCGATGGCTTTAGGCTCACGTGAACTGGCCATTAGGAGATTTGAAATTATCCTTTAGAAAGCAAATTTTTTTGAATTATTTCCCCTCTCCTCCAGCCGACTGTCGAGCTGGAGGAAGAGGGGAATAGCAAGAGAGACAAGCTCCTTGCTGGAGCTTGCCTAGGCAAGGAGCCATACCTATCGACACGCAAGGGAGGGAGCATCCCCCTCCCCTCCCCTGGGGGCTGCCAGAGATGAGACGACGGAGAGGGACGGCTGAGCGCTGCCATTAATGCTTAAGGGGGGGACGCCAAACTGCCATGAAGCAACACCGCTTAACTGCCATGAGAGCTTGAAGAGGGAGTGAAGAGAGGACCCTATCCTGCCGCTATGGTGGAGAGGAAGGGGGGGAGTGAAGGTCCGTCGGCTGCCATGGGCCAGGAAATCGCCGCCTTAGTCCATCGAATGCCGCCTGTGCCTGTCCTTCCGTCTCCAGGTCTGTCGTGATGCAACCTGGAGCTATTCCCCCCCCCCCCCCCCCCCCCCATGTGGTGATAAGCTTCTGGAAGCTTAGAAGCTTCCAAGGGGGGCCTTCCTAAGCCCCCCTTCCTATGGGCTTGGGATTACTTCCCCCCCCCTATTTTTCCCCTACAGACCCCCCCGGTAGGCCCCTTCCTCATAACCTTTAAGGCCACCCTTGAATTTCCTTCCCTAGGGCTTTATAAGGGTTTTTTTCCCAAAAAAAAAGAAAAAAAAAAGAAAAGAAGAAAGAAGAGGGTTTTTACCCAAAGTTTCCTTAAAGAGCCTTACCCCCCCATATCCCAAACTCCCCTAAGGGCTCCTTAGCTCCTTTTCTTTTCCCATGTAAAAAAATTACCCCTTGGAGCTCTCTCAATACCTTGTTTTTCTGCCCCACATGTAAAAGAAAAAGAGAGTGTTGAGGGTCTTTTGACACCTTCCTTTCCCATTCAAAAGCCTCGTAAGGGGATTCTACACTTTTTATTTCCCGTTCTTGTAAGTCTTAAAAAGGCCATTAAGCCTCTCCCATGGCTTTAATGGGCCTTATTCACGTAAGACTTTGAAACACCCCCTTTTTCAAAGTCCCTACTTCAAGGAGGAAGCCTTCTAAAACCGTTTCTGATGGACGATGCAAGTTATCGCAAAGGAAACCACGGTGGAATTTCAAAAAGGAGTTGTAAAGCTGCTTCCACGACGGAAAGACTACAATTGCAATGCCTCCTAAGAAAGTCCAAGGCGCAGCCGTGGGAGGGTCGTCTCCTAGCATCCACGTGGACATCTCACCCCAAGCCTAGGTTTTCCTTCCTAATTTTTATTTCGTATTGTTGTAATTCAATCATGCAAGGTTAACTATTGGAAATAGGATATATTTTTGTGCTAAATACTCACGACGGAGGAACTTAGCCATTAATACTTTCAATAAAACAAGCAAAATAAAGGAAGCATAAATGCATTTCTAGCAAATAGCTTTATGCATTGAAATGAATTAAAAATTAGATTAATGTCCATTAAAATAGTATACTTCGTTTAAGCCTGGAATTATAAACTGCATATCGCACTATTGACGCATATCCTCTTCGCTAGGAATCCTTAGGAAAGTGCAAGGCATGAAATGATTCTTACGATGCATAACTCTAGGCAATTATCGTTTGTCAACTGCATAAATTATCAAGAAAAAATTGCTTGTTTAGCATGAATTTTATTCGCAAAGTTATAGGAAGATTAGTTGGAATTAACCTAACCTATGCCTGATCTTAAATCGATAAGTTAGGGTTGAAAAATCAATTTACGCATAGTCAACGAGTCATATGTTATGAAATGATAACATAACTATCTTCAAGAGTTAAACAAATTGGCATAAACCTAAACACCTAAACCGCGGAGTACTCGTTGGGAATAAGTTAAATTCCAAGAAATTCACTAGGAATTAATACGTAACCTAATCATACATATTGCTAAAACTAAAACTCCTATATCCTAAATACTTGCCCACATTCACCGAATGTAGGAACAGTGAAACATATTTGGAAAGTGATCTAGGGTTTGTCCTTAAGAATCTTACAAGATGGAACTTGGAAATCTAGGACTGACAACGTCAGCCTAAGGTAATCAGAAACAGTTTGTTTCGTGACTCCGTTCAATGAGTAGAATAAGTCTCATAGTTAGACGCGACACTTGTGCAACAAGTGCGGAGTCATATGATCTTGTGATTGGATCACAAGGGAATGGCCAATTCTCGCAATGAGGTTGGCAGATCCTTACGCAAGTTATCTTGCAAGAGGATGAATAATAATCCTAATTTAGTATCTTTCTTTAGTAAAGAAGATTGCTTGGAAGCAATAGACCAGCCGATAAACTGAAATAACCTATGAACTTAAGGTTTGACCAAGTCGGGATAATAGGGTACGCTCTAACCCAGGATATAGGGGATCTTGCCAAGTTGCAAGTCATCCCGGATTGAGTGATGGACGCATTCGAAAGGAAGGATTCATTCCTTAGCAGTTTGCCAACAAAAAAATGACCAATGGATATGTTTGTGCTTGTTACAGATTTAAGAGCACTGTTTGGCTTTGTCTGATCAATGAACTAAAAGATAAATGGATATCTAATACTTCAGGTTGAAGGCTTGAAGGGAAAGGCAGCTTCAGTTACTCCTGACTGCCTGCCTGACCCTAGCCAAGAGGGTTGTTAACCGCGCCGGAAAAGTTGACCAAACCCGCCGCGAGAGGTCTCTCCATTGAGCGCTACTTGGAGCAGGAGGACGCTTGGGTGCTAGGGGGGCTCTGGCCGTAAATCCCTCGCCTTCCGGGCCCTGCATAAGAGGCTAACGTGACTCAGGATTGGATCTCGAGGCCCACATACTAGTCTACGGGTGGAAACTTGGATTGGTAATCCCTGTGGATTGCTGGATAGCCTTCGGGCAGATTGTGGATAAGCCTACGGGCTGGACTTTTTGGTATTTCAAAGATAAATATGATAAGCTGTTAATAAGGAACTTATTTGACATTGTTTTTCTATGTCAAGTGATATGACTACGTGAAAGAACCAATGCCTAATGGGCTAATTAAAGAAGCTGATTGATACATGTCCAACTAATGTGTTAGGTAATTAAATAACTAAAACAACCCGAGGAAAGTGCAGAGGATAGGCCATAGGTCTGTCCTATGGATGGGTGGTCCCGATTGGCCGGGAACTTTTCTCAAATCACGATGGACAACAGGAAGATCGTCAAAGAACACGAACAACAAAACCGTTGACCTAGAGCTATGATTGATCCCGATTTACGCTGTTTTAGGGGAACGGAATGAGACTATGCCTTATGGCAAAGAGGTTGAGCTTTGCATCCCTCTCGTTTCCCATTCTCCTTGAACCAAGTGCAGCGTGAATCTACTTCAGACCTCGCATTTCTACATAAAGTAGTTCGCTTGGGTTCGACGCTAGTTGCCGTTAGGAAATGACCAATAAGGAAAATCCTAATTCAGCTTGATCCTAAGTGGGAACGGTCGGAATACTTTCGCTACGTAGCAGACGCGGAAAGCCCTAGACAGCAAACCCTGTAACATTCCATGGGAGTGCTAAGCGCAGCTTTCTAGACATCCTTTCTGATGGACTGCTAAGACATGTCCTGAAGACACAAGTGGACACGTTACAGATATAGTCTACACCGCTCAAAGACTTGTTGTCTAAGTGTTCCTTCCAGTTGGAGTGAACACACAAGTCGTCAATGAAGACCTCTAACTCTTTCCTAAGCATGTCTTTGAATATTTCACACATGAGTCTTTGAAAAGTAGCGGTGCATTTGTCAATTCGAAAGGCATGACTATGTAGACAAAGATACCCCACTCAGTGGTGGCAAAGGCAGTCTTGTGCCTATAGTCAGGGTGCACTTACACCTGATTGTATCCTGAGAAGCCATCCAAAAATTTGTAGGCTTCCTTTCTTGCTGCTCTCTTGATCATGTGTTCAGTATATGGCAACAGATAATTGTCCCTCTTGGTAGCATTGTTCACTTTCTTATAGTTGAAGCACACTCTAATCTTTCCATTATTCTTCAAAATGATCACTATGGGCGAGACCCAATCTATGTGCTCAATCTTGTAAATGAATTCTTCCCTTAGGGGCTTTTCAATTTCTTCTTGGACCATGTGAGCATGCTTGGGATTCATAGGGTACAGTCACTACTGCTTGATCAACATTGCATCAAGGATCGTGGGGATATTATGAGTTACAACACTCGGATCTACCCCTTTCAACTCATCAAGGGACCAAGGAAAGATGTCTATATACTCTCGCAAGAGAGCCATGAGACTTGCTTCCTCTTCCTTGGTCAAGTCATCGACAATAAAGATAGGCTAGGACATCTTCTCTTTCTTAGCTAGATTAACCTCCTTAACTTTGACTATTAGTTCATTTGCTTGCCCTTGTCACTTGGCTCCTAACAATATCACTACACTATCGCCTTCCTTAAACTTAGTAAATTTCTTTGGTAGGTCTTGCGGTTTCCTTTGCTCTTCAGCCTCCATATTCCTAGGCTGCTTGTGATGTTCTTCCTTCAACCTTTGGCACCTCAAGTGGACTGGCAAGCCCCCTTTGGTTCATTTGGTCTTAGGTGATTATGGAACCTCAGGATCACTATCTAAACTTACCCAACTCAGAATCAAACTCTTTGTCATCGCTAGAAGAGGGAGTCTTGCCTGGTGGTTGTAGCTCGGATGGTGACTCTGTCCTAAGCACTGGCAAAGTGTTAAGCTAGGCAATGCTTGCTTGTTCATAGTCAATTTCCCTCACCTGCTCCAGTCAACTCGGTCGTCGCAATCCATGCACATGACTCCTCTCTTGATTCTAAAGGCATTCTTCCTACGTGGTTTGGAGTTAGCTTGAATTTTCTCTATCACCTTTCCCTCAGTGTCATATTCTATCATGTCCAACTCTCCTTTGCTTCCATTACTGAAGGAACAACAATCCTCGTATCCTTCATTAGAGCCATCCTCCTCTGACTCTTATCATCTCCTAGGTCTTGGTAGGGTCTTTCCATCTCGTTAGTTGCTAATTCCCAATTGTACATTAAGTTTAAGTCATGCACTTTAGTCCATCATCACTTAGGTTCATCCAAGAGATCTTGGAGAGGTTTAAGGTTAGCAGCTAGATTGCCAGCTAGCTTGCTTGTCAGATATTCTCTCAGATAAGTTACTCATGAATATATGTGTGCATCATGTGGGTTAAAAATAAGTTATTTTTTAAATACCATTTTTATACATTTTTTACATACAAAAGGGTATAATATGAAGAGATTATTTACAAATTGAATAGAAAATGGTTATATTTTATTCAAGAAAAATTCACAGATAAGGATAGTTATGAATAGGCCTTGAATGCACATGATGCAGATGATATACATATAGTAACTTTCCCGAGGATATTCTAGGATCTCCAGGAGTTCTTGCTTGTTACTTGGGATATGGAGTTAAACAAGGTTGGATCGTCCATTTCAGCTTTTGGCCATCATGAAAATTGGTAGTGAGGGTGCATCTTTAGGCTTATCAACCATCTTAGCAGCTTGCTCGTATTCCTCACTTACTATTAGGGAATGGCGGATCTATCGTGGCAAGTACATGCATCCAATCTCTCTCATCCTTGGGACAAGGGATATATTTAGTCAATGGCTCATAAGATTTCCTAATCTACACATCACCCTTTAGCATAATGAAGATGGCATCCAAGTCGACTGGTGTGGTCTTCCATGTATCCATCTCTCCTATTACTGCTTTTGTTCGATTTTTTGGGAAGATCAGACCATTGCCCTAGTCTTCCATGACCCGTGCATTGTGCATCCAGGGCTAGCCTAAGAGGATGCCATAGTCCACTCTCTTCATGACTATAAAGTCAATAGAGAATTGGATTTTTGCAATCTTCGAGGGCCAGTTCTTTAACACTCCAAATGGACGCACTTTCATTTCATTGGCTAGGGTAACATTGAATCTAGCATTCTCAAAAAAATGGGTTATCCCAGTCTTGGAGTACTACGTAGCTCAACACACTAACTCTTGCTCCCGTATCCACAATTCCCTTTCTTGTGGTGTCTCCTAGGGCCAGGACTGGTAAGACTACATGCCTTTCGATGCCTTCCCAAAAAGCGTTGATGTGTAAGGTCATTGGCACTGAGTACATCATCAAGATGGGTATTTGAGTTACTACATCATGCTTGTGTAGATCAGTTGCCCCTTGCTCCATTGATCCTTCAACCCACTGCTCCAGTTCTTTCCATAGTGTCGGATGCTGCTTAAGCAAATCTCTTAGGCTTAGAGTCACTAGGGTGGTTACTAGCATAGTGAGGAGGCCATTAGATTCTTGCCTCTCTCCTAAAACTCTGTTTCTTGGCCAATGGCCCTGACTGGTTTGCTAGTCGATAGCATGTAGGCTATGTTTAAGAGGCACTGCTTGTGGTATAGTTGCGATCCTCGACTTTGGTCATGGAGACAAGACTGGTGTACTTATGCTTAAGAGATAATCTACCTCATCTTCCAATATGGGATCAGTTGTAATAAAGCATAAATGCCTTAGTCTAGGGTAAGTATAAAAGGTGGAGGTGTAACATGTGTAGCATCTTTTTGCCATTTTACAAACATTACTTATTTGAGGTCTCAATCTCCCACCAATTAAGAGGGTGAATACTCTTGGTCACCATAGCTTGGGGTGCATACCTTGCTACAGCCTCTCATCATTTAATTCTCAACCAATATTGGTAATACCATTTCTTGCCAGGCCACCTTGGCTATGGCTTCTTGACATTTTATGTCTATTTCTTGTATTTTCAGTTTAAAAGCTTGCTGTGGAATTTAGCTTTATTACATTGGTATCAGAGCATGGATTTTGATCCATGGGAAATCATTTTCATAATGAATCTAGTTACAGTTTAGGCACATAGTAAATGGAGGACAAGAATTATTTACAGGAATTGATTCAGTTAAAATTGTGACTAGTTAAGGTCTCTGCAGTAAACCGTGACTAAATTTGATGGTCTTGAAGAATGTTCAAAGAAACAATGGAAAATTCATGGTCGTTTTGATGGTACGTGGTCAATTTTGGGCCATTTTGAGGGATCATGGACTTAATTGAAGCCTAAACACGGTTTGGAGCTGTTAAATTGTGGTTAGTTTTTGGAACAAGCTTCTCTTTCCTCTTTCCAAGCTTCTTGTTGAAAAATGCCATGGAGATCTTTGCTCATTTCTCTTTGCCATGATCATCTCTCTTCAAGCCATCTACTGGAGTTGATTCTTGAGGCCCTGAGCAACAAATAGACTACCTATTTGAGGGATCTTCAGCAAGATAATGATCATGTGAAGAAGAAGAGGCTCCTGGACAGTTTGTGCCATTTTTTTGGTGCTCCTTGCTGGTTGGTTATTCACCAATCTCCTTCATCACTGAGATTCTCCTTCATTTGGTGGATCATTGGCATCACTGACATGAAGTACCTACACTCTATTACTTGATCTTTCACTCTCCTTCAGCCCTGAAGCTTTTTTTACAACCCTAGCTATGGCAGATCTCACGACAGTAGTGATTTTCTTGGAATTTCTTCAAAGAATCAAAGGGATTTTACTCTAACAAGTATCTTGGAGCTTCCTCAACACTCAAGGGACCGACATTGAAGCCTTCTTGGATGTAAAGCTTCAAAATATGGTGGCTATGGAGTCAAAACAGGGCAGCAAGCTTCAAGAATCCAATTCTTGGATTATCTTCTTCAATTTCACAGGGCTTTTATTGTCTACAACCCCCCGGGAAGGTTCAATTGAAGATATTCTTCAATGATTTGATTTACATTGAAGGAATTCTTAAAGTTTGAAAGCATTTTCAGCCCTTGTACATGGCAATGTCTGAAAATTCATGGAATCCATGAATTTAATGAGAAATTACACATATGAAAGCTCAAAGGATCTTCTCCAACAAGCTATTAGGGATTTCAATCAAGTCATTGACTTCTTTTGATTGCATTGGAGCAATCTTATTGATCAGGAGCTGAAGATTACTTGGGAGCAATCATATTGGACAACTTTTTCTTGAAGATTGGTCTTATTGATTTAAATTTTGGTCTATTGATGGGGTCTTATGCTGAAGGTTGATTGATTGGCTTCATCCATACTTCCCATCAGCATTAAAGAGGTAATTCTAGTACTTTCAACTTAATCTCTCTTTTATCCAATTGTTGAACCAGTCTTATTGTTCATACGAGAGATTAAGTATAGTAGAACCTCTTAATTCCTATTGAAGGCATGTAGAATTCAGCCCAGGACTGATTATGATTGTTTGATGAGTTCTTTTCTGCCCATTCAAATGAATCTCAATTGCTTGTATAAATGCTACTCACTGCCTACTTGACTTGGATTTTTGTTGGATGGTTGATCATTGATGCTATAGGACTGCAATAATAATGAAAATGGTAGGTGGGAACATTGTAAAAGCAATGAGTCAATGTAAAAGGGTAATGCCCTATCCATAGCCTTTTCAATTCAGTCATTTCCCAATACCCACTTGCATTCATTAAAAGTTCAAAGGCTTTTTCAATCAATGCATAGCATCCTTATTTGATTAGCCATTAGAATGTACTTGCCATATTGGTTCCCGCGAGGAAAAGCGGATGCCAGGCGAGTCGGGAAGACAAAAGAGAAATGACCCTCCCTTCCCGATTAAGACCCTGAAAAAGGGGTGCACAATTCGGCTTGAGGTGGAACTTTTCACACCCCTCTTGTCTTGAAGCCCATGCTATATTCAAATTTAGGTGCATGTACATTTCCATCATCAGAGTATGGCCCAAGTACAGCATTGATCAGCAATAATCAGGGTTCCATAAGTGGTTGGTGAACCATTGGAAGAGGGGCAGAGCATCTTCTATTTTCAGGACACCTACAAGTATTTGACAAATAAAACAGCAAGTATATACCCATCTACATGTTGTTCTTGAGCCCTACAGGTGCCTTGTAACCCTTTCCTGGTTGTTACAGTGGTTTACAAGGGTTTCCTTCACTCAGGGTATTCCTACAGGGTCAAACTGGGTTTCCACAGGGTGTTAATAGGTTGCAAGAATTCTCTGGACAAGTACACAGCTCCTATTACAGAAAATTATGTCATGATCCGATTTGGGATCTTAATAGCTTGATTCTAAGAGGGGATCCTAAGCTCTGATTTGAATCAAAAAATTTGTAATTCTGATATCTGTATCAGAAGTTATGGCCATTTTACTGACTGGAGGTCTAGTGGACTATACCTAAACATGCTGTCTAGAATACCCTGTTTGAGTTCATTCTACCTATATACCTTATTGCAAGTTGAGATATTACTAAATTTGGTATATACCCATATAATAAGCTTTCCATAGAGCTATTAAGCATTGGGATTGGTGCCATATTCAGAGAGAAACAAGGGGTTAAGTGACAAACTGTCTACTACTACAGCATTGTTTCCTAATGGCCAAGAATAAGAAAAAATATCCTATTAATGAGACATTGAATGATGGTGTCAGAGATTTCCAAGAGGATCAAAATTACACAATTGAAGCCCATAATGTTGATCAAGTAGATGAAGAAATAAGCATTGGGATTGCTCATAGCACGCATCAAGGACATCAGGACATACATGAAGAGCATGCAAGGAATGATTATCTCCTATTGTCAAAAGAGCTGGGACATGTCAAAAGAGCTAGTACATGTCAATGAAGGCCTTTCTAAGGATTTGAAGGCTTTGAATGAAGGTCTAACCCATATGAATCAAGGTTTGTTGCAAGGGATGGCACAGGTAAACCAAGGAATCTTTGAGTTGCAATAAAACAATAAACTTTTATTCCAAGAGCTCATCTCAGCCATAAAGAAAATCGGAAGCAAACCACAAAGTGAACCTCAAAATATTGAAGATTCCCATGTGATTCCCTTTATTGGTAATCCTTCCCATCCAAATAAAGAAAAGTCTCAACCAGTATTGCACACCTTTGAAAGGGGAGAGCCATTTAGAGTCAAGGGCAACCATCATCCTTCACAAATTCATGGCATTCATACCCCAAGACCTCAATGTCAAGATTGTGGGAGAGAAGGAAGGAGTCTCACTTGTAGCTTTCTTGCTTGCACAATGGGGGAATACACACAAAGGTGGAGGCTGAAAACTGTTTTCCTCTTCTTAGTTGTGTAAGCCAAAAAAAGAAGTCTCATACAAAGAAATAGAAGAACCCTATATATGGGTCTCAAACCAAACTCAACTAACTAAGGTGGCATACTAACTGAGCCACGAACTAGAGTAGATAAGGATAGCTATCATGTAGCTATTATTCATGGGTGGTGTACCAACCGCGTCTGCAACTGACAAGTCGGTGACATAAATACACAACGGTCACCCTGGCGTATCACGAGTGGAGCTCGATATCTCAACACTCCCCCTCGAGCTCAATCCCAAATCCTGCACACCAAGTAGGTCTCTGAACTTGCGCAGCTTCTCTGCACCCAATGCCTTCGTGAATATGTCAGCTACCTGATCCTCTGTGCTGACATAAACTAGATCAATAAGACCTAGTAAAACCCTCTCTCGCACATAGTGATAATGCACCTCAATGTGCTTTGCTCTAGCATGATAGACTGGGTTATTTGCCAAGTGTATACTGCTCATGTTGTCACAATAAATGACAACTGGCCCATCTGTAGGCTGATGCATATCATAAAGTAGCTTATGCAACCAAGCTACCTCACATGCAGCCATTGCTACACCCCTGTACTCAGCCTCTGTGCTCGACAAGGCAACTGTAGGCTGTTTCTTGCTGCTCCAAGTGACTGCAGCACTCCCAAAAGAGAACACATACCCACTGGTAGGTCGTCTATCAGAAATACTACCAGCCCAATCAGCATCAGTGTATCCATGCAACTGTATCTGAACCCGAGTCTCATAAAATAGTCCATACTGCAATGTGGACTTCACATACCTGAGTATGAGTCTAGCCGCATCCAAATGCGGTTTCCTTGGAGCCTGCATAAACTGACTTACCAACCCAACAACATAGCTCAAATCTGGCCTGGTAATAGTCATATAAATCAAGCTTCCTACTATGCGTCTGTACATAGTAGCGTCTTCTAGAAGCTCACCTGCATCTGTGCTCAGCTTCACATTTTGCTCCAAAGGAACTGAAATAGGCTTACAGCCTGTCATCCCATATTTGGGCAGCATGTCCAATCCATACTGCCTCTGCAAGAGCTGTATCCCACTTGGTGATCTAATCACCTCAATGCCCAAGAAATAACGCAGCTCTCCCAAATCCTTCATCTCAAACTTCTGCTTCAATAGCATTTTCACATAAAGGATATCTTCATCACTGTCACCTGTCATAATCAAATCATCAACATAAATGACAAGTAGCATAATACCTTTCTCTGTTTTTCTCACATAAAGTGAGAAATCTGCCTTGAAAATCTGAAAGCCAATAGTGACAAGATACTGTCCTATCTTGTCAGACCATGCTCTAGGTGCTTGCTTCAAGCCATACAAGGCTTTCTTCAACCTGCAAACAAACTCAGGATGAACAGCATGCACATAACCTGGTGGCTGCTCCATATATACCTCTTCTTGCAAATCACCATGCAAAAAGGCATTCTTTACATCCATATGATGTAAAGACCATCCCTTTGATGCAGCCATAGCAATGACTACTCTTATGGTTGCCATCCTTGCAACCGGACTGAATGTTTCTTCATAGTCAATGCCATATGTTTGTGCATACCCCTGTTGAGTGTTGAGATGACTTGTTTTTTTGGCTGATTTTTGTTGTTTTTGAGAGCTGAATGGTTGATTTTATGAGATGATTGATTGATTTGGAAGTGGTTTGAGAGTGTTTTGGATGATAATGATTGTGTTTTGGAAGTTCATGATGTTTGTTGTGGTTCTGTGATGTTCTGATAGGTTCTGTAAACCTTCTGTTTTGCTCTGTTTTGGTCTGTTTTGTTCTGATTATCTTCTGTAAAGAGGGATGGAGTATTGATTGATGAAGATTGAGATATTGAGAAAGCTTATTGAATGGTTTGTGAGAGTTTGGAATGGTTTGAGAGTAAGTTATGTGGTTTTGATGACCTTATGTAACCTTCTGTAGGTCTTCTGTTCTGTTCTGTACTGTAGATGTTCTGTAGACTGTTCTGTATGCTTCTGTATGTGTTTTGGTGGATGAGAGTGTAGCTTGGGAAAGTTTTCTAGCCTTGGAAGGAGGTGAATACAAGTGCAAAAGAGCTGAAAGGAGTGGAAGAAGTAGCTGCCAAAGACTCAAGTGAAGACTAGAGTGAAGTGACAGTAGTGAGCTATGAAAGGACACTGTAGTGGCTCTGGTGACCCTTCATATCAGACATACCTCTTGGGAGGGGTATCCACGACCTAAGAGGGATTATTGAGAGTGATTTTTGAGAGATTGTAGTGAGGAAATGATGTATTATTGATGGAGAGAGAGAGAGAGTCAGAGATAGCCAATTCTACTCAAACAGAGTGATTGTATATAAGAGATTGAGAGAGAAGACTATGAAGATATTGAAGATGAATACTATGTGATGTATTTCCATTCAAAAATGGTGTATTCCTTTTCTTTTTTTGTTCTATTGATGGATTTTATGAAGATATTGAAGAATATGGTTGATTCTATTAAAAACCGTGGGAGATCTACATGATGCTGCATGAAGATTTGTTGTGCCTGGTGTTCTTTTCTTCATTGTGATAATATGAAACATGATAAACAAGCTTGTTGATGTTACAAGATAGATTTTCTTGCAAGATAATTCCTTTTTCCTTGGTGTTCCTCTTGGGGCTCCATGTTTTTGGTGCGCAGCCGGGGAAATTTGCCATCAACAAGCACCAGAAGAGGCTGAAAATGAAGGAATTGGCATTGCCAAGAAGAGAAGAATTCAATGGATGTTTGTAAAGTTCCTTCTTCCACTGAGGAGTTGGAATTTCTCATAATCAAAGCCACTTTCCACAAGAAGTTCATCTCACAATGGCGGAAACACATCACCATCATGATGCATGCTCTGTGTGGTGGACAGTTTCCTCTTCCTATTGAAGCAGCAGAAACTTGCATCTTGGTGGCAAACTGTTTGGGAACAAACTGAAGAGCAGAAACAGAGAGAATGACCATCCATGGAAGATTTGGCATTCATTGAGAAGTTTCCAGACAACATCAAGTGGGAGATTGTGAAGAAGCTTCAGGAGTCTTGGTCTGTAGAGGTTCACAGGGACAAGAAGGAAAAGAGTTGGAATTTGTTCGTGGACGCTCAACAGCAAGATACATGGGATGCTTGGTGTACTGATAATCTTCTGTTTGTTCAACTAGCAATCCACTGGAAGCTGGTAGACAGAGTGTTTTTCACAACATACACTGTTGAAACCATCAGAAGCTGGCATTACTATGATGATGGCACCACCACAATGCTCAGACGTATGCATTTTGACACCTTCCGAACCGAATACCTTCCTCTGTGCAGTGGCTTGAAAACAGAATTCAGGGACATTGAAAGGAAAGAAGTAGAAGAAATGTTGGCAAGAGAGTCCTCCAGAGACTGAAGCCTTCTGTTAACCCTCTGTGGAGCACTAACAACATAGTGGAGCCAACCCCCTGATGAATGACGCAATAAAGAGGCAAGCATTAGAACGAGTCCAGAGGCACGTGAGAAGAGAGAAAGCAAAAATCAAGGCTGAGAACGAGCTCGCAGCAGAAGCCACCTTTGACGCCCTTGCAGAACTCTTTATAGAAGTCCCAATGGCACATCAAGCCCTTCCTCCTCCTGCTGGAGGTCCACTTCCAAGCTAGATCCATCCTGGAAATATTGATGACAGGCCAGCGAATGTAGTCCCATTGCCAGTTTTTAAGGGAGAGTACAATGAAGACCCCGATCTTCATGTAGCAGAGTTTATGGTAGCGTGTGTGGCTAACAATGCCAAAACCCCTGAGCATTGGTTAGCAATATTCCCCGCCACTTTCAAGGGCGCGGCGTTTCAGTGGTATGAGAGACAAACAGCAGGAACTTTTGGCACATGGAACGACCTGAAATTGGCCTTCCTCACTAAATTCAGGCGTGAAGGTTTTGAAGAGCGGATGAGAGAGGAATTTATGAACCTAAGTCAGTCTTTTGGAGAAAGAGTAGAAGCCTATGTCTCACGAATGGAATCCATCCTGAAAAGATGGACTAACCATAATCTAGATGATGGCATTCAGAAGGGGGTGTTTCTCAGAGGATTACAACCAGAAGTCTGTAAGTTTGTGGAGCTGCAAAGACCAGCCATACTACAAGCTGCAACAGAAGGTGCAAGACTGTACGATGAAGTGGAAGCTAGATTGGCGATGAATTCAGGAAGAGGAGTCCTACCTCCTCTGATGCCAGGAATGATGTATCCATCAAATGTAGTCCCAGGGACTGTTCCCTACCCTTACCAACAGATGTCCCCGGTATCACAGTACAGTGTACCAAATCCACAGTGGCCACAATCCATGCCTCAAATGGTGGTTCACCCACAACAACAATGGTTCCAACCAATTTCCTCAATGTCAAATCAGCAGCAACAGTGGAATCCTACCAACTGGAGCCAACAGCCAACAGTTCAAACAGGAGCACTGAATCAGAACCAGAACAGAGACCCCTCTGTACCAGCCCAGCCCGTTTATGCAGTGATTACAGAGACTCCTCAAAACCCTCCTGCCAGTGTCTCAGGAGGAGAAAGCTTGAAGGACTACTTATCTAACTCAGTGGCAAACATCAAAAAGGAGTTGATGGATGTGATTACAGAGCAACTACAGACGTTGAAAGTGAACACAGTGAGCATATCCAACGTTGCAGGAGCAGGAAGAGATGTGATGCGGTCAAATACTTGGTGTGGTAAGTGTCATCAAGCAGGCCATTTAGCCACTGAATGTACATGAAAACCAACCATCCCTGGAGCCTTCTGTTCCTACTGTTTGCGGAAGAACCATACAGAGGACATTTGCTCTCTGAAGGAGATGCATGATATGAGAAGAAAGGAAGAAGATGCAAGATTTAACTTGCTGGAATCCAAAATGACAACACAATATATTGGACCCAAGCCTAGAGAGTTTGGTCCTAATTTCGGACCCAGAAGATTTCCTTCCCAAAGTTACAGAGGAAGACAGTCTAGCGGTGGTCAGAGATCAGAAGTGGAATGTTACAGATGCGGAGAAAAGGGACACATCTCACCAAATTGTCCAAATCCCAGAAGGTCAGTGGATTACAAGCCCTTATGCAGTCGATGCAAAGGAGAAGGCCACACTGCAAAAGACTGTCCAAGCCCAGCCCCAGTGAAAAACAGTGCTACTGATAGGCCGTCCAAGGCCCAAGAGCCTACCTCCAATTTAGTGGAATTGGAAGTTGCTGCCATCACGCGTGCAAAGCAGAAGGAACCACCTATCCAGAAAGAAAATAACCCTCCTGCCAGAACAGTGAAGTTCAATCTTCCACCAGAAGAACAGAACAGAACAGAGCCTAACAGTGCCGTATAGAGCACTACAGTGCCACAGAGAGTTACAGAGACAGGACCAGAGGTCCAGGATACAGAAGAGGAGGAAGTGCCACAAGTGGTAGAAGAAGTTCCTGTAATTCCTCTGTTGGAAGAAAGAGGGAAAATGAAAATGGGTGTTGCCCCATTCCCTTACCGGTTAGAGAAGCCAGTGGATCCTATTAAGGAATACGATCTAGTTAGAGATCTAGATACCTTTAAACCAAACCTCACATTCCGACAATTATTGATGTTGTCTCCCAGTTGCCGGAAAAGGTTCAAAAGTATACTGACAAGAAGACATGGTTTAAGGATTGCTCCCTCAACAGCAACAAAGTTCAATAAGGCTCCAGAGCCTGTAAAAGAAGTGGATGTGGCTAACGCTTTCCTAGATCCAGGTACTCCAGAGACTGGCGTGTGGATAGAAGGTTGCTTCATCGCAAATGCACTGATTGATGGTGGTTCATCAGTAAACATTATGATGGATGTTATAATGAAGGATCTAGGCCTACAAGGTGTGCAACCAACCCAATGGCTCATCAGACTGGCGGATCAGAGTAGGATCAAGCCTTTGGGCATTCTCCCATATGTGAAGACTACAGTGGTTGGAAAAGATTATTGGCTGACCTATCTGGTGGTGAAGCCAAATTCTTATGGTACATCCTATCCTCTGTTACTTGGCAGACCATGGCTTTTTGAAGCCCGAGCAAGGACGGATTGGTTCAAAGGAACTTTGACCTTGGGTAGAGGACCCAACAAAGTGGTGCTGAAACTGTATGGTTCTCAAAAAGGACATGGATCCACCTCCTTGGAATTATCTTCTGACTCCCCTAATGAGGCTACGGATGGAACATCAGCAGACGAAGATGCTGTCAAACAGATCCTTCCCAAGAAAACAGTGGCACATTCCTTAACAGTGGATACTGTAAGCCGACTTCCAAAAGATGCAAAGCCATTATCAATGGGTGAATACTTCCTGCCTGAACCGGGAATGACTTCTGAAATCACTTCTGATAGTGAGATAGAAGCATGGATGTACTGCTCTCCCTGTTACATGGCCATAGCAGAAATAGAGACAGAGACTGGAGAGGAAATAGAGAATCTGTTCTTCTGTTACAAAGCTCCTATAGAAGCAGAGACAGAAGCAGAAACAGAAGCAGAAGCAGAAACAGAAGCAGAGACAGAGACAGAAACAGAAGAGGATGAATATGATATGGATGAAGAAGGTGATGAAAGTGAGCCAGAAGAATCTATCCCACCTGAAGAGGATACATTTGAGGAAGAAGTTTCAGAAGCATCAGAAGCCGATGAGCTCGTGCTATGGGACAGAATGGTGATGGTACCATTTGGTCTGGTAAATGGATCTTCTTATATGCAAAACCTTTATAAGAAATGGATTAAGAAGAACAAGCTGTCTTTTAGCAATGACTCATGCCGTCCTAACCCATCCTTGCCAAAGAAAGATGATGATGATGCACCGTGCCAACAAGCACCAATCCCACCAACCCACAGGCATCAGAGGGTCCCTGTTATGTGACATTCTTGGATGTGTCATCTTCAGAAGAGGAGTCTTCAAGTCAAGAGGTAATTAATCTTGAAACCAAACCCGAAACAACTCTAATTCCATTCCAACATCTTAAGGAGCAACCTAAGTCTCCACCAAAAGAAGAAGTTGGTTCTAGTGGGACATCCGAAGAGGATACCACTCCCTTGAAGGAGGCGGATCTGTATCCAGAAGCAGTCCGTGGGACCTTCATCCGTGAAGTAGAAGGTGAAAGGCAGTTAACCTTTGTGGATGCAGAAGGCACTGAATGCCACTTGAAGGTGGGTAGAAGTCTCCCAGAAGAGGAGTTGTCAACCTTGTACAACTTGTTGAAAGAAAATTTGGATGTGTTTGCATGGTCCTATAAAGACCTAAAAGGGATTGATCCCACAATATGTCAACATCATATTGACTTGGAGCCTGATGCCAAGCCAGTACGGCAACGACAGAGGCGAATGAACCCGAATTATTCCACATTGGTGAAAGCGGAGCTGCTGAAGCTTTTGGAAGCCGAGTTCATCTATCCAGTGGCAAATAGTGAATGGGTTTCACCCATCGTGGTTGTACCCAAGAAGAATGGAAAATTGTGAATACGTGTGGATTTCCGAAAGCTTAATTCCAAGACGAAGAAGGATCATTTTTCTATCCCTTTCACAGACCAACTGTTGGACACAGTGGCAGGACATGAGCTTTATTCCCTTCTGGATGGATTCAGCGGATACAACCAAGTCCAAATCGCAGAAGAAGACCAATCCAAGACAACCTTCACCATAGAATGGGGAACCTACGCTTACCGAGTGATGCCATTTGGGCTCTGCAATGCCCCTGCTACTTTCCAATGAGTCACGATGGCCGCATTTCAAAATCATCTGCACGACTTCATTGAGGTATATTTGGATGACTTCTGTGTCTATAGTTTGATCCGTGAACACTGGGAACACCTGGAACAATGCTTTGACCGATGTCGGGAGTATGGGATTTTCCTCAACCCTGACAAATGCATCTTTGGGGTCTCTTCTGGAGTTCTGTTGGGCCACATTGTCTCTGCACAAGGGATATCAACAGACCCTGCAAAGATCGAAAAGATCGCAGCTCTGGCAGCACCCACCAACCTCAAACAGTTGTGGGGATTCCTAGGCCATGTGGGTTACTACAGAAGGTTCATAGCTCATTTTGCAACAAAGGCAACTTCCTTGCACAAGCTTCTGAGGAAAGATGCAGAGTTTACTTGGACGGAAGAATGTGACAAAGCCTTTCACGGTCTGAAGCAGTGTCTGATAGAGGCACCCATTCTGCAACCTCCTGATTGGACGAAAGAGTTCCATGTACACACTGATGCATCAATTGAAGGCTTAGGTGCTGTCCTCTGCCAAAAGGGCTCCTCGAAGTTGGATCAACCGATCTATTACGCAAGCCGAAAAGTCACTGATAGGGAACGGAACTATACAGTGACAGAGCTGGAGTGCTTGGCAATGGTGTTTGCCCTGGAGAAGTTCCGCCATTACCTCCTATCTACCCACTTTAAATTTTATGTGGATCATGAGGCCCTGTCCTTCCTGATGAACAAAGCCGATGTGAAAGGACGAATGATGAGATGGCTCCTTTTATTCCAAGAGTTCGACTTTGAGGTGATTACTAAGCCTGGTCGTTCCCATGTTCTGGCTGATCATTTGTCGCGTATCCCACAAACTGCATACGAGGAGCAGGATGATCCAAACCTCCCTGATGCTTCCCTATTCTTGGTAGAAACTGTCACTCCCGGTATGCAGACATTGCCAATCTGCTGGCAACCCAACAGTACCCTCCTGGTATCTCTAGTCGGGAGAGGAAGAAGCTTATGCTAGAATCAGCTCCCTATAGCTTGTTAGGCGGTGCACTGTACAAGAAAGGCAAAGATGAAGTGTTCAGAAGATGTGTTGCAGGAGAAGAGATTGGGATTGTTCTGAAGGCTTGCCATGACGAGCCATGTGGAGGTCACTTTGCAGGAGAAGCTACAGCCAGGAAGGCTCTGCTAGCAGGTTGTTGGTGGCCTACCATCCACAAGGATGCCTATGATTATTGTAAAAGATGTGATGCTTGTCAAAGAATGGGGAAACCCACCAAGACAAGTGCCATGCCACTGCAACCTATCCTTCCGTTGAAGCCGTTTGAGAAGTGGGGCATCGACTTCGTAGGTCCAATCGATCCTCCTACTAGAAGGAAACAGAACCGATACATCCTTGTATGTACGGATTATGTCACAAAGTGGTGTGAAGCTAAAGCCTTAAAGCGGGACGATGGTAACAACGTGGCCCTGTTCATGTACGAGAATATCATCACCCGTTTTGGTAGTCCCTTAGAGCTGGTAAGTGACAGAGGCACTCATTTCCTCAACAAAGTCATGGAGGAGTTGACAAAGTTGTATAAGATCCGCCATCGCAAGTCCACTCCTTATTACCCCAGAGCCAACGACCAAGTCGAAGTCACCAATCACATCCTCTGCTCGATTCTGACAAGAACAATCGTCGCACATTGTCGTGATTGGGACGATCGACTTACAGAGGCCCTCTGGGCATACAGAACTTCCCATAAAGCAGCAACAGGACAGACACCCTTCCAGCTGGTGTATGGTACAGAAGCTGTTTTTCCTGTTGAATTGGAACTACCCTGTTTGAGAGTGGCCATCAAAGAGCGTTTGGGGGATGATGATTCACTGCAACGCCATCTCCTGCACTTGGAATGTTTGGACGAAATTCGTAGGATGGCTCTACAGTGCATGGAAGCCACGCAAGCTCGACGTAAGGCTTACAATGACAGCTTCATCAAGCACAAGGAGTTCCAAGAAGGTGATTTGGTCCTAGCCTATGATTCACACTTTGGCAAGTTTCCTGGAAAGCTCCAACAGCAGTGGATGGGCCCCTATAAGGTACTTGCCGTCAACCCTAATGGCTCTGTCCAAGTACAGACCATTGATGCCTCTGATGATCCCTTTCTGATCAATGGATTTCGCCTGAAGAAGTACTTCCCTCCTTGGGGATCTTGACAATTATGGTCACTTGATCTTTTCCCTCATTGGCACGGCACTGTACTTCTTTAATGCTACTTCTGATAGCCATTCTTCAGCCATTCCTGATGAAGTGGGCGCAACCCTCTGTCCCCTCAAACCCCCCTTCCAGCCTTGATTTCTTATCCTCTATTTTCCACCAACGACAGTGGCGAGGTTGGTTCTGACAAATGGTCTTTCTACCATTCCCTTGCTCCATTCGAAAAAAAAAAAGAGAAAAAACAACAGAAAGAAAGAAAAAGAAAAATATACATATCAGTCATGGGAGAAAAGGACTTAGGTCCCTGTCATGCCGACCTATTATTCGAGAAAAGGTGGAAACACCCTCGGGAATAGGGGAAAACAAGAAAAAGAAAAGAAAAAAACAAATCTGTTATGAGAGAAAAGGAAGCAATTCCCTGTCATAGCAGGCCTCGTTCCATGAAAAGGTGGTAAACACCCTTGGGCGAGAAGCTGGCTGTGGAAAAGGTGGTAACACCCAGCAGTCGAGAAAGGGATTCATTAATTGATATTCCCAGGATCCAATTTCGAAGCTGCCTCCCTTGGTACGCTATGTCCTGGGTCTCTCTGCAAAGTGACTACATGTCCTCTAGCAGACGACATGTTCCTATCCAATACAATATTCGATTTGATGGCTACCTCCCTGGGTACGCCTCTTCAACAATTGACGAAGCGATCTTCATCGACAACCCCTTGAGTGATGTGAGCTTTCATCCTAACCGGATGGGGAAGTGAGTATGGGTTGCCCTCTATATCTATCACCAGAGAGTGAGACAGAGGGTGGGGCGAGAGACCAGTCTTTTCCCTTCAAATCAAATGAGAGGTGAGTAGTGTGAATGAAGTGTTGCATGCACGGGATGGGCCTCTCAATGCACAAAGCACAATTTGTCTCTGTGCACTACACCATAAGACTCCCTGGCCTTCCTTCTTGCACCGTATGCCAACACAAGGCGGGATGCACTGTTGTACCATCAAATGCGCACAAGGCATACAACCTTTGCACAAGTGACTGTGAGGATTACATCAATGGGGTTTCAGGAAAAGGTTGCCCTCCTGTATCTATCAACAGAAAGTGAGACAGAGGGTGGGATGAGTGTGACTGGAGTTTCTTCAATCAATTACCGAGAGGTGAGATTGAGGGACGTTCCGACACTTGGAGTCAAGTATGTTCCCGTTTCCCTATGCACCCACGGGATGGGTCTTTGCTGTCATCACAAGACACATCACCTTGTTCTGTACACTGCACTGTAAGGCTCCCTTGCCTTCCTCCTTGCACTTATGCCAGACGGGTTGGACGCACTACTGCACCATCAACTGTGCACCCTGACATACTCTTTCTGCACCATTCTCCCTTGTCGATTCCTTAACCGGGTACGCGATATGGGTTTCCATCATTATTCCTCGAGTGATATTAGTCATGGGGCGAGTGACTGTTCTTTCATTTCATTTGAGTGACTGTGAGTTGAGTGTAGTATCCCTCATCATCATCGACGAATTTCCTGCGATTCCTTTAACCAGCTACCTCCCTGGGTGCTGCCGCGTGGTCCCTGCCAGGACGAACGTGTGCCGAGAAGATGCCTTGGTCCCTCCAGCGCCGACAACCACACTGGACGTGCCATCGACACTCAACCTTGATTCTTGATGAAACGGGCCAAGTTTTTCTAACTCTACACCTTCTGTTTCTTCGTGACAGTCATGTTTTAAGTGTGGGGACGTTAGTGGATGATCTGTGGCGTGGTCCTAGGTCCCTGTTGTTCGGTTAACCCTATCCGTTAAGGTCTTAAGTATGGGGACGCGTCCCTATGCGTCTACAGTGCATACCCCTTTGCATATGCCTTACCCTTCTCATGCATGAATGCCATGACTTGCTTTTACCCTGTTGGGGATCCCTTTCCATCTACCCAGTTATGTTCCACCCACCCTTGGGGCTGTTCCCTTACAGTTTTCCTTCATTCCTTGATTTTGAGGTCCTGCCATGTGAATGCACCCTACGTTCACCAAAGTACAAATCCAACCTTATAGACCTATTCCTTCCTTTTCCCTGACCATTTTTCCTTTTTACCTACCCCTGTTCCGGTGCACGGTTTTTGAGTTATTAATTTTTGAAGCATTTTGCATAATTTAGACGGTTTTCCATGTGAATGTGCTTTTCTTGCTTGGGAACCATGCTCTGACGTCATAGCCCTGACCATCACTTTTCCCCTGACATTTTTCCTTTTTATTCCGCATCATTCCGATACACGGTTTGTCCGTTATTAATTTTCCGGTTTTTTAAGACTTTTTCATGCGTATTTTTGACATTTTTCCATGAGAACCTGCCCTGTTTGCATCGGAATTCCAATTTGATCTGCCAGCTGTGTCCCTTGTGTCTTCCCCCACCTTTTTCCTTTTTCCTCCACCCTTTTTCGACTTTCGAATTTTTACTTATTAATTTTTAAATATGTTTCCGGGAGTATTTTTGGTGTTTTTCACATGTGAACCCCTCCTCCTTCCACCGGAACTGCGGTTTAACGTGATAACCCTGTGTCCCCCCTTCTTGCGGACATTTTTCCGCCTTACTGCATGTCATTCCAGTGCACGGTTCGTCCGATATTAATTTCCGATCCCATTTTCGGGTTTGTTTTTTGGGTTTTTTCCATGTGAACGTGTCTTATCTCCGTCGGAATTATGTTTTGATGTGATAGGATTGTCGGGCACATCTTTCTGCACAGTTTTCCTTTTTTCTACACCTCATTCCGCTGCACGGATTTTTCGATATTAATTTTTAATTGCGTTTTTTGGTTCGTTTTTTGTGTTTTTTGCACGTGACCGCCCTTTCCCCCTCCCGAACCCTCCGTCATATATTTTTCTCGTTTTCCCCCTGCCATCCTGCCCACTTTTTGTTTTATGCTATTTCGTTTTGATATCCGGATTGGGAGTTATTAAATTTTCTTTATTTTTACGTGAATTCGCACGTCCATCTTGCGCGTGAACGCGCCCTTTTTCGATTTCACGCATCCCCATGCACCCTGGTCGTGTCCGCATGACCCATACCGTCGTCCCGGTGCCATTTCAATCCCGTCACGGCAAATTTTTTTACCCCGCCCTGCGCTCGTGCGCGGGATGGGGATACGTACCCCTTTTTTTGACCCTGCCCACCCCCGATGGGCACCTACCACCCTCTTGACCCCTACCCAACCCATGGCCCCCCATAGGCCCCCTCCCCTATTCACCCACCCCTCTTGCCCCTGCCCACCCACCCTGCCCATTCCCACCCTGCCCATTTTCCCCCACCCCTATCCCTGCAAATCCCCTCCTATCCCTACCCATCCCTCCCCACCCTTCTTTCTCCCCGACCCTCCCACCCTTTCCACCCCCCACCCCTCCTAACTGCCTCTCCCTCCCTCTCTCCCTTCCCTCCCGCTCTGCGTGTCCCCCTCTATCCCCTCTCCATCTCCACCTCGACCTCCCTCTCCTTCACCCTTCCCTCTTCCTCCATCTTCCTCCTCCTTCCCTTCCTCTCCTCCCTCCCTCCTCTCCCGCCTTCCCTCCTCCATCTTCTTTCCCTCGTCCTGCTCCTTTCCTTCCCCTCCTTCCTCTCCCCTCCTGCCCTGTAGCATCGTCGCCGACACACCCGCCAACAGGGCCTCCGTCGCAGCCTTCTCCTCGAGCGGACGCCGCCGGGCCTCGTGCCCCTGCCCTCCCACGTGGCCGCTGCTGTTAGCGCCCTCCCACGTGGCCGTCGCCGCCGCCCCGTAGCCCGTAGCCATCGCCGTCGCCAACCGTCGCAGTTGCCGCCCGCCACCGACAACGCCCTCTGCCCGCCCCTGCTCCTCGCCGTGTCTCCCGCCATCGCCCGTTGACTGCCGTCTCGCCGCCACGTGTACCTGCACACCCCCCACTACCCCCCCACTAACCCCCCTTCCCACCCACTAAACCCACCCCCCACCTAGCCCCCTGTTCACACCCTCCCAACCCTCTCTAACCCCCATTCCCACCATTCCCTCACTTTCCCCCCTTCTAAACCCCCATTCCCCCCCACTGCAAACCCACTAACCCACTTACCCCCACTATACCACCCTTTCACACCACCCCCCAGTAACCCCCACTAATGCCTTTGTTCCCCCCATTGTCTGCGAGTTATCGAAACCCCTTCCATAACCCATTGCACGCAGCAACTGGCCGCCCTATTTTCAGTCCGTGATCCCCCGCAACGGATGCGCACGCGCCTGTGGGTGATTGTTCGTGCTTGATCGTGTGATTGTGCGGGATCGAGTGCGGAAGATCATTCGTTGGTAACTGCCACGCAGCCTGTTGCTGGGTATTTTTCCCACATTTTTAATTAACACACCCGTCAATCCTTTTTCCATTTAAATAACAAATAAAAAACACACAAAAACATTGACAAATACAAAACAACTCATTAACAACTCCTTTCAATTCTGAAAAAATCTAGAAAAATCTCCTAAACTTTCCTTTTATTTTTATACTCCATGGCCATATTTTTCTCACCCTGTAAATTTCAGAAAAAAAATATTTTTGCCCATTTTAAAATTCTCAAATCTTTCAAACTACCCAAAAATATGATAAAAATTCATTAAAAATACTTAAAAAATTCCCACTTAATTTTTGAAAAATTCCTAACCCTTGCCTTCCCATTTTTATTTATTTTTGGCATATTTTTCTCAACTGTCCTAATATTTTCTTTCACACCTAAATTCTTTCACACTAAATCACACACATCCATAACATTAAAAACAACAAACATTTTTTTCATCCAACACCCCAACTAACCGTCTCGAGAAAAAAAAAATCCATATATTTTTGGATTGAGGAGAGCGCATTCTTTGCATTTCCATACACCCACTACCAGGTATTTTCCCTTTTATTTGTTTTTTAAAAAAACAAAAGCTCCCCCAAAACCCACGGTTAATATATTTTTAAAAAAAAAAACAACAACCACGGAAAACCACAAAAAACACACAAACAAACAAACCAATATTTAACATAAATCAAACCTAACTACCACCATGGCACGCGCATTTGCGCTCAACACATACATACTTTTTAATTAAAATAAACCCACCGTTCACTTAGCACGTGCTACGTGCGCTACAGAGGCACTTTAATTTTTAATTAAAATAAACCAGCCGTCACAAGAGCACGAGTTGGCAAAAAAGCGCTCCACATCATCTTAATTTGTAATAAATGAATTTGCATTTAGAGACCCAATCGGGTATCGAAGTCGGGATTCGAATAAAAGCACCGGTTTAACCTAATAATTGGTAATTTAATTTATAATAAGGAACCGCCATTTTCTTGCTAAGGTTTATCACCTAATAAAAATTCACCCATTCTTAATAATTTATTAAAATCAACCCTTCGTTAAATTAATTCCCCCTCACTACACTTAATTCTCCTTTTTAATGAACAATTTCGTGGGATGGGTATGCGCAGTCATTAGAGTTGTTTTCCTGGTCCAGTCCTGGTTTATCACCGATGTAGTCTTGCAATGTGTCGGATGTGGTATTGTTTTGGTTTACTGTCTTTGTTACGGTTACGAGTACGGTATGCAGTTTTTTTTTCTTTTATTGCCTGTTACGAGGTTCTGGGTGTTTGTCTGATGCATGGCATGAAGCTTTCGGTCGCATTTGTCTCAAGGTCATGTCGAATTTTTTCTAGAATGTGGTTTGCTTGGGGTTAGTTGGTCGAGTCACGTTTTCTTGTTTGGTTATTCTCTTATCCTTGGTTTTTTTTGTCTGTTGCTTTGCAGGCATTCTCCTTGATTGTCTGTGTTTGTGGTGTGTGTGTGTAACCATTTGAATGGCGCCTTCTCATGCTCCTCCCCCTATCCAGTACATCCCATTAGTTAGTAGGGATTACTCTTCCCTACTTACTTTTGAGCCTCTCACGAAGGCGGGACTTGCTGCTTTTGTGGCTACTCCTTTTCCCCTGCTTCCAGAGGATCCGTCGTTATGTGATGCGTTCCTGGCCTCTTACAGCAAGAAGACAGGACTAGTCCAGGGCATGTCTATGACTTTGACACCTCGAGGCTTAGGGAAGGCTCTGTCTCTTCCCTTCAAAGGTGAACCTTTTGTGACCACTCGTCAGCTTTTCTCTAATGAAGAGATTCTGAAGCTGTTGCAAAAGCAGACAAGGGAAATCCTTGATGTTAAGAAGGTGATAAACTCTTCAGGAGTTTCCTTTTCTATGATCACTGATCCCGTATGGAAGACGATCTGTCAGTTTCTTCAAGACAGGTTTATGCCTGCCAAAACGCCATCCCAGTATTTGTCCAAAGAGCTTTTTACAGCTTCCAGGATGGTGTTGAAAGGAGTTGCTATTGATTGGAGCACTTACCTCCTCACTAAAATGGATCAGCATTTTGTTAAAGTCACCAGGGGTAATGTTACCAATGTCACATATGGATCATATTTGTCTACCTTCTTGACCTATTCAGGTTTACAGAAGACTGTGCCTCCACCTCTTCCATCAGATCCAGTACCTCCTCCTCCACCTTCAGATGAGTCAGAACCCATTGACATAGAGGATGATGATTCTCCGCCTCCCCTGGTCATACAGCGCAAACGCTTGAAGCGGGTAGCGGATAAAGCTCCTTCAGTACTTCCTTCAGTGCCGATTCCTGCTACTTCTGGCAGTGAACTCCCTGGGTATCTCACTTGTACTAACCTGTTCAGAGCACATCGAGAAGGATCATTGGACATATCAGTTCCCTCCCTGAACAATCTAGTCTTAGGAGATGCCATTCCTTTCCTCTATAAAGATATTCAAAGTTCCATTGAGTTGTCAGTGACAGCCTGTGTTCAACAGTTGTACGCGTCTTTTTATGAAGAGCTCATGCAGTCTAAGGACCAGTTGCATAAGGCAACATCTGAGTTAGCTTCTGCTAAGGATACCCTAGTAGATTTATTTAAGCAAATGGAACAGCAAACCCACCTGGTTGCCACCCAAAGCGATGAGATCTCTTCTTTAAAGCCCCAGTTACTAGAGGCTCAATCCCGGGTTACTAGCCTTTCAGAAGAGAAGGAGAGGATGTCCAGAGAAGCACAGGAGTTCCAAGCTATCTTAGATGACAAACTTTCAGCTTTACAGACTGCTAATGACACAGTGGCCAACCAAGCCTCCCAAATCCAGCAATTGCAAGATCAACTTGCAAAATCCCGCTCTGTTCCTCCAAGCCCTAATGTTCCATTGATTCCTTCTCTTTCACAGCAGAACTTGGCTGCTCTTCAGAGACAGGCTACTTTGTGCCCTCTATTCCAAGATAAAGTGGAAAGATTGCAGTCCAGAATGGACTTATTATGGTCTACCTTTGAGCAGTTTCAGGAATATGTTCTACCAGACCATTCTTTCTTTGTCCACTACCACTTACAGAAGTTGGTCTTCTATATGAAGCTTTCCACGATGGATTTACCTTTTCTAGAGGATGGCTGGAGTGGGGCTTGGTCTGCTGAGTTGTTGACAGAGGTAGTCAGAATGGTCTTTGAAGATTCTGTCTCACCAGACACCATGTTGATGTCATACATGTATCTACGAGGAGACTTGTTAATTCCAGATGAGGTGGATATGGCATGGTATGTGGGGGATGTGGTCTTACAGGCTGTTTTGTATGTCAATCATTTGGAGTTGGGCATAGTTGACATGTTTCAAAGTTATTCCTCCAAAGTGGCTGATTGTCATGATAATTCGTGGCATCCCATGATTGATTCTGTGGTCCTAAATCAAAGACAAAACACAGCTCCTACCTTTGCCCAGAGTATAATCAACTGAGGCTGGATCTCTTAGCCTATCTTTCAAAACATAATCCATTTGATGCTACCTTCTTTTATGCCTATCATCGACGATCTCTCTTAGGACCTTCTGTTCCTACCCTCCTCTATTACCAACAAATGGCTCACCGCTCTGCTATATATCTTTCCCTTTGTCAATCTAATTCCACCATTATTTTACCCCTTCTTTTCCAACCTTCATCTTTCCCTCAAATTTCCATTTTCACTTACTGTTCCTTTATTGAGGATAGGGTATTTTCCCCTTCTCCACCATGTCCTTCTCCCTCCATTAATGTACCCTCCACATTTTCTATTTATCAGTTAACACCGTTCCTTAGTGATTCCTTACAAATTTCTGCCACTCCTTCTTTAACTTTTTCTTCCTTTTATGATTTTTCCTATCCTTCCCTTCATCCACTCTTCCTTATTCCATTACCCTCTCCTAACACTTCCATATCTCAACCACCTCAGTTGGTTAGTGACTGTGACGGGTTTGATAATCAGATTTCCAGAAGAAGGGGATGGAGTTCGGATGATTGCCTTACAAGACCTCAGATCAATTGGCCAGTAATTCCAGGAGAATGGACAGCTTCCAGTCAAGCTTATCAGAACTATGTTCATTTTGCCCAGCAGTATTCACAGTCTGCCGATCCCTCAATGAGATTAACTGCTCACTTTGCTTGGTACCTGGCGTATATGCATAGGCACTCTCATAATGATTCCAAGCCTATTCCAAAGTTGTGCATGAATGTCAATGTAAGCATTGATTCCCAGCAGCTGGACATATTGTATTTTCATGCCCTCTGTTTGCCTAGCAGATACCTGGTCCTGTTGGAAAGGATGTGCTGTCTCCAAATTTTTCAAAATCCTCCTAAAAACTTTGTAGATGAATCCTTATCTATGGATCGTTTTTGACAACATCAATCTTTTAAGAGGGATCATCTTCATTGATACCTTTTCAATGTATGGTGGAAGCTTTCTAATGAAAAACTCTCTTTTTGAAGGAGTCATTCAGATGGTTGTGTTGTGTATTAGTGTTTGTGTTGTGAGTTCATTTATGTAATATGAACGTGGTGATTTCCTATTGGATTTCATGTGCGAGCTACATTTTGGAGAATTGTGGTGATGGGTTCATCGATGCAGAATTGAAGCTCATGCTGATGAAGAAGAAGAAAACTCTTATATCCTTTATAAATTTGTTGAGATTTTTAGTTTGATAAGAGGTGTTAATGTATAAAGGGTTTTCCTTTCTTTGTATTTTTATATCAGAAACAGGTTATAAGTTGGGGTCGTGGTGGATGGATTCTTTTTGAGAAGATATTGACGATCAAAGTTGAGCTTTTCAATGCACTTGTATTCCCTTTTTCCTGGGTCGCGAGGACACTTCCTTATTAAGTGTGGGGATATGTTGAGTGTTGAGATGACTTGTTTTTTGGCTGATTTTTGTTATTTTTGAGAGCTGAATGGTTGATTTTATGGGATGATTGATTGATTTGGAAGTGGTTTGAGAGTGTTTTGGATGATAATGATTGTGTTTTGGAATTTCATGATGTTTGTTGGTGGTTCTGTGATGTTCTGATAGGTTCTGTAAACCTTCTGTTTTGCTCTGTTTTGGTTTGTTTTGTTCTGATTGTCTTCTGTAAAGAGGGATGGAGTATTGATTGATGAAGATTGAGATATTGAGAAAGCTTATTGAATGGTTTGTGAGAGTTTGGAATGGTTTGAGAGTAAGTTATGTGGTTTTGATGACCTTCTGTAACCTTCTGTAGGTCTTCTGTTCTGTTCTGTACTGTAGCTATTCTGTAGACTGTTCTATATGTGTTCTGGTGGATGAGAGTGTAGCTTGGGAAAGTTTTCTAGCCTTGGAAGGAGGTGAATACAAGTGCAAAAGAGCTGAAAGAAGAGGAAGAAGTAACTGCCAAAGACTCAAGTGAAGACTAGAGTGAAGTGATAGTAGTGAGCTATGAAAGGACACTGTAGTGGCTCTGGTGACCCTTCATATCAGACATACCTCTTGGGAGGGGTATCCACGACCTAAGAGGGATTATTGAGA
This sequence comes from Lygodium microphyllum, assembly GCF_053477565.2. Classification (NCBI taxonomy): domain Eukaryota; kingdom Viridiplantae; phylum Streptophyta; class Polypodiopsida; order Schizaeales; family Lygodiaceae; genus Lygodium; species Lygodium microphyllum. Next base: position 15,410,726 of record NC_141152.1, read on the forward strand.
GTGATTTTTGAGAGATTGTAGTGAGGACATGATGTATTATTGATGGAGAGAGAGAGAGAGAGTCAGAGATAGCCAATTCTACTCAAACAGAGTGATTGTATATGAGAGATTGAGAGAGAAGACTATGAAGATATTGAAGATGAATACTATGTGATGTATTTCCATTCAAAAATGGTGTATTCCTTTGCTTTCTTTATTCTATTGATGGACTTTATGAAGATATTGAAGAATATGGTTGATTCTATTAAAAACCGTGGGAGATCTACATGATGCTGCATGAAGATTTGTTGTGCCTGGTGTTCTTTTCTTCATTGTGATCATATGAAACATGATAAACAAGCTTGTTGATGTTACAAGATAGATTTTCTTGCAAGAGAATTCCTTTTTCCTTGGTGTTCCTCTTGGGGCTCCAACCCCTTGACTACTAATCTTGCCTTGTATATGTTCACAGAACCATCTGCATTGTGCTTCACCTTATAAACCCACTTACAACCAATTGCATTCTTACCTTTAGGCAAAGGTACCAATTCCCATGTAGCATTTACTTCCAAGGCATCCATTTCTTCATCCATGGCTTTCTCCCATTTTTCTTTTCCCATGTCTTTCTCAAAAGAAGTGGGTTCTGGTTCTTGTATCACTTTGACCATATATGCATAGTGAATGGCTGTAAATCCATCATATTTCAGCCTATCCACAGGATACCTAGTTCTCGTAGACCTGCACAAAATAGGTTCACTCCTAGGTACTCTCAAAACATCCGTGGTCTTCCTTACTCCAGGTGTAACAATAGAAGGAATACCCAATTCATCATCAATGCTCTGTTCTGAACCACTAGATTCACCATCCACATAAGAGTGACCTGCATTCACATCAAACATGGGCTGATCAACCTTCTCTTTTCCTTTTCATGATACTTGCATACCACTATCTGTATTGCTTTGAGAAGATTCTCCTGATCTCAATCTACATATCCATGGCGAAGAATGTGAACCACTGCTAGAGGACGCTCCAGGTCCACTAATATTTTGTGACTGCTGCTGTAAATTCTGTGCAGCATTACCATTTTGTGCATCTACATCATCAATCACATTTACTGGTTTATACCAGCTACTCATCTCATCAAAAACAATATCTCTGCTCACTGTAAACTTACGAGTAGAAGGGTTATAGCATCTATACCCTTTTTGCTGCAGAGAGTAACCAATAAAGATGCACTTCTCAGCTTTTGGATCCAACTTGGATCTCAACTCATCTGGCACATGTACATAGGCAATGCAACAAAAAAATTTCAAATGAGAAATATCTGGTTTCCTACCAGTATACCTCTCCTCTGGAGTCATCCCATGTATTGCTGCAGTGGGAGTCCTGTTCATTATGTAGACTGCTGTAGCAACTGCTTCAGCGCAGTAAAAATCTGGCAAGTCTTTTTCATTGAGCATGGCACGAGATACCTCTCCAATATGCCTGTTTTTCCTTTCTGCAATTCCATTTTGTTGTGGGGTATGACTGCATGAATATTGCTGCTTTATGCCATGCTCCTGCAGGAACCTTGCAAACTCATTTGAGAGGTACTCTCCCCCTCCATCTGACCTTAGGCATTTTATTTGCAAACCTGTTTCTTTTTCAACCATAGCTTTAAGAGTTTTGAAATGCCCAAAAACTTCACTTTTCTTTTTCATAAAATACACCCAAACTTTTCTGCTATAGTCATCAATAAAAGTGACAAAATAATGACAGCCTCCAAGAGATGCAGCTTTAGTAGTCCACACATCAGAGTGGATTAATTCCAATGGCTTCTTACTCTCTTGAACATGTCTAGGAAATGGTTTCCTTGCCTGTTTTCCAAATTGACAGGCTTCACATATCTTATGCATTTCTGCAACCTTGAATTTGGGCAATCTTGCAACAATATTTTGGGCCTGCATTGATTTAAGTCGTTGTACATTAACATGACCAATGCGTTTATGCCAGATATCAATATTTGCAACTACACCGGTCCCATGTGCAAACATTGCTGCACTCAATTCAGACATGTCTGCATCCAACGTAAACATTCTGCCCTTCTTCTTTCCTTTTGCTATCAAGCGACCTTTATTTTTCATATCCTCAACAAAGCATCCATGAGGATTAAATCTGACCTGCAAGCCCTGTTCAACCATTTGACCAACCGAAACCAGATTCTTGGTGATATTCGGGACATGAAATACATCGGACAGGTATTTCTTTTTCCCATCCTGCATAGACAAAGGAATTTTTCCAATCTGCAAAATAGGATGTGTAGTATCATCACCAGTCTCCACAAATCCTGGTTTTTCCATTTTCCTTGCATCCTCCATCCATTCTGCATGACCTGTCATGTGGTTTGATGCACCTGAGTCAACATACCATACATCATTGCTTTCTTCTGCACTTGTCACAGAATTGTTCATGTGCTGCACCATGAACAAATGCTCATTTCTGTCATCACCCTGTCTACTAGAAGATGCATAATTCCCTTGTTGCAGTTTTCCATTCATAATGTCATTCTGCTTTTTATAGCAGTCTTTAGCCATATGACCCATTTTACCACAGTAGTAGCATTCAACATTACTGTTTGCATTTTGACCTCTTTGCCATCCACCACGACCTCTTTGGCTCCCCCTGCCTCTAGAGTTACCACGTCCTCCTCCATAGGACTGGTTTTCTTGAGTTTGCTGCATATTCTGATTTCTACCACGGCCTCCAAATCGGCCTCCTCTACCTCTGCCTCTACCTCTTCCAGCATTTGAGTAGAAGACAGCTTCTTTTGAAGTTCCTCCTAAAGAAGATGTACCACTATTTCTCTACTCCTCAGAAATTAGAAGAGCAATCAACTCCTCAAAATCAGGAAATCTTTCACGGACGGAAATGGATGTTCGAAACTGTGCATAATCCTTTCCTAGACCATTCAAGGTCATAGAAACTAAATCATCATCTTCCACTGGCGACCCAATGGAAGCAAGTGCATCTGCAATCTTCTTCACCTTCATGTGGTAGTCATTGATGCTCATATTTTCTCTTTGCACATTATGCAACTCTTGCTTGAGCTGCATTTTCCTGGCTTGCGTATTTGTGCTATACATTTTTGACAAAGTATCCCATGCCTCCTTTGGCGTACTTGCATCCTGAATATGCACAATCATAGAGTCTGAAATACTGATAGACAGCCAGTACATAACTTTCCTGGCTCTCTCATGCCATGCTTTGAATGCTTGCATTTGCTGTTGATTGGGAACATCAGGAAGAACTGGTTCTTCTTCATTTCCTGCAACAAATTCCCAATATCCTTTTTCCATAAGGAAATTCGTTCATTCTAAACTTCCATGCCTGGAAGTTGTTCTTGTCAAGCTTTTCAGTTACAATCTGTGAAAGAGAATCAGACGCCATTACAAAACACTGCAAAAAATTTTGTCACTGCAAAAACTCAGCTTCACCCTCAGAAGGGCAAATCTGCAAAACTGGCGAAAGTGGTATTTGACCACACAGTCACTTCCTAGTGACGATTTTGCATAAACAGGAACCAAGGATGATTCTGAAACTCCCAATGTCTCTGCGCATAAGCATACGATGCAATTTCTACAGTAACTTTTCATCGACCTGTAGAACAGTGGTCGCACAGCATAAAACTGGGCCTTTTCCTGAGTGCGTGCAGAAAACTTCCGCCTCCAAAACAGGCCCCGAAATGGCCTCAAATATAAAAAACAGGGTTGCCAAGGGCTAAAGGCCTTTCCCGTAGCATATAGTGCCCTCTTGCTTCACCGCGAAGGGCGTCTCAACCTGAGACAATGCACTCCTGCAATTTCCGACTGTGCTACCTGCAAAGATCTACTCCCAAAACAGAAAATGAAAGCAACACTGCTCTTCTTACCAGAACGCCGCGAGCTTGGCTTGCTTTCTTGAGCTCCTTACCACGAACAAGGCTCTGATACCATGTCAAGATTGTGGGAGAGAAGGAAGGAGTCTCACTTGTAGCTTTCTTGCTTGCACAATGGGGGAATACACACAAAGGTGGAGGCTGAAAACTATTTTCCTCTTCTTAGTTGTGTAAGCCAAAAAAAGAAGTCTCATACAAAGAAATAGAAGAACCTATATATGGGTCTCAAACCAAACTCAACTAACTAAGGTGGCATACTAACTGAGCCACGAACTAGAGTAGATAAGGATAGCTGTCATGTAGCTATTATTCATGGGCGGTGTACCAACCGCGTCTGCAACTGACAAGTCGGTGACATAAATACACAACGGTCACCCTGGCGTATCACGAGTGGAGCTCGATATCTCAACACTCAATTTAGCATTCCAAAGGATAATCATAGGCATGAAGGGGAACAAGACAACACTCGATTGGATAGTGATTATCATGGATATGACCCCTTCTACAAGAATTTTTATCATTAGCCCTCAAATGCACAAAAAGGAAATGTAGTCAACAATCAAGCTCATGAAGATGGAAGGCATGATGAGCGAATATCAGCCCATGACATCCCAAACCAAGAGCGTGTTTCAAATGGACAACCCTCATCTCATGATTTTGAGCCACCTACTTTTAGACAAAATTTATGGAATAAAGATTCATGGAGACAACAATCTCATGGGCAGCCATCTTACAATGAAAAAGAATATAAAGAGAAGATCAATATCACTAATTTCAAAGGAGATAATGCATCACCTTCAGAATGGGAAAAGTGGATCAATAAGCTTGAATTGTACTTCACCCTTTACCCTAGAAGTAAAGAGGCCAAAATTTATTTTTCGGCCCTTCATCTTGAAGGTTATGCCCATACTTGGTGGCGTTACTACATGCAAAAGATTGGGCAAATTTTTGACTCTTGAGAGGAGTTCAAGCAAGCGATGATTGATGTCTTTGTGTCTCCTTTGGAAAAAGAAAGGCTTCAAAGAAGATGGTATGCATGCGCTCAAAGAGGAATGTCCGTTAGAGACTATTCTAATGACTACTTGAATCTTTCCATGTATGTTGAAGGTATTTCAGATTTTGCTAAGCTGAACAAATACATTTTTGGTCTTAACCCTACCTTATCATTGGAGGTGGAAGCTCAACAACCAAAAACATTACATGAGGCCATACAATTGGCTGAAAGATACTCTTTGAAGTATAAAAGAGATGCATGAAATTTTCAACAAAGAAGTATGGGCGATAATGTTTCCAATCAACCTACAAAGTATGGGTAAGTTTTCAGCCAATCAAGAGACTCTTTTAGACAAGAAATCAGAGGTTATAATAGTCCAAATAGTTATAATAGCAAAGTGCCAACATTTCCCACTATTTATGCCTCTAAACAGAGTGGAAATTTTGTACCAAAACAGGGGCAAACTTTCAGAAATGTGGCTGAGCCAAGAAGTACTTTTTCAAGAGCTGAAAATGCTCCAAAACTACCCCAAAACAGTTATAATAGCAACTTCCTTCCTCACGACAAACTTTGGGAAATGCATGCAAAAGGATTATGCTTCAAGTGTGGGGAGAAGTGGTCACAAGATCATAAGCTGAAGTGTAAAGCTAAGAACTCAAAAATCAACATGCTGATCACTCAGGAAGTTGAAGTTGAAGAAGAAAAATATCAAGAGGGAAATTTACTGCATGTTGATACATACCCAATGGTTGAAGAGATTCATGAAAAGGAGCATGCCACCAACGAAGAATTCTATGATCCCATGGATGGATTTCCCTTTGATCCAGGTGGTAATCATGATTCTCATGTTTCCTTGTATACCATCTCACATGATGCATGGACCGATTGCAAAGGGAAAAATACACTTAGACTCAAAGGTTTCATTAATAGCAAGGTTGCACATATTCTAGTGGATACGGGCAGCACTCATAGCTTCATCAACACCAAATCTTTGAATGGGCTAAAGTTGCTACCCATTGATATGGATTCTTCCTTGCGGATATAAGTTGCCAACAGTGCATATGAGTCTAGTAAAGAAGTGTGTCCATGTACCTCAATTGAGTTATCGCCCTCTTGCACAATAAAAGTGGATTTGATCACCTTGGATATGGAGCCTAATGACATTGTCATTGGTTGTAATTGGTTGAAAACACTTGGCAAATCTACCTTGGACTTGGAGCAAATGTTAATGGAATTTAATTGGCAAGGACATCACATAGAGTTGAAAGGCATAGACCACAAACAAATAGAACTCATCTCCATGAAGAAATTGCGAAAAGAAATCAATGCAAAGTCATGCATCTTCACTCTTTTACTTGCGAAAGTAGATGAAGGACAATCAACAAATCAGCTATCTTCTTCTTCAAAGGAAAGGGATCCAAGATTAGAAGAGCTATTGGAGGAGTACAAGGATTTATTTTAGTCACCATCATCTTTATCTCTAAAGTGAGAGGTTGATCATCCTATTGACTTGTTGCCCAATAAAAAACCCATCAACAAACCTCCCTATCGCTTGTCCAAGTTTGAAAGGAAAGAAGTAGAGTGTCAAGTCAAGGAATTACTATAAGTGAGTTTAATTCAGCAAAGTCAATCACCGTTTGCCTCTCCCGTGCTCTTAGTCAAAAAGAAGAATGGATCATTTTGCATGTGTATCGATTATCAAGATTTGAACAAGTCAATAGTCAAGAATAGGTATCCTATTCCCTGAATTGATGATCTTTTGGATGAGCTTAAAGATGCAAAGGTCTTCACTAGCATTCCAGGCCCTTCCTCTCCATTCTTCTGATCTGAAAATGCATGATGAGGGGGGGAAAAATGGGGTGCAAAAAACTAATCCTCCCCCCTCCATCGTTTCATTTCATGGCTTTTTGTTGGCTAAGCTCTTTGTTAAGAGCTTTGAAACTCTTAATCAACTTATCTAGTTCATGACTTTTGCATTCACACTTCCGGTAAGTGGCTTTTTTAGTTTTAAGGGGGCAAACGACATCAGAATCGAGATCCGTCTGGACGGGTGGCTCCGTGGCGTCGAAATCTATAACGTTAGGCCCCGTCATGCTCTTCTTGACTTCCGGATCTAGTAGTTACTTCATAATCCCGAACCTTGCAAGGATTAAATGGGGGATCAAACGACCTCGGAACGGAGATCCGAGACTTGCGTTGGATTCCTAACGCCATTTTGCATCTAGGAAAACTCCAACTCGGCCTTCTGCCACCGTTTAATTTCCATAAAAATAAGCACTAGCGCTTTATGAACTTGCCGCTTAAAATCGTACTGATTGCCACCGCCGCCTTCGACAATGACTATTTTTCCCTTGATATTTGTAATTTTTGGCTATTTTTAAGCACTTCTTGGCATCAAAAATCATCTGTCATAATATTTCGTTCATTGAAAAACTACTTAATAGTTTTTGATACATATTTTCCCCCATTGTCAATCCTTAGGCATTTCAACCTATACCTAGATTGATTCTCAAAAAGAGCACTAAAGAGTTGAAATGTAGCCAAACTTTACCACCAAGGTTGAGTGATCTGGTCGAGGAAGGATTATCATATTCTCCAAAAAAAAAGAGAGAGGAAAAAAACCATATTAGATTAGTCTTAATCCAGAGTGAACATAACCAAAGAGGTTAAGATTGAAGTTGATGAAGCACAATAATTCATCACAAGCATTTTCAAACACAAACACACACACGCACACACGCACACACACACACATCCTTGCACCTCCCTCTAAAAAAAAAGAGACACAAAAAAAACTATATTAGATCAGTCTTAATCTAGTGTGAACATAACCAAAGAGGTCAAGATTGAAGTTGATGAAGTATAAGAATTCATCGCAACCAAAGAGCCAATCTTGAGGGCTTTTGTGAGGAGGCTAGTGAGTTGTTAAGCCTATGGGCATGAGAAAAAAGTCACATGCATTAGCATTTTTCCTTATTAAGGAACTCTTGTCTAATTGAGAATGCATCACATGCATCACAAGAGTGGGTTTAATGGAATGTACAATTTTCACATTGGTTTAAGCTCATAGGGAACTATGTTTCCTGATTTGGCTTATGTAGAGGAGTAAATATTGGTGCAAGAGTATGTTCCAAATGGCTCACTTTCGGAGCACATGCTTGGTGAGAAAATTCAGAATTCTTTGTTTCCTTTTTTCAAAATATCTAACATAACTACAAATTCTACTTTGATGCTCAATTCTACATATAAGTAATTCTGGAGAGGAAAAGGACATGCCTTTAACATGGAGGCAACACATCCAGATTGCCATAGATAGTGCCAAAGGTACTTTTTATTAGTTTTGATTTGGTCATCCCTTCAATTCAAATAAAAGAGTCAAGACTTTGCTCGCATTGCTAACTTTTGTAAATGGAAAGATGAAGAGATCTCATACCTAAGTTGCAACACAACAAATATAGGTAGATTTTTATGTGCATTCCCTAGATTCATTTCCACACATTTTCAAGTAGGGTGTTCATTGTGGATGGGGCTCTTAGTATAGGTGGTAGATGTGTGTGGTAGTGTAACTATGTTTGCATTAAATAGAAAAAAAGCGAGATTCATTCTTGATGGTTGTGTGAATGGTGTAAATATTGGCACAAACATATCCATGCAAAAGAGGGAAAGGTAGCAAATATTTTCAAAGTTAAGGGAGAGAAGAATAACAAAAGGGGGATAATTTTACGAGGTCTTCTATGCAGAACAAGCAAGAGTCACAAGACTAGTGTAGTAGAGGCAGTGGTTTGAGTAGCACAGACGTGTCTTCTACATATTTTACTTTGGAAATCAAAAGAACAAGGGTCTAAGTAAGGGATTAGTATAAAAGAAAAACATGCCATGGAAGATCGATTACATCCGAATCTTATTAAAGAAATAAAGGGTCATGAAAGTAATAAAAATTATAAATCTTATAAGGTGATTGAGAAAGTGGAGGCCATTGGCATGCAATTCTCTTGCATACAACTGATTACATGGAGCCTAGCTCAATCCATCCTTAGCAGAGATTCTTAGGAGGATGAGGGGATGAGGCTATGGAGGGAGGGAGTGTGAATGATAATTCAATCTCAATAGAGAGAAAAAAAGTTGTGAGTCCATTGCACAAAAGGAAGAGGGAGGAAGCAGAGGTGGATGGTGATTGCATAGACTCCACAGAGCTTTTAGTCCCAAAGCTTGGATGTGGATTCAAGTCTATTCATATCATAAGTCCATATATTGGTAACCTCAAGGCGAAAAATTGAGAGGGTACCTCCACCTTATGGGGGATGATGGGCAGCCTTAGCACTATATGAGGAGGTGGCCTTGTCCCAACAAGGTTTTGGGGAGGGGGGCTCATCTCTTACTACCATCACTCTTACAGCCAAAAGAGAAGCCGCACAACATGTGCAAATCAAGATATTGGATCAACTAGATGTGAACTATGTGTGAACTTAGTGTGCATGAGTTGCATGTGAAGCAAACTCTAGATATATATGGTGTGAAGTTAAAGTAATCTTGATATGAAGTCATGATATAAATTGACATGGATGGGGTATGCCTCTTCAAGTTGGTAAAATGACATTACAAACTAAGATGGACAAGGTGTGCCTCTTCAAGAAGGTAATATGACATTTCATTTTTATTTAGATTCTTTAAAAACCTGGAAACTAAACTTGGCAAATGCTAAGGCTTGTGTTAGAGAGGTGGGCGCCTAGACGTAGTTGCTTTTGATATGGTGATTAGTCATTGGGTGTGTGAGATGTCCAACAAATGAAAAAATAAAGAGTTGGGGAGAGTTGTCCACCCATGCTTATGCATCCAAGCCCTTCTAAAGTGACAGGAGGATAGCTTAGAATAATTAAAGCTGTCTGCCCTTGTTGCTCAGGGGCTAAGTCATTTCAGGTGGGCAAACTTGATTTGTTGGTCCAATGGTTTTTTTTGTTTTAATATATAAATAATGTCATATCCACATGTGTATGATCCTCAACCCTTACTAAGCCGAGTATCTCCCCCCAAAATGCTCTTTGTCTCTCTGGCCGCACCCGTCCGCCCCTTAGCACCCCCCTTTTTCTTCTCCTTCTTCTTCTCTCTCTTCACAATTTTTTCTACAACAACCTATTTATTGGCAAGACATCAACGTGGAATGGCTTACGTATCACATGCAAGGAAGGCAGCCAATGACAAGGGTATAGAAAATCTTCCCCAAATTTGGATTGTCTATCTAGAATCAAGCTTTGAATATGTATCTCTTGTATCTCCTGGACAAGATCTGCGTTGTGCCGTCCAGTTGGCCATGGATCACGGCTAATGGAAACAAGTAAGAAGCTTGATTTGGCAAAGAAGAATCTCTGCGCCCTTGCATCAGCATCTTTGGTCAAAGAGGATGGATCGCTTTTTTTTTCTCAAGAACGGGCCAGCAGGAATTTCATCGATGTAGAGATGAAGCGAGGAAAGAAACATGAAGGTTTACTAGGAAAGTTTCATAAGCAACATGATTATTTGGAGAAGTTAATCAAAGGGAACATCATCATTAGAGATTTAACTACTTCCTCCTCCACCAAGAAAGCCATGGATGATGCCAAGGAGGAACAGGGTCTTATTGGTTCGAGGTAGCAAGAAGGGAATTTCAATAATACTGGTTTGACATAGTAAGTACAAATACTTAAGTAGCAAGTGGACGACTTGATAATGAAAAATAGCAATCTCAAAGAGCAAGTACAAATACTTAAGCAGCGAGTGGACGACTTGACAATAGAGAATGGCAATCTCAAAGAGCAAGTGCAACTTCTAGTCATAGAGAACTCCACCCTTAAAGGACAAGTGCAAACCCTGAAAGGTAGGATAAATCTATTGTCAAGTCATCCACTCGTTACTCAAGCATTTACACTTAATCTTTAAGATTGCTATTCTCCGTTGTTAAATCGTTCACTCGTTGCTTGACCATTTGCACTTACTGTGCAAAACTAGTATTACTAAGATTCTTTTTTACTGCCCTGAACTAACAAGGCCATGTCTCTCCTTGGTATCATCCGTGGCCTTCTTGGAGGAGGAGGCAGTCAAATATGTGATGACGATGTTTCCTCTTATTAACTTCTCCATATAATCATGCTGCTTACCAAAATTTCCCAATAAATCTTCATGTTTATTTCCTCCCTTCATCTCTACAGTTAAAAATTTAGGATTAGAGTCACGGATCCTTTCCTGAAAATGTAGTCAACTTGCTTGGCCACTTGATTTGAGTCCAACAGTGGCAGGTACGACAAGGTCTCATATTTCTTATTGTCGTACGGAATCCATACCTCCACAATCCTGACATCGAGAATGAAAAATTTAAAATTAGAGTCATGGATACAATAAAAGTTTCCAGGAACGAGGGCACATTCGTCTCAAAAAGTGTCAAACAAACTGAACAAAATAAGCACAGGTACCAAGAACCTAACAGAAGTAGAAGATGTGACTAAACAAAACTTCATGTACTTACGAGCATGGCGCTAACACGGCTGCCATTTGACACGGAGGGAGAGAGAGAAGTTATAAGCACAGGTACCAAGAACCTAACAGAAGTAGAAGATGTGACTAAACAAAACTTCATGTACTTACGAGCATGGCGCTAACACGGCTGCCATTTGACACGGAGGGAGAGAGAGAAGTTGTCCTTGGGGGCAAGGAGCATGTTGGCCTTGAGGCCGGAGAAGGACTTGGAGACAGTGGCCTCAGGGGGGACGCAGGTAGGAGCCACCACAGCAAGGGAGGAGGTGATGATGAAAGCCATGGCCGCCAACAGGATCAAAAGACAGGCAGAAGGCTACGATGCCACAAGGTAGACACAAAGGAGTGAGAGATGCAAGAATGGAGGATGTGGGGAGGGAACCAGACCTTATAAATAGACAGTTCGCCTTCCTTCACCACCACAATTCCCAGATAGAGCATGTGCGGTTCATGTGGTATGGATAAGGCGGGTGTAAATGAAACCTTTTCCGCCCCCGCCACGCCCCCCCCACTCCACGTTGTCCGAGAAAAGCCCCATCATGATGCGTTTTTCGCCCTCACTTCCCACCCCTAGCTTTTTTCGATGGACAATATTACCCAAAAAAGAAAAACATTCAACACAACCTTCACAAATTATAGGGTTTTCATGTGACATGCTTGTCTCTTTTCGAAATTTTCATCACTAAAATTGATATCAAGGAGTTGGCATTCAATGATGAATATGATTTGGTTTGGTAAGTCATATCTCATACTCTGAGTGTGGCACATGGGACAAGAGTTATCACTGCAGATGGTTTAATGGTTAGGAAGGGTGCCACTCGCGAGTTGCTACACTAGGTAAGTAGGTTTGAGTCTTACATTAGTGCCATCTTGGGGATCAAGGTTGAGAGCTACTAGGAACCATATGCCGCTACAGGTTGGTAGTTTGAAGTTGATGCAGAGCGCATGCTAGTGTTAGCTTAGCATGGTGTTCAATTTGTGGATGATGGAGGGGTCTTCAAGTCAAAGCTTTGTGCGAGAGAGCTGGATGGACCAAGAGTTGGACCGAGAGTTGCTGAGGGATTGTTGGAAGGTATACAAAGATTGTCTGCCATTTGATCAGGGATAAAGTTCCAACTTAAACCTTGGAAGTGTATGGAGATATTGTTTGTCATTAGAGATTAAAGTTCAAGAATTAGTACATTTCTGGGAGCTGTTGAAGCCAAGTCATTGCTTGTCTGTGGAATATCACACTCTTAGATCTATAGATTGTTTAGACGTTGCCTATCTACTATGATCATGTGTGACAATTCTTGATTAGATAGTGAATGTTCCAAGGAGTGTGGTGGTTGTGTTTGTGTGGGAGTTGTATGCCATACCGGAGCTATATCTAAGGCTAATTGCTTACATATCTGTGGACCCACAATATGGCATCCCATGTGTAAGTCCCCCTATGAGGTTAATACGTAGTCATGCATGCATTCGTATTTGTCTGGGGGTGGTAGGTGGGCTATGTTATATGTTTTTGAGTAGTGTCCTCTTGGAGAACTGTGAAGGTATCAAGCTCAATCAATTCCTTGCTATGCTTGGCCATTGGTCCCTTGCACCTAGGTGGTCATGTGAGTATATTTCCTGAACTTTTACTAATTCAATTACAAAAGTTAAGAGCTAGTGTATTATAGAAATGAAGAGTTGATGTAATTGTGCTAAGGTGTGTTCAAATTGTTGTTTCAGTGTAAGACCGTTAGCACCTTTTTTTTCTCTAAGTGCTGTGAACAGTGGGGATTTGATGGAAAACATTACACTGTTGTTGTTTTGAGCTCGATCCATTCAGAATGAGGTGTGACTCCCATTGTAGCTTTCTATATTGCATGCATTAGTATTCCTCTTCTTGCTATGTTTGGAACTAAAGACATGTGGCGCAACTCCACTTTTGAAGAGGATGAATTGGAGTGTCACGTGATAAGTTATCCACTTATTTAAGCAAAGAAACTTAGCTATAATTTATACAAGAAATGGTTTTTTAAAAGATTGCATATCTAGGGAGCATTTGGAAGACAACATGAGGTCCCTCAAGTTGTCTATCATGACTGCACACTCTTGAGGCATTCTGGAGGTGGAGATTACAAATAGTACATCTAGGATTTTGCTCGTCTTTATTGTCAGAATTAATTGCATTTTGGACCTCTTCTTCTTCTCTTCTTTTCTCTCGTCTCACGTGTGGCTATGGAGGATGGAGCTTGGAGGTAGAGGTTTGAGGATGCTTGAGCTTGCATCAAGAATCATGGAGCTATTGTCAAGATTGTGGGAGAGAAGGAAGGAGTCTCGCTTGAAGCTTTCTTGCTTGCACAATGGGGGAAGACACACAAGGGTGGAGGCTGAAAACAGTTTTCCTCTTCTTAGTTGTGTAAGCCAAAAGAACTCAAGTACAAAGAAATAGAAGAACCCTCTATATGGGTCTCAAACCAAACTCAACTAACTAAGGTGGCATACTAACTGAGCCACGAACTAGAGTAGATAAGGATAGCTATCATGTAGCTATTATTCATGGGCGGTGTACCAACCGCGTCTGCAACTGACAAGTCGGTGACATAAATATACAACGGTCACCCTGGCGTATCACGAGTGGAGCTCGATATCTCAACACTCCCCCTCGAGCTCAATCCCAATTCCTGCACACCAAGCAGGTCTCTGAACTTGCGCAGCTTCTCTGCGCCCAATGCCTTCGTGAATATGTCAGCTACCTGATCCTCTGTGCTGACATAAACTAGATCAATAAGACCTAGTAAAACCCTCTCTCGCACATAGTGATAATGCACCTCAATGTGCTTTGTTCTAGCATGATAGACTGGGTTATTTGCCAAGTGTATACTACTCATGTTGTCACAATAAATGACAACTGGCCCATCTGTAGACTGATGCATATCATAAAGTAGCTTATGCAACCAAGCTACCTCACATGCAGCCATTGCTGCACCCCTGTACTCAGCCTCTGTGCTCGACAAGGCAACTGTAGGCTGTTTCTTGCTGCTCCAAGTGACTGCAGCACTCCCAAAAGAGAATACATATCCACTGGTAGATCGTCTATCAGAAATACTACCAGCCCAATCAGCATCAGTGTATCCATGCAACTGTATCTGAACCCCAGTCTCATAAAATAGTCCATACTGCAATGTGGACTTCACATACCTGAGTATGCGTCTAGCCGCATCCAAATGTGGTTTCCTTGGAGCCTGCATAAACTGACTTACCAATCCAACAGCATAGCTCAAATCTGGCCTGGTAATAGTCATATAAATCAAGCTTCCTACTATGCGTCTGTACATAGTAGGGTCTTCTAGAAGCTCACCTGCATCTGTGCTCAGCTTCACATTTTGCTCCAAAGGAACTGAAATAGGCTTACAGCCTGTCATCCCATATTTGGACAGCATGTCCAATCCATACTGCCTCTGCAAGAGCTGTATCCCACTTGGTGATCTAATCACCTCAATGCCCAAGAAATAACGCAGCTCTCCCAAATCCTTCATCTCAAACTTCTGCTTCAATAGCATTTTCACATGAAGGATATCTTCATCACTGTCACCTGTCATAATCAAATCATCAACATAAATGACAAGTAGCATAATACCTTTCTCTGTTTTTCTCACATAAAGTGAGAAATCTGCCTTGGAAATCTGAAAGCCAATAGTGACAAGATACTGTCCTATCTTGTCAGACCATGCTCTAGGTGCTTGCTTCAAGCCATACAAGGCTTTCTTCAACCTGCAAACAAACTCAGGATGAACAGCATGCACATAACCTGGTGGCTGCTCCATATAGACCTCTTCTTGCAAATCACCATGCAAGAAGGCATTCTTTACATCCATCTGATGTAAAGACCATCCCTTTGATGCAGCCATAGCAATGACTGCTCTTACGGTTGCCATCCTTGCAACCGGACTAAATGTTTCTTCATAGTCAATGCCATATGTTTGTGCATACCCCTTGACTACTAATCTTGCCTTGTATCTGTTCACAGAACCATCAGCATTGTGCTTCACCTTATAAACCCACTTACAGCCAATTGCATTCTTACCTTTAGGCAAAGGTACTAACTCCCATGTAGCATTTGCTTCCAAGGCATCCATTTCTTCATCCATGGCTTTCTCCCATTTTTCTTTTCCCATGGCTTGCTCAAAAGAAGTGGGTTCTGGTTCCTGTATCACCTTGACCATATATGCATAGTGAATGGCTGTAAATCCATCATATTTCAGCCTATCCACAGGATACCTAGCTCTCGTAGACCTGCGCAAAGTAGGTTCACTCCCAGGTGCTCTCAAAACATCCCTGGTCTTCCTTACTCCAGGTGTAACAATAGAAGGAATACCCAACTCATCATCAATGCTCTGCTCTGAGCCACTGGATTCACCATCCACATAAGAGTGACCTGCATTCACATCAAACATGGGCTGATCAACTTTCTCTTTTCCTTTTCGTGATACCTGCATACCACTATCTGCATTGCTTTGAGAAGAATCTCCTGATCTCAATCTGCCTGTCCATGGCGAAGAATGTGAACCACTGCTAGAGGACGCTCCAGGTCCACTAATATTTTGTGACTGCTGCTGTGAATTTTGTGCAGCATTACCATTTTGTGCATCTACATCATCAATCACATTTACTGGTTTATACCAGCTACTCATCTCATCAAAAACAACATCTCTGCTCACTGTAAACTTACGAGTAGAAGGGTTATAGCATCTATACCCTTTTTGCTGCAGAGAGTAACCAATAAAGATGCACTTCTCAGCTTTTGGATCCAACTTGGATCTCAGCTCATCTGGCACATGTACATAGGCAATGCAACCAAAAATTTTCAAATGAGAAATATCTGGTTTCCTACCAGTATACCTCTCCTCTGGAGTCATTCCATGTATTGCTGCAGTGGGAGTCCTGTTCATTATGTAGACTGCTGTAGCAACTGCTTCAGCCCAATAAAAATCTGGCAAGTCTTTTTCATTGAGCATGGCACGAGATACCTCTCCAATATGCCTGTTTTTCCTTTCTGCAATTCCATTTTGTTGTGGGGTATAACTGCATGAATATTGCTGCTTTATGCCATGCTCCTGCAAGAACTTTGCAAACTCATTTGAGAGGTACTCTCCCCCTCCATCTGACCTTAGGCATTTTATCTGCAAGCCTGTTTCTTTTTCAACCATAGCTTTAAGAGTTTTGAAATGCCCAAAAACTTCACTTTTCTTTTTCATAAAATACACCCAAACTTTTCTGCTATAGTCATCAATAAAACTGACAAAATAATGACAGCCTCCAAGAGATGCAGCTTTAGTTGTCCACACATCAGAGTGAATTAATTCCAATGGCTTCTCACTCTCTTGAACATGTCTAGGAAATGGTTTCCTTGCCTGTTTTCCAAACTGACAGGCTTCACATACCTTATGCATTTCTGCAACCTTGAATTTCGGCAAACCTGCAACAATATTTTGGGCCTGCATTGATTTAAGTCGCTGTACATTAACATGGCCAATGCGTTTATGCCAGATATCAATATCTGCAACTACACCGGTCCCATGTGCAAACATTGCTGCACTCAATTCAGACATGTCTGCATCCAATGTAAACATTCTGCCCTTCTTCTTTCCTTTTGCTATCAAGCGACCTTTATTTTTCATATCCTCAACAAAGCATCCATGAGGATTAAATCTGACTTGCAAGCCCTGTTCAACCATTTGACCAACTGAAACCAGATTCTTGGTGATATTCGGGACATGAAATACATCGAACAGGTATTTCTTTTTCCCACCCTGCATAGACAAGGGAATTTTTCCAATCTGCACAATAGGATGTGCAGTATCATCACCAGTCTCCACAAATCCTGGTTTTTCCATTTTCCTTGCATCCTCCATCCATTCTGCATGACCTGTCATGTGGTTTGATGCACCTGAGTCAACATACCATACATCATTGCTTTCTTCTGCACTTGTCATAGAATTGTTCATGTGCTGCACCATGAACAAATGCTCATTTCTGTCATCACCCTGTCTACTAGAAGATGCATAATTCCCTTGTTGCAGTTTTCCATTCATGATGTCATTCTGCTTTTTATAGCAGTCTTTAGCCATATGACCCATTTTACCACAATAGTAGCATTCAACATTACTGTTTGCATTTTGGCCTCTTTGCCATCCACCACGACCTCTTTGGCTCCCCCTGCCTCTAGAGTTACCACGTCCTCCTCCATAGGACTGGTTTTCTTGAGTTTGCTGCATATTCTGATTTCTGCCACGGCCTCCAAATCGGCCTCCTCTACCTCTGCCTCTACCTCTTCCAGCATTTGAGTAGAAGACAGCTTCTTTTGAAGTTCCTCCTAAAGAAGATGCACCACCATTTCTCTGTTCCTCAGAAATTAGAAGAGCAATCAACTCCTCAAAATCAGGAAATCTTTCACGAACTGAAATGGATGTCCGAAACTGTGCATAATCCTTTCCTAGACCATTCAAGGTCACGGAAACTAAATCATCATCTTCCACTGGCGACCCAATGGAAGCAAGTGCATCTGCAATCTTCTTCACCTTCATGTGGTAGTCGTTGATGCTCATACTTTCTCTTTGCACATTATGCAACTCTTGCTTGAGCTGCATTTTCCTGGCTTGCGTATTTGTGCTATACATTTTTGACAAAGTATCCCATGCCTCCTTTGGCGTACTTGCATCCTGAATATGCACAATCATAGAGTCTGAAATGCTGATAGACAGCCAATACATAACTTTCCTGGCTCTCTCATGCCATGTTTTAAATGCCTGCATTTGTTGTTGATTGGGAACATCAGGAAGAACTGGTTCTTCTTCATTTCCTGCAACAAATTCCCAATATCCTTTTCCCATAAGGAAATTCGTCATTCTAAACTTCCATGCCTGGAAGTTGTTCTTGTCAAGCTTTTCAGTGACAATCTGTGAAAGAGAATCAGACGCCATTACAGAATACTGCAAGAAATTCTGTCACTGCAAAAAACACAGCTTCACCCTCACAAGGGCAAATCTGCAAAACTGGCGAAAGTGGTATTTGACCACACAGTCACTTCCTAGTGACGATTTTGCATAAACAGGAACCAAGGATGATTCTGAAACTCCCAATGTCTCTGCGCACAAGCATACGATGCAATTTCTACAGTAACTTTTCACCGACCTGTAGAACAGTGGTCGCACAGCATAAAACTGAGCCTTTTCTTGAGTGCGTGCAGAAAACTTCCGTCTGCAAAACAGGCCCCGAAATGGCCTCAAATCAAAAAAACAAGGTCGCCAAGGGCTAAAGCCCTCTCCCGCAGCATATACTGCCCTCTTGCTTCACCGCGAAGGGCGTCTCAACCTGAGACAATGCACTCCTGCAATTTCCGGCTGTGCTACCTGCAGAGATCTGCTCCCAAAACAGGAAATGAAAGCAACACTGCTCCTCTTACCAGACCACCGCGAGCTTGGCTTGCTTTCTTGAGCTCCTTACCACGAACAAGGCTCTGATACCATGTCAAGATTGTGGGAGAGAAGGAAGGAGTCTCGCTTGAAGCTTTCTTGCTTGCACAATGGGGGAAGACACACAAGGGTGGAGGCTGAAAACAGTTTTCCTCTTCTTAGTTGTGTAAGCCAAAAGAACTCAAGTACAAAGAAATAGAAGAACCCTCTATATGGGTCTCAAACCAAACTCAACTAACTAAGGTGGCATACTAACTGAGCCACGAACTAGAGTAGATAAGGATAGCTATCATGTAGCTATTATTCATGGGCGGTGTACCAACCGCGTCTGCAACTGACAAGTCGGTGACATAAATATACAACGGTCACCCTGGCGTATCACGAGTGGAGCTCGATATCTCAACAGCTATCAGAGTGCTTGCGAGAGGAAGCAACTCAATAGGACATCAAGGTAAGCTCATAACACTTGTAGAGAGATATTGTGTGTTAGCTTGTGCTCGCCTCTACAATATGGAAGCTGAGTTCTAAGAAAAGAAGTTCCTCTTAAAGCAAGTCAAGTCACCTAAGTTCACAAGAAAAGGATTCAATGTTGAGATTGATGCTGAAGTATGGATGAAAACCCTTGAGGACTATTTTGATGTGGAATGAATAATTGCAGCTAACAAGGCCATGATTGCCAAGCTGAAAACTAGTAGGTGAGGCACGCTTATGGTGGAAGTAATGGTGCTAAGATAAATCAACGTGGATAGGTTGTTATATTTGCTATAGTGGTGCATAAGATTGAACATCTGCATGCTCAACAATCTCTTGCAATGATATGAATAGTGGCATACGTGAAACAAACACATCTTTGGGGCCAATAGTTGGGTAGTTTTTTCAATCATGCAAATGCATTTTTGAATTTTTGGTAAAGACAATGTCTTTATTGACAATTGGTTGGTGTTTCCAATCAAGCAAAGAGATGGAACATGAGTGCATGCAACACATCCAAAAGCACGCACGTGGGCAACCATTGGATTTTAGAAGGCATGACAATCTTTAATGCCCGAGTAGATGAATGACTCAGTACATAGCAAGAATCACATACAACTAAATTTATATGGCAAAGACTTTCCTTTGTTTCCTTTAAGCATATATCTAGCCATTTCCATAAGATATCTATTCTTGCACTCAACAAGACCATTTTGGTTGCAGTGTATAAGGCATAGTGCATTGATGAATAATGCCCTTACAAGAAAGAAATGTTGCAAAATCCATTAACATGTACTCTTCTCCTTTGTTTTTGGGGAGAGTAACAAGATTTACTATTTTTGTTTGTCATCATAAATTCTTAGAGGTTGCATAATATTTAGAATTATGACAAGACACAATCTAAAGACCAACACCATGAAATTGTTGTATTAATCATTTAGATTGAGAGCCAAGATCCCTAATGTAAGATCATCAACCTAAACCAATAATATCACCATCATTACAAGAACTTAAGACTCATTACTCAAAAACTATGTTTTAGGATCATTACAAATTATGGGGCACTCTGTGTGTGTGTGTGTGTGTGTGTGTGTGTGTGTGTGTGTGTGCACATAATCATATTAATTTATTGAAAATGTATTCATTCATTGAAACCATTAATATAAGACAAGTGACAATATAAGAGCACAAATAGAACCACAAGAATTTACTAGTTTACTGTGATCATAATTGTGAATATCATTTTGGGAATCAACAACCTAATACGCATTTAAATGTGCCACCACCCTATCATGGTTATATGTGCATCTCATTAGGATTCTAGGAGTGCAACACTCATCACTGATTTAAATGAGATTGTTAGCAGATCTTCAGACATGCCCCTGGAAGTGCGTCACACACCTATGTGTCTACTTCGAATTGGTTATAGTGAATCCACAAGAAACACACTAACTTACTTGAATATATTTACATGTGATTCTTGTATGTAATCAAAGAGCTGCATATAATAATTTATGCACATGTGAAATTCTCCTCCTCATGTGTTTGTACTCACTCACCAACCTGTTGTGCGTGACATTCTCCTCCTAGTGCATTTGCATTCACTCACCAACTTTCTAAAGGATGTAAATCCTCTTGTGACCCATGGTACCAATCCCTTCAAGCGGGGCATTTAAGAAAGGTTGCCACCCTGTCGAGCTCTTCACCATGTCAATCTCCTTCTCCTACAACTCATGCTTTTGGCATGCCTTGCAACTCCTACTTCATCGACTATTTTTCCTCCAGCTTTTGCAACTGTTGCATTTTTTACTCTTCTTCCTCTAGCTCTAATAATTTGAAGCATAGCCAGCATTTTGTTCCACCACCTCCAAGTCCTCATGTAGGAGAGGAGCCATCCATACACTTTGCTTCACCTTGTGCTTCTCTTATTGCTTTCTATTTTTGGTGGATTGCTTCCATGTATCATTTTTGGTCTACTACTACCACGAGTAATCCCTCTAGATAATTGGTTATTCTATTGCTTCCTTTGTTAGGTGCTAGGTTGCTGTTGTTCATGGACTATAGTTGATCCTGGTCAATGCCCATCTCAATAGCTCCTCCATCTAGTAGCCATGAATCGACTGACTTTGCCCAGATATTGCATCCATGAGTAGTGTTGTGGATAGGTCTCATTACAGAGTACCATTATTTTGATTGAATATATTAAACAATAGGTACTATGTATTAACACTAGTCTCGTAATTTGTCACAAAAGGGGTTGCAAGCCACTTAGGTGGCTCAAGTCCCACTTCAATTTATTTGAATAACATATGCATGTAATACCAAAATATCAAAATTGGATGGGACTTCCCCAACATTGTAAGATAGTAAAGTAAAATATTTGAAATAAGTTTCAATTAAAAATTCATTTTCTACAAAAATTGGATTCTCAAAAGTGCATGAAAATTGGTCAAAACAACACTCAACAATGCTATTTAGAGCTCTTAAAAAAGGCAACAATTCATTATGAAAAATTTATAGTAAAAAATAGGCCCTTAAAATAGCTTAAGATGTGGTCCTTTTGGATTGTCTAATAGGAAGGCTAGATGTTGACATCCATGGAGGGTTAATTTTCTCTTTCCAAATCTTGGTTTTTTTATTAAGAAAAGGGATAGTGGGAGATTTAAAAAAGGGGTGAACTAATAGTACACAAAATCTGTGTTTCTCTCACCCCATATTTCTCCCTTTTTTAGCAAATTTTTAATTTTACTTTTTTTCTCTCACACAAAATTAGTTTGACCTGAAAGTTTAGCAGTAGACTACTCTCCCTCTCTTCTCCATTCTGGTAAATTTTCATCTCCATTGAAGCTCTCTGATGAGAGTAATTAGGGTTTTAAGCATTTTTCTTACCTCTCCACTTTCTTCTCCATGTAGCTCTAAAATTTGGGCAAAACATAGGTGCCCATCTCTCTTTGCATTTTCTCTTGTTTGTTATTTATTTAGTAGGGTTTGATGAAATTTCTTAGTATTCTTGTTGTTTTGTTGCAGATGTTTTTTTTGGCAGGAGACATAGGTGCTTATATATATATATATATATATATATATATATATATATATATATATATATATATATATATATATATGTGGATTTTCTTTTCTGCTATCTTTTCAATACAGTATAATGTTGGTTCTAATCCTTGCTGTTGTTTTATTACAGAGATCATTTTGGGTAAGTTTGCATAAGTGCTCATCTCTCTCTCCCTTTCTCTTTTTCTCTCTTTGTGTTTTCCTATTTTCTATTTTTTTTTCAATATATCTTCATATAAATACTAACTCTTACTATTAACTTTAGTAGAGATCAATTAGGGCAAGATTGGATAGGTGCTTATTTCTTTCTGTCTCCCATTCACTTACACACTCTCTCTCTTCGTCTCTATGTTTTTCCTTTTTTTCTATATTTACAGTAGGGTTTGATGCTAGTTCTAACTTTTGGATCAATTGTTGTTATAGCACTTAATACAAGGTAGAACAAAGATTTTGTAGCTTTAGGTTTTGATCAACAATGATTCAATCTTATCTTCAATAGATCAATTTATAGGTAAGTTCGCCCAAATTTGTGTTACTTTTATTCATGCAACTATCTAGATATTTTTTGTTAAAAGGGATTCATCAATTGAACAATCTAGTCAAAGTTTTCTCATGTCTATTATTTCTACAAGTTTTGATGATAATAAGTTTTAAATCTATTGTTGTTATTGCAATCAACAAAGTAGTGTAGATATTTTACCTTACAGGTAAATTCTCTCTTTTATATTGCAAGAACTCATGAATAATTAGTTGTTTTGGTTGTTATTGAACTACTATCTTTTTGTGACATGTAGGTATTTTGCAAGATTTAGGTGAGGCATAAAACTCTTGAACAACTATTTTACTATGGTGAGTGATTCCTTTGTACTGGTGGATGATAATAATTTGCTACAAGTCAAGGTTAAAAAAACATTTGATTTGTTGATCCTAGTGTCCATTTAGATATCCATGTCAATTGGCTATGATCTATGAAACTCTTCTATCATATCATCCATAAAAATGCACAATGTATTGAGTCATAGAATATCTCAGTGTCAATCCAATGTGCCTATTCAAATTTGCATGCTAGGTTGCCATTTTTCTATCCACTACTCTTTAATACTTACGTTTTTATGCAATGTATTAAGTCAAATTAGACTTCTATTCATTATAGTGCAATTTATTTTTGTGAAATTCTCTGAGTATTCTTGTACTACTCTTTTCATTCTATTTCATGTAAATGGTGTGATTAAAGTGATGCCTTCAAACCGAATCCTTACTTTGCGTTGATATACATACCTATATGTGTTTCGATATTAATGTATGTGTCTATTTACAAAAATCTAAACATGTGTTAATGCCATGTTGATTTGTACAGCATATTGGTGATTATTGGGGTTGGACCTAAGATGCTTACTGTTTGGGGTCTAACATCTACTTCTTTACACCTATTGCCTAGATTATAATGCTTGAGAGAAGAATAAGGATTCCCTCGATAGAAGTACGCAACACGAAAGATGAAGAAGAAAAGTGGATCATAGATATGTATCATTGCTTATCTTGGGTACATATGTGTCCAAGTATGAAGGGAGTTGTTAGGGTGAAAGCATCTGCAATCGCAAATATATCAAAGTACTGGAAGGGTAAAATATTAGCTCCTAGACAAAGGAAGGTTGATTCTCACCTTGTAATAGGGGCATTGGTACAAGTATTTAGGCAAAAGCAAATACATATTGTACCTACTGTAATTGTTCAACAAAATATTGCAAACAATAAGTCTTTGCAGCACATTGAGAATGAATAATTTCATGATATCTATGTAACTAATTGTCTTGATTTATATAAGTATACCCTTTGGATTGTTGTGAGTGGCAAAATGTCGAGAGTTTCATAGGTTCTTTTAAGTGTTACCACCTCAAAATTAGTAGAGGATTCATAAGGTTGTCATCCTTCTATAGAAGGTTCATCAAGAATTATGCTCATGTGGCGGCTCCATTGATGGATAGGCTCAAAAAGGAAGCTTTCTTTTGGGACTCCATCACCGATCAAAGTTTCAATGAGCTAAAATCTCTTCTAATTTTAGCACTCATCCTTATATGTCCGGATTTCTCTAAGGAGTTTATCATGTGTATGGATGCTAGTGGAAGAGGAATTGGGGCTATTTTATGTCAAGATCATGGAGTCATAGCTTATGAGAGCTGAAAGCTTGATGACAAGGAGCATCAATTACATGTTTATGAGCAAGAGATGTTAGCAATATTGCATGCTATCAAAAAGTGGTATCTTTACATTTATGGCAGCCATTTCAAGGTCAAAAAGCGATCATCGTTGCTGAAATATTTTCTTTCACAACCAAATTTATCCCCCAAGAAACGAAGATGGCTCGCTACTCTTCAAGGATATGACTTCGAAATATCTTATATGACTGGAAAAGACAATGTGGTGGCAGGTGCCTTATCAAGAATGTGGACATGTTCCATTTCTACTATTTCAACCATGCATAAGGATTGGATCCATGATATCCAAGAGGAGTATTTGCTTGATGAGCAAGCATCAAAGATGATGAAGGAATTTCAGCAAGGCAAAGGAGAAGAGTATCCAAATTTCAAATGACACAACGGTCTTTTATGGTATTGTTGTAGAGTATTCTTGACACCACAATCTTCTTTCAAAGACCATATCTTGCATGAGATGCACTCTTCACCCTTAGCGAGACATCATGGGTTGTTGACAATATCCATAAGAGTTTCTATTGGAAGGGCTTTTGGAGGGATGTTAAGGATTATGTTATGCAATGTCTTCCGTGTCAACAAAATAAAGATTCCTCTCTTCTACCCGATGGTTTACTTCAGCCACTTCCTATTCCTCAAGGCAAGTGGATTGATATTAAAATGGATTTTATTATGGGCTTGCCTACAACAAAGCATGGGTGGAATAGCATTTATGTGGTGGTGGACTGGTTGACTAAATCAGCTCATTTTATCCCTACCAAGGCTCAATTTATAGCAAATCAAGTGGCTGAACAATTCATGGAATGTGTTTTTAAGCTTCATGGTATGTCGCTGAAGATAGTATCCGATCATGATATTAAGTTCATGGGTCTATGGGAACAATTTTGACTCCTAGTATGGCATATCATCCCCAAACTGATGGCCAAAGGGAGCATGCCAATAAATGGTTGGAAGTCTATCTTCGTCATTTTTGCCATGACACTCAAGCTTTGTGGGATCATTGGTTACATCTTGTTGAATTCTGTTATAATAATACTCATCATATGAGCATTGGCATGTCACCATTTGAAGCGCTTTATGGATACAAAGTGCAAATATCTTCAGCCCTTTTTCATGAAGATGTCAATCCACAAGCCAAGGCTAAAGTTGAGAAAATGGAAGCTCTTTTGCATCAATGCAAGGAAAACATTCGGAAGGCACAATATGTTATGAAGGCTTATGCTGATGAAAAGCAGAGATCTTTAGAGTTTGAAGAAGGGGATTGGGTATTCCTCAAAGTGCCTAAATCTAGGTATGCTTCTCTCAAAGGCAGTCATAATAAGTTAGCTCATCATTACTATGGGCCTTATCAAATCTTCAAATGAGTTGATGAGCTTGCATACAAGCTTGATTTGCCTTCTTCAACAAGGATTCATTCTACCTTCTATGTTTCCCAACTTAAGAGATATGTGGGTCCATCCATAAAGGTTTTAGAAGAGTTACCTCCCATGGATGAAGATGGTCTTATCATTTATGAGCCTGAAAAGGTTATTGGCAAAAGAGAAAAGGTTTTAAGGAACCATTCGCTGCTGGAGTACCTTATTAAATGGAGAGCTTTGCCCATGGAGGAGTCTACTTGGAAACCATCATCAAACATTGATTCTTTTCCATAGCTTTTGCAAGAAATAGAGTAATATCTGAACATGATAGATTGCTATATTAATTTTTTGTCATAAAAATAATTGTTCTGTGGTCATCAAAATTGGATTTTTATGGCATGGCTGGATACTAGGGATTGTCCTCTACATTTCTATATCTCATCCATGATGATTGGACATTCCTTCTTCAAATTATGACCATTCTTGTGCAGCAGCTTGTTTTGGACAGTTTCCAGCAATATATTCAAATTTCATACCTATTCTTCATTGATATATGAGATATTCTTCAGCTTGGAGTTTCATTCAGCATGGATTCATCACTTACAATCTATTCTTGTAATCTTTCTTTATCAATTGTCCCAATTCCAACTTTGAGGAACAAAGCTCTTTTAGGCCGGGATGGCTTGTAATAAAGCATAAATGCCTAGCATAAATGCCTTAGTCTAGGGTAAGCATAAAAGGTGGAGGTGTAACATGTGTAGCATCTTTTTTCCATTTTACAAACATTACTTGTTTGAGGTCTCAACCTCCCACCAACTAAGAGGGTGAATACTCTTGGCCACCATAGCTTGGGGTGTATACCTTGCTGCAGCCTCTTATCATTTGATTCTCAACCAATATTGATAATACCATTTCTTGTCAAGCCACCTTGGCTATGGCTTCTTGGCATTTTATGTCTATTTCTTGTATTTTTAGTTTAAAAGCTTGCTGTGGAATTTAGCTTTATTACATCAGTATCCTTTAAGTGCTCCTAGGCTTCTTTTACCCAATCCTTTACCTTTTCGATGGCCTCAACTGGGCACTTTGAATGTTGGGATACTCCTCAATCTTTGCACTCCCCTTCTCGGCCGTCTTTGGAGCTGATGTTTCTACCTTTATGTCTGTCACATTTTTTTTGGCAGGTAGCATCATAACACTCTCAGTTTTTAGTCTGACCTTTGTGTCAACTTTCTTTCTCCTTCGCCTTTGACTTTTCTTTTTGATTGAGGTTGCATCTAAGTTGCTGGGTCTAGTCAGTGATATGCTAGCCTGCTTTGTCTTTGTGTTGGTCATGACATGTAGTGGGATGGGTGTGTCCTCTCCATTAAATGTCTCAACTCTGAACAACCCGAATGGTACAGATGGCTCGTTTGCTGCACTAGAGGGTGGTCTTCATCTAGGGCATTTAAAGAACAAGTGAGTGATTCCACACTTTGAACATCTAAGATGGGCCTTTTCGCAATTAGCCCACTCCCATTCGAGGCAGCATGAGGAGATATGTACTAGGTTTCCACAAGTCCAATATGAGATTAGCTCTTGGGTTTTCCCTCCAATGCCTCTATCTCTACCTCTACCTAATGCCATCACCAGTACATATCAGTAATCCATAAGGATTACATTTCCCTCTTCATCATATGACACGTAGGGATGCACGTAAGACTCTTTGTCGTTTAGCTACTCCACGTAGTGGATTGGAGCATCACTCGATCGATGGGATAGGTAGGGTCCACGTGGTCTAGGTATGCCTCTAGGGTTTATCTCCATCCCAGGAATGGCTAGTTTGGCATCATTAGGTGCCGGGAGAGCCAATGGAGCTCCCCTTCCAAAGAAGTTTTGCGGCCTATTCGCTAGGTAAGGCTATCCATATGATTGTGAGTAGGAGAGTCTGTAGTCAGCAATGCATGAGATCGTGACCAAATCTACCACAATTGGCGCAAGGTCAAGACCTCAGGTCTTGACACTTAGTTGGCATGTGGTTTTTGCCAAAATACATACATTGGACATGAGGGCATGTAGGTTGTCTCATCATTTCTTGTAATTTGGCTAGCTCCATCTTCATCTCCGCTAGCTCCTGACTTGCATGTGCCCTTTCCTTTATTCTAAAAACTTGAGCCTGATCTTTCACTTGACGTTAAAACTCTCTCAGAGTTTCTAGCATTTATCTCCTCTCGGGTCAGGCTCTTGGAGCTTCTCTCTTTGAGCTAGTTGTCCACTTTGATTGCATTGTTAAAGACCCTAGCTAGTGCATCTCGCTGCAAGCTTGAATTGCCTATTGCTGCCAAGGCCTTGTAGAGTTCCTTCCTTCGTATCCCATTGATGAAGACTATGGAGACCGCTCTTTTAGTAGGTGTCGAGACCTAAAATGGGATGATAATTGCTACTATAGATATCATGTTTGTAGTGGAACATAGTCCAACAATTGCCCTTCCTTACTCCTCAAAGGGAGATCCCACACATCTTGGTATAATATACCATGTAACACAAACATAGGAGGCAACCCCTCGGCTGAATGCCATGGCCCCACTCAACTCTCCTACACGGAGAGGATTGGCCCCTTGATGCGCTGCTCTAACATAAAGGACATACAAACAATCTCCACTCTTTGATTTTGAACAATCCAGGAGATTTCAATATTTCCTCACCAAGCACCTTCCTCAAGAAACAATCATCCTGTCTGGTCATTTATTAGTCAATCGAGTGCTATGCATTTAGGTTTTATACCATGTGGCATGCAAAATGCAAAAGTGTATGAACATGTGTGAAAGTATTTTATGATTAGAAATTAGCCACATTGTGTGTAGAAAAATCCTTTAATGATTTTCAGCCTGCGCGTTATTGCGGCGTTGTTAGAGGCTAGCACTAAGTTTCCTCAAGCTACTAGTCTCCTTAAACCTAAATTATTATCAACCTATATGCTATGCATAAACCAAATGAATCAAAATTTGATGTATTTCCAGCAACCTCTCACTTTTACAATCCCTCTTCCCCCTAGTTGTTTAGGTTTTGCAACGTTGCATAGGTGTAGGGTTCATTTTTATGTCATTTTTCATGTGGAAAGCAATAAAAATGAACTCTAACATAAACACAAGGTTGAACTGAGGCTTAATCCTCATGCCTTAGTCTTGTTACACATTCACAAACATGAATCATATTCTTCCCTAATTATTGCGCAAAAAAACATATTTTTTCTTATTTATTTACCCAAAAATTATGATATTTGAGAGTTATTGGTTTTTCCTAATGGACTATGATCAACATTATTTTCCTATCAATTTTCATCTCATATGACCCCAAAGAACCCAACAAAACCCCCAATTTCCATCATTTTCATAAAACCCGTAACTTGTGGGTTTTGCGTGCTTTGCCGAAAATCATTATATCATTAAATTTTCTCGTTTCTTCTACATTTCAGAGAGAATGCAACATAGGAAATCAAGAACAATCATTATCAAACACTTCCTTTAACCATTTTTCATTTAAAAAAAATAAGGATCGCTTATGCATAAGAACCGCGGGTTCTCGAGGTACATATCTTGAAATCGGGAGGCCATTGATGCTTCTCCTTTGCTGCTCACGCACTTTCCTACCCGATCTACGTCCTCTACCACTTGAGCATCATCATTTGATCCAAATTCGTCATCACAATCCACCCCCTTTTCTCTTGAATTGATCCATATGAAAGGCAGCATGAGGAGAGAGGAAAGAGAAAGAAAAAGAATCAGAATTTCATTTCCTTCATCATATTACACATGATTACCATCAAAATCTTGCTCTCTCTGCATAGGTCATGGATCTCCCTCTCTCTCTCTACATGATTGAGCATCCAAGAGGCACACAAATCTCCAAAAAATGGGGCACCAATCAAAAAATGCCACCTCCCTACATCTCGACATGTTTTTTGCATGTTTTCTTCATTTAGAGTTTCATTTCATTTCATTTATAAAATTTCCACTTCAAAAAACCACTTTCACAATGCCGTAGAAGGGCTTTCGGCATGTTTGGGGTGCAAACGGACTCTGATTCGTGATCCGACTGGATGGCTGGCTTCATGACATCAAAATCTATAAACTTGGGCCTCATCATGCACTTTCTAGCTCTCAGATCCAGTAGTTACTATCAAAAGACCTCGGATCGACAAACCAAGACCTGCGTTGGATTCCTGACATAGAAATGCATCTAGGAAAGCTCCATCTCAACTATCCACCACCATTTGATTTTTCATGAAAATTGGCTTTCTAACGCCTTCCTTTAGAGGAATGGTATGAATAGCTAGGCTGGGAGGAATACCTCTCGGCTCATCATAACTCAAAAATGTCATAGAACTCTTTGATAAGGGACACATAGTCCTCCCTTTCTTCCACACTGAGCATGGACCCTAATTTAATTGGCCGCGGATCATTTGGTGTACCAAGATCCAGCTCAATCACATCTGTGTCTCTTATTCGATCTTGAGGCTCTATTGGCAGATACATATTTTAATGTCTCTAATTCCATGGAGGATAAAAGAGCTCTCTCACTTTGAGGAGACTCGGGATATGTATCTACTACAACATGATTGGCACCTCTACCAAATATCAATCAACCAACAAGTATATCCACTTGATAGTGGGATTGCAAGATCCATGGTCTTCCTAACAATACTTGATAGCTTGGCCTTCCTACGAACCTAATAACCCTAAATTCCATAGTGCAATCCACATTAGTAACGGTCACAAGGACTTTGGTAAGACAACCTTCAAGCTGCCTTAGACTATCATTGTTGAGATATTTGCAATCACACCTACTTTAGTCCCTTTGTGAGAAGCAGTGAGGGCTCAAGACCAGAATCCCATATGCATATAGGAGAAAGTACCACCACTCAATTCCTATAAAGCATTGTACTTGCACTCTTTTTCTAATGCAATGATAGTACTCTTTTCTTTCCAGTAAAGTGTCATGTCACTGTCAATACACAAGATTGTGTTTATGAGTCCAAGTCTAAATCTTGGAACCTAATTCACTTGTGTAACAATTTGTCCTAGTCAAGGTCAATGTCTTCATGAGTTTCTTTTTCCTCTTTCAACCTCCATAGCTTCTACATCTGCCAATCTCTAGATCCCATGTATTTCACAATCATTAGCCATTTGTAGAATTGTGGGGGTGTCTTTTTGGATTGTTAGACCTAGCCTCTCCATCAATTCTGAACTCATGATGTTAACAGATGATCATGTATCTATGATAGCATGATCCACTAGTATTCCATCAACATAGGCTACAACCCTTGGGCAATGTTTTTCAGCATGCTCCCACCAATCATGTCCTACTTGTGCTATGCCCAGAGGTTCTGCGATATACCCAGTACATAGGATCTTCTTAAATTCCTTGCACACTCCTGGAGACAGCTTAATCAGTTGCAAGAGTTTCACGTCTAGTTTAACTTCACAAAGAGAGCTTGCCAAATCGAATTTGTGATAATTCGCTAGAGCTCTCTTCTCTTGCCAGACCATTCTCTCTTTTGGTCATTGAACTGGTTTTGGTGCTTCCTTCTTAGCTTTTACCTTTCTCCTTGGTAATTATTTATCCTTCTTGGCATCAGTTTTACTCCCTATGGGTTTTAAAGGTCCCCATTCCATGTCGGGGTTAAGGACTTGTGCCCCTTTGTCATCTTGTTTAGTGTTTCCATCAACAGGTTTTACATTATCTTTCTTGCCTTCTCTACCCTTTTGACCTTTTGTAATGTTTTGCAGATTAGAAGCTTCTGTGCCATTAACCCATATGGCCTCAATGAGGCTAACTTCACTACCACTAGGAAGCTCCTCTACAAAAGCCTTACCTCTTTGAAGGATTTTCTTCGGCCTATCATCTCGTTGAAGATTGTTCCCTTGCACATGGTGGTTATTAGGACCTGTCTGTCTACTACCTTGTTGGAGAGAGCTAATCTCAATCCAACAGGTGGCAGCCAAATAGCTGGACTTTCCACAAATGTCACATTTGACGTTTGGACAATTTTGTAGGGCAGTGCTCGCCACCACACCATTTACAACTAAATCTCGAGGGTGCACCCTCTTCAGGGCATCGACTCCCTATCAAATTCTATTGTTTTTTAAGGAAATTAATATCAATGACTATTTGTCTATATTGTTCGAAAATCATGTCAGTATAGTGCTTCATCATGTCCTTAACTTTGCTAAGGACATTTGATGCACTTGACTCATAGCCATGATTGTCTATTGGTCGTTCTAGTGGCCTAACAATTTGATTGGGCATTGGTTGCTGACTCATAAGAACAATGTTAGGGTTCACTACTTGGCCTCCAATGTTTGGCAGAGCCATGTGACTAGCCACCATAGACATAGTCACACTAGGAGGAGCTGGCAATAGAGTCACATTTTGGACCATGCTTCCTCTCACATTCAGGTTAGTCATAGCTATGCCTTGACTTCCATTGCCATTGGTCAATGCTAAATTATTTCCCAAAACTAAACCCATATTAAGATTTTTTCGAGAGGCATAGGGCTCTCGTAGTCAGGATTCTACTTCTTGTGCTCATCTAATGGCAGTGTCTACATCCGGCAAAGTGACACTACTCAACTGCACCTGAATATTGAAATCTAAACCATGAAAGAAATATTGTAGATAGGTAGTTTGCTGGAATAGGGATAGAGACTTGCAATTTGCAAAAGACCTCTTTTAACTTCTTGGTATATGCTCAGATATCCTCATGTGGATCTTGACGCGTCACATTTAGCACACGTAGCCAATATTGGCCACCTAGAGGCAAACTCCCTTTGAAAGACTTCCAAAAATAAATCAATAGTGGTTATTGTTCTCGCCTCTAGGCCATGATACCATATGGCAGCTCTTCCTTTGAGAGTCATGTTAAAGAACATCATTAAATGTCCTTCATCTTGGATACGACCGTTGAATATCAACTTTTGGAATTTGTTAATGTGCAGTTCTGCATCATTCTCCACTAACCCATTAAAGATGGGCAGGGGAAACCTAAAGCTGGCAAATCCAGCATTCCAATAGGTATAGCAATAGGTTGAGCTACCATGGTAATAATCGAATTCGCTACTACTAGAGGGGTTTGAACAATTAGAACTAGAGCTCCACTTGAAGTGGAGGGATTGATTGGAGGGGAGGGAAGAATTAGAGCTTCCTTCCCCTAATGGACTATGTGCCAAGCTAGGGTTATTTAAACCTCGCCCTTGCAAATCTATTGGGCCACTCCTTTGCGAAGACTATCTTCTGTTTATCTCAGCCCGCTGTCTAGCTCATTCAACCCTTTCTTGCTTTTGGATCTTCAATTGACAGTCTTGTGAGTCTAGCTCACTAATTTTTGGCATATACTACAGAATAGGTCCCAATCCACCAAGGCACGAAAACTGCCACTTCTAGGCAGCTCTTGGAAAATGCACCACCTATCGGGACCTAGAACGGGCCTACACTAGCTATAGGCACTAGCCAGGCCTCTCTAACACTCGCAAGACAACCACACGGCCTCGCGGCCAGGAGCATCCAAGGGACACACTACCCTGATTGCTACTGTAGATATCGCCTTTGTAGTGGAACATAGTCCAACGATTTCCCTTTCTTACTCCTCAGAGGGAGGTCCCACACATCTTATTATAATATACCATGTAAAACAAACATAGGAGGCAACCCCTCGGCTCAATGTCGTGGCCCCACTGTAGCTCTCCTATACGAGAGGATGGACCCCTCGATGCACTGCTCTAACATAAAGGACATACGATCAGTCTCCACTCTTTGATTTTGAACTATCCATGAGACTTCAATATTTCCTCACCAAGCACCTTCCCCAAGAAATGAAAGTCTAGTCTACATCAAGGGTATCCTTACACACTCCAGGTTGGTCATTTATTAGGCAATCAAGTGCTATGCATTTAGGTTTTATACCATGTGACATGCAAAATGTAGAAGTATATGAAAATTGTGCAAAATAATTTTATGATTAGAAATCAGCCACGTGGTGTGCAAAACAATCCTTTAATGATTTTTAGCCTATGCGTTATTGCGGCATTGCTAGAGACTAGCACCGAGTTTCCTCATGCTACTAGTCTCCTTAAACTTAAATTATTATCGGCCTATATTGTTAAAGATGCTGGATCTAGAGCATGACACAGGCGGTAGCTATGGAGGATGGAAGATAAAGACACAACTCATGTTGACATGACAATGTAGAGAACTGTTACACAAGTGAATTAGGTTTCAAGATTGAGACTTGAACTCATAAACACAATCTTGTGTATGGACAACAATGACACAGACACTTGACATAAGAGGCAAGTACTATTGCATTATTATCATATGAAAGTGATAGTTCAAGTAAATCATTATATAGAGTTCTTTGGTAGCACTTAACATCCACTGTGCATATGGGATTTTGTCTCTCTTCCTAGAATGGATTGCATCTTCCTAGCCTAGCTGTCCTATACAAAGGGACTAGAGTAGGTGTGATTGCAAGTATCTCAACACCCCTCCTCAATCACAACCAAAAGTACAAAGTGTGTAGAGGCTTTAGTAAAAGCAACACCTGCAAAGTGTGGGCACACCATAAACATGGCAAAACACTAGAGGCTGTCATAAAAAAGGCTAAGTGTGGGTACCACAAACATGATGCACATCCAAAGGCTCTAGCAGGGGCCTTACAAAGTGTACAGAGGTTGTAGTACAAGGATAACTGAGGAGTTTTACAAGTTCATGTTTGAGACATTAGGACTAGGAAACACAAAACTAAAAGAGTCTATCTGAATAGAAGGACTGATGAGGTTTGTCCTTCTCTTGGTGGTCTTCTTCTTTCTCCTTTGCTCCATTTTCTTCTTCTTCTTGGACTGCAACTAGATATGCCTTTTGGGACCTCTTTCTTGCGTGGCAGAACTTCTCGGTGTGTCTGGTCCTTTTGCAGAAGTCAGAGAAGAGCTGATCCTCCTTGCCTTTGTACCTGTTGCCAACATATAATGCATGCTCATCTCTTGAGGTACTTGGTTCTTCCTTAGTTTTTAGCTTCTTTTCCTCTTCTAACAGTGATGCCTGGATATCAACAAGTCCAGGATTTGGCACGTTGATTAAAGTTTTTGATATATTATTATATTCAGGAGGCAAACTCTTAAGTAGAACACCGATGCAAACATCTTCTTCCATTTTAATGTTGATTCCTGCAAGTTGGGTTAGAAGTCCTTCCATGTAATTTAGATGTGTGGCAAGTGATGTGCTAGACTTCATTTCAAGCCTGAAAAACTCAATCAGGAGACCATACTTTGATGATTTAGACTGTGCACCGAACAAGGTGTCAAGTCTCTTCCATGTATCATGTGAGGTTTCACAGTTATCCACATGGTCGATATAGCTGTCGTCTAGCTCTAGTTTGATAATGGCCTAGGCTTTGTCATCATTTTTTTGCCAAGTAGCTACAAGGTCCGCATCCCGAGGTTTCTTCTCTTTGCCATTTGTGATGGCCCAGAGACCCTTCTTCATCAAGATGAGCTTGATGCGGGTTTGCTAGGTGTGAAACCCAACTCCCTTGAACCGAGTTGTCGGTGAGTCTTTTCCCATGCTGGAGAGCTGGAGCAGTAGCAAATCAGTTCCAAGATTCTCAAATTTTACAAGTGAAAGAGCAGACTACAATGTGTCAAGAGACACACGTAATGGTAGTGTGAAAACACACTATGTCTGACTTGATATTAAGCTTGAATCTTCCTGTTTGGGTCTTTGATCCTTTGTTGATCTTTTCCAGGTCCTTCCCCTCCTTGATTTGATGCTAGGGCAGTAGATTCGAGTGACAGTGGGTTGCTCTAGGTGGCAGGAGAGAGAAAATGATGAGATTTTTGAGCTTTGATGAAAAATGGCTATGGCTGACAGGTTAGGGTTTCAGACAGGGGCCTGGTTTTTTGCTCTGTGTGGGCTGAATACTTGATCATTTTTTAAACTTTTTTTAATGGAAAGAAAGCTTATCTGTTGGGCTTTCATTACCCCATAACCATCATCAGCATCCGGTCGCGAGCAATAGCTGCGCAGGACGACGAAACGCAGATAGGCGCAAATCGGGTAGATCTCAATGATTTTGGTAATGCTGAGGGTAGAGGTGGCTAATGTCAGTGGCTATGGTGCTGAGCTGCTGTGCCTTAACCAAAGAAAGAGGTCTTTAGAAGGAATCATCAGCTGATATGCTCTATATTGAGAGATCCAATGACTCCAAGTGAGCTAGGTCCTGTTGGCTATGGAGGACACCCAAGGCAGAAGTTGAGAAGATTGACAATGTTGAGCTCCAGGGTGTGCAATGCTTAGGTGTGAGATGCCAGGGAGGAGCTCTGGAAGTAGAGGAACATTTTCCTAGAAGGAGTTCAGTGAGTTATGACTTGTGGAGAGAGATCCAAGAGCTTGAAGCAAGTAGGTTGCAGGCTGGCTATGGTTGCCAAGGAAGGTCAGGTAGAGATGAAGGTGAGAAATGGAACCATGAGCTGGTCTTGAGTTGACCTAAGATTAAGATGAGCTAAGAGAGAGTAGAGGAGAACTAAGCCATGCTCAACTGAACTCTGATACCATGTTAAAGATGCGAGATCTAGAGCATGACACAGGCGGTAGCTATGGAGGATGGAAGATAAAGACACAACTCATGTTGACATGACAATGTAGAGAACTGTTACACAAGTAAATTAGGTTTCAAGATTGAGACTTGAACTCATAAACACAATCTTGTGTATGGACAACAATGACACTGACACTTGACATAAGAGACCAGTACTATTGCATTATCATCATATGAAAGTGATAGTTCAAGTACATCATTATATAGAGTTCTTTGGTAGCACTTAACATCCACTGTGCATATGGGACTTTGTCTCTCTTCCTAGAATGGACTGCATCTTCCTAGCCTAGCTGTCCTATATAAAGGGACTAGAGTAGGTGTGATTGCAAGTATCTCAACATATATTCTATGCATAAACCAAATGAATCAGAATTTGATGTATTTCTAGCAACCTCTCACTTTTACAATCCCTCTTCCCCCTAATCGTTTAGGTTTTGCAACGTTGCATAGGTGTAGGGTTCATTTTTATGTCAATTTTCATGTAGAAAGCAATAAAAACACAGTCTAACATAAAAAAAGGCTGAAGTGAGGCTATATCCTCATGCCTTAGTCTTGTTACACATTCACAAACATGAAGCATATTTTTCCCTAATTATTGAGCAAAAAAACCTATTTTTCCTCCCATTTTCTCTATTTTTTCCTATTTATTTGCCCAAAATTTATGATATTTTAGAGTTATTGGTTTCTCTTGATGTCCACTTCAAAAAACCACTTTCACACTGCCGCGAAAGGGTTTTTGGCATGTTTGGGGATGCAAATGAACTCTGATTCGCGATCCGACTAGACGGTTGACTTCGTGGCGTCAAAATCTATAAACTTGGGCCTCATTGTGCACTTTTTGGCTCCCGAATCTAGTAACTGCTGTATAATGCCAAACCTTATGGGGATTAAAAGAGGGGTCAAATGACCTCTGATTGAGAAACCAAGACTTGTGTTGGATTCTTGATGTCGAAATGCAATTAGGAAAACTCCAACTTAGCCATCCTCACCATTTGATTTTTCATGAAATTTGTCTCTCTAACACTCTTGGCACTTTTCGGCTCCAAAAATGAGCTTGAACACTTCCAGAATGGGTCCACATCGGGTCCTAAAATCCAACTCTTATTAGGTTGCTCACGAGTTGGGATCCTGTTGAAGAGACTCCACACGTGGGTGACGTAGTTGCTGATGTCCTCCTTGTCTTATTGCTTGACGTTCATTAGCCACACCAAGAGGTTATCGGAGTACGCAAGCTCAGAGAACCTCTTAGTGAAGAGAATTTTGAGGTTGTTAAAGTCAGTCCGCTCAGCAGCATCTAGATTTATGTACCGAGTCCTACGCTTATCTCCTAAGTATAGATCGAAGGCTTGTGAGCCCAAAGTAAGATCGGTGAGACTATTGGCCTCACAGACTTGCTCGAATTGCTCCATGAAGCTATATGGGTCATCGTTTGGTTGGTACTTGTCTAGCTGCTTAGCCATGATAGGGATTCTTGATTGGCTCTTTGAGCCTTGGTTGACCCCTAATCCTACAAGCAACGAGGTTGCCATTGCAGCAGCACTCTGTTCGGCATAATTGTTGTCTAGTAGTCACTTCATGAGAAGCTTGCTAAATGTGAGATCTCCTTCCAGCACTCTTTCCCTTCGCGCGTTAGGTCCTGTCCTATTTCGGCTTGCTAGGGACTCGCTGAATCTCATACATTTTTATGTTCTATTGCAAGTTTATGGCTTGCTGATCCTGATTGTAGGTAACTATGCCATGCAAAGCTTTCCATGCTAGTCTTCTCTCCTCTTCGAGGTCTGTTATGATATCCTTGGACATCCTACCATGGTGGTTTGTCCAAGTCTATAGATCCTAGTTGGTAACTAGCCACTAGATTTCTGTCAGGAAACCACCTAGGTCAAGCTCTTTGTCCCGTCTGTGCTTAGTGCTTGACTCTACCATATTTGCAGACTCTTGTTCCACCAAGGTATCGATGAGATTGATCAAGTCAGGCAGATCCACTCCTCCAATGGTGTCGGTTCTTGCTTGGTCCTATGCTTGGGGTTCTCGATCACCCGACTACATTTTAGGGTCTTCTCCTACTATTGGGTTGGTTCTGATGGTTAGGTTTGAGTGAGTTCCTTATTATTTACAGACACTCCTCAACTTAAACTCACTTGGTGTATGTGTGTGTGCTCTCTTTTATGCACTATGAGAAATTAGGCTCTCAGCTTTTCAGTACACTTCAAGTGATAAAATTGATGTGGGATGTGAATGCAGAATGGAAAATGCAACTCACGCTATTCTTCTTTTTGTTCGCAACCTGATGTGGCTCTAAGCACATTCTCTGGTTGCTCCTAAGAATTTCCTAGGGTCTTTACTACTCTTCTCTACTCAATCAAGGTAGAATTGGGGTCTATGAGTTGGTTTCAGCTCTAAGTGGGGTTGGACTCTCGACTAGGGCACTAGAGGCTGCCTCTAGGTCGTAGGTCACAGTTTCTTGTGTTCTCAGCTTTTCTAAGTCAGGTTGTTTATCTTGGGGTGTTCGGGGGTCTCGTTTAGCTGGTTCTGGGAGGCTAGGTAATTTGCCCTATTTTTGTTCTGCCTTGTTGGATTGATTCCCACAATCAGGTGGTCTGGGCGACTTTGGTGGTCCACGATTGTGGTTGATTTGACTAGTGCGACTATGGGAGTCAGATGGTTCGTGTTCCATTGGGGTTGTCTGACTGGACAGAAGATTTCTCTGAATGGTGACACCGGTCCGATTGGACAGAAGGTCATCTGAATTGTGACACCGGTCCGACTGGACAGAAGGTCATCTGAATTGTGACACCGGTTCGACTGGACAGAAGGTCATCTAAATGGTGACACCGGTTCGAGTGACTAGTTCTGACTTGTCCGACTCTAGGAGTCAGACATTGACGGTTGGTCACATTGCAGATGGTGGTCCGTGACTCTAAGACTCGGATGGTCTGAGTCCGGTTGGGATTTTCAGATTGGACAAAAGGTCATCTGAATGGCACCGGTCCTGACTGATCACTCGCATGATCCGATTCTACTAGTCGCACGGTCTGTCTGATCCAACATTGGGAGTCGGACACTGATGGTTGGTCTGGGATTGCAGCATGTGCAAACATAGATGCCAACACAATCGATGCTAGAGGTCCCTAGGGTTTACCACCTAACCTGTAACCTTCTAGATCAAATGATTAGAACATAAGGAAGGAGGAACTGGGAATGAAAGATTGGACTCGAGATCAATGCGCTATCATGAGATTCTTTGCCTATGGTATGAACATAAAAACTTTAATCCTTTACATTATTCACCAAGTTAGTTGAACTCTAGATATACTACATAGAGACTTGCCTAGTGCAATAAGTCATAAAAACCTAATTCCACTAGCATATGGTATGGTGTAATAAAGATGGGGGCTCTGTCCCTTTAAATGCAATAAATTTACCATGATTCCCTGTCAAGATGATTGAATTTGGTTACTTACTCATATGAAGTTGCTAGAAGTCTTGTAAGTCATGCTCCATATGTCATGACATAAGTAATTTTGGACACTTCAGTGGCTTGGTTTGTGAGATGACTGCATGTGACAGTGATGTAATTACTTCAAAAACGCGTCTCACAAGTTTATTATTGAGAAAAATCACCAAAGTTCATGAAGTTGACTATGTCTTTGTGCATAGGACTTTGTATATGCCTTGCATTATCACTTAAGTGACTTATGATATCAAAGAACAAGACAAGTGAGAGAGAAGAGGGTAGCAAACATCACGTTTTTTCCACTGCATTTTGCGGGTTGAAGCAAGTGCCATGGATGGAGAAGGGGAAGAGATGCCTAAAGCTTCCACATAAAGGG
The DNA here is from genome assembly GCF_053477565.2 of Lygodium microphyllum. Taxonomy (NCBI): domain Eukaryota; kingdom Viridiplantae; phylum Streptophyta; class Polypodiopsida; order Schizaeales; family Lygodiaceae; genus Lygodium; species Lygodium microphyllum. Next base: position 15,451,120 of record NC_141152.1, read on the forward strand.
GCTGATCAAGCCATGCAACCATAGCTAGCTGCAGTCCACTTGACATGTGAGTGCTACTCCTTCTTTGCTTTGACAAAAATGGAAGGTCACTCTTGGCTAAGTTAACAGGGTAGAATTGTGTATTTAAAGGATAGCAACCCATACAAAGGGGAGCTCGATTATGAGTCTTGAGAGAGGTCTGGGCCTAACCTATGTATGCTTAATTAGATCTCCCATGTCAAGAGAGGTCTGGGCCTAACCTATGTATGCTTAATTAGATCTCCCATACAAAAGGGGAGCTCGATTATGAGTCTCGAGAGAGGTTTGGGCCTAACCTATGTATGCTTAATTAGATCTCCCATGTCAAGAGAGACATTAAATCCACTCTCTTGAGCCTTTAGAGACTATTAATGGACTTCCTATTGTTAGATATGATCAATGCCCCACACTCATTAGGTGCTACCAATGATCCATGGTGCTCAAAGTTGTAAGGCCCCCATTATGAGGAGAAGCCAAATGTGAGCCCGAACATTGGTTGAGTCCTGACTTGTATATCAGATGAGGTCTATGTGACCGGATGGCAAAAAGGTGACCGTTGTGGATCTAATCTTTGGGTTAGACGGAGTGGTTAAGTTGGTAGCAACTCGAGGCGCATTGCATCGAGTTGTGGGGTAAGGGAGTTAAAAGGGGCCCCTATTTTGGGGTCCGGGGGCCACGGAAGCGGCCCCTGACTAGGGGGTCCCAGGGGGGCCAGCGGCCCCCCTCGCAGGGGTCTAGGGGCAGCGCCCTCGGCCCGATGGTAAAGGGAATATTCCCTGGTCGACTAGTGGAGGCTTATATGGTAGGTCAGTCAGGCCAACCTAACGGCCTTCGCAGGCTATAAAAGCTAAACCCCTTCACAGCCATCGATCACTCATCTTTCACCCAGTTAGAGTTGTTGTTCCAGCTAGCCTTAAGCTCTTCACCTATCTTCTGTCTAGATCGCCATCTAAGCTTCACACAGTGGAAGCGCACGGGTGGAGAGAGCCATCTTTGTATCAGCTGTTTGGAGTTAAAGAATTTACTGATTCTCCTCTTATCTATTGTGTACTCTCTATCTCTTTCTCAGATTCTGTTCGCTGCGCCGTGTAATTTTTACACCTATCCTGTAAATTGAAGGACTAAAATTCATCTACTTGCTCTATTGATTATCTTGATCTAAAGGGCTCATTTATGCTCTTGGAAGCTCACTGCAATCTACCATAGTGGAAGCTTGGAGAGAGGAGAGTCAAGAAACCCTCTTGACTTGCTTATGAGAAGAAAGTGGGCTAAATATTTCAGTCCAAACTAAGTATTGTGGGCAACAACACTTATTTTTCTTTTCTTATAGATTCATGGCATTGTTATGCTTGATGCAAGTAGATATTTCATAAAGCATTGTGGAAGGGAGCATCTTGATTGCTCTATGTACATGCTTGAAGTTGAAATAGATGGCCAACTACAAAGCAAGTAAGGGCAGCAAGAATTCATTCTTCTCTCCTACTTCTATATGTTTATTGCAAGCTACCTATTGCTTGTTACATGCTCTTGAATACAAGGGTTGTTTTGTGCTTCATTAAAGTGTCTTCTTGGAAGGTTGAAGCTATGTATATGGGCTGAAATAGGCAGCCCACCACAATGATTTTGTGGGGGCAGCAATTCCTTTTACTTCTCAAATGCTTCATATGGTATGATTTACACTTATATTTGGTTGATCTATGCACTCTATGTTAGTGAAAGTCTATGCTATCATCAAAGGTGAATCTTGGAAGTTTATGGGCTGATTTGTTGATTTCTTTTAATTGATTTCTTTCTCGATATTTGATATTCTGTCAAAATACACATGTTTTATGAGCCCCTATGGAAGGGCAATGTTTGAAGACTATTCATATTTGCTTTGAGTTGAGTTGAGAGGAGCTTCCCTCTTTATTTCTTGGCTGTGGTATCTAAAAATTTTCAGGATCTTTAGTTGAAGCTCTCTTGAAGCAAAGCTCTTTGTCCTACAAGCCTTGTAATTGACTCAAAAGCCTTGTTCCTTACAGTTTACATTGAATGTAATCATGCAAAGTTGAATGATGGGATGCTGAGTTGTTTATGATACATATACTTAACTTCATAATCCGTGATTGCTCTATCTTTGCTAAGATCTTGCAATTGAGAACTCTGTTAACATCTTTAAGGACTTGGCTTGAAACCTTCAACCCTTCTCTTATCTCTTCCATCTCTAGAGTCTAAGGTCTTGAACCCCAATACAATCTTCTCTCTCAAACCCCTGTGATTGACCAAGAAGTACTTCTTGTACCTTTAAACATCCACTGTAATTTACTTATCTCTTGAAGACATCTCTCTAGTTATCTTGTCTAGTTTTCTTCCCAAATCCTTGTGGTGACCTTCAACCCTATGCGTTGCGACATCGCTCGATTCGTTCTATACCTGTAACTCTCTCTCTCTCTCTCAAGTTCTCTCTCTCATACTGAAGTGGAGAAATGAGCTCTTCCATATTGGTTTTGGGCTTTTAGGGTCCTATCTAGCCGTCCTTAACCTTCCAACTCCGTGTCTTGCATGCATTAAATCCCAAAACTCATTTTTTCCCTTTTCTTTTCCTTGTTATGCCTATTTCACAGCTACAAAATCCTACTGTTTCCCTGCAGTCCTTGATCCTAATCTACCTAAATGCAACCAAAAATCACAAAATAATCCTTGGGCTGAAGTAATCTATTTGTGTACTCATCAAAAACTCCAAACACTTACTTGTTTTGAAGATCAAAGCACCTAAATCTCCTACCTATATCAAGCATTAGTTCAGGGGGTGACACCCTACTTCAATACTCGATTCGAAACGCACAAGCACTCAAGGCTCCAATCCATTGGTCCCGGTAACAAAACCAAAATGTTTGGAGCTCACTTGACCGCCAAGACCCAGGGATAGCTTATTATTCAAGTGTTTTAAGCCAAGCACCAATGGCTACCTCTCACATAGCTGATGTGCTATCCCTCTCTACGAGTGTAGTGAGCTTACCTTAATGCCCAAGTCCTCCTCCCTCAAGCATACTAGTGTTGTGCTGCTACGCGCACATCATGAAAAAAAAATCTAGAATGTGATTTCCTTTTAAATTTAGAGAGCCAATGCCACTTTAGGCATTAGTTTTAGTGTCCATGGTTCAAAATATTATATTATTTTTGGACAAGTTTTTAGCCAATTTTTGATATTCTAGATATTATCTCTTGTAAAAATCCATAAAACTATAGAAAACTTCTAGATTAGGATGACATGTAAAAGAAAGCATGTAGCTTTCAGCCAATTTGAGAGGATTTTATGTAAAAAGAGAGATTGACAAAATCGCGCGATGTGCGTTCGTTGTTTTCAAGCAGTGAACAATACTCTGAAAGGGGGAGATGAAGAAGGAGTGATCTAGCAGAATTTTGGTCATGTGTGCTGGTACTTTACCCCCCCTTTTGGAGCCAATGAAAGCATCAGATTGGCGATCTGAGTAGCATAGAGGAAGGTGTTATTTTATACATGTTTTTGTCTATTAGAGTTATATCTTCTCGTAATGCTGAAAGAAACTGACAAGCTTCATCTCTATTAGTATTCTTTTACATTTTCTAATTCTTTTTTTGAGTATTCTTCTACGTCTTCAATTTCTTCAAACCCCTTCTCTTCCGTCTACTCCTCTCCCTAAATCTACATTCACCCTACTATCTCTTATCTTCAAGAACTTGGCTTGAAACCTTCAAACCTTCTCTTATCTCTACCATCTTCGGAGTCTAAGCTCTTGAACCCCCATACATTCTTCTCTTGCAAAACCCTTGTGGTGATCCTCAACCCTATGCACTACGACATTTGTGAACCCTACGCGATGCGACATTCGTGAGCTTGACGTGAAGGTTAGTGTAAGAGAACTCCACGATAGGGGATTCTTTAGGAGACTCTACAACAATTGGTGCGCATACTGTAGTAGACTCAGCAACAACAAATCCAAATATCACAACAACAACAACAAAGGCAAGATGAAGAGAAGATTGATTCCACAACTATCAAGGCCCTAGAGGAAGTTGGGCAGGAATTAAAACAATTTAATGGTCAAAATGTCTATGTTTTTATTCTCTTGTATGTTGAAAAAATGCTCTTCTTTGGTGTACCACAACATGCATGGAGTTGCTATTTTGCTAGGCTAGCCAAGCATGGTCTTCAAGAGAGAATTCATGGTCTTTTTTAGCAAGATGCGGATTGGGCTGCATTCAAAAAAGGCCCTACGCAAAGAATTCTTATTAGAAGACTCTGGCCTAATGATGAAGAAAAGTTTCATTGATTGGGTTGACAAACCCATTAGTTGCAACAGCTTTATACCATGAATTTAAAAGTAAATTTGGACAACTTGATGCTAAAGGCCAACAAAGTATGGAAGGTCAGAAGATTGAATTATTCATTAGGATGCAGATCCCATTTTTACATGATTTCTTGAAGAGAGTGGATGCAACTAAGATTTCAACTTCAACAACTCCATTGATGGAGCTTGTTCCACCTTCAAAATCCCCTATTCCTTTGACTAATCAACCAACTATTTCTTCTTCTATTCCTTCTAAAAATGATGTCATGGATGAACTCATTAAAATCATGCGTGACCTTCATCTAAATCTTACAGAAATTAGTTCCAAGGTGGAGAAGCTGGATGTCAACGTTGAAGAATGAGGACGATCATCAACTCAAAGACCCATGAGAGAAGGCTTTAAGAAGCGTTGTATTTGGTGTGATAGCCCCAACAACATGACAAGAGGAAGTGTTCTACCTTCCCTGAGGCTGAAGCACTGAAGCTCGTCTTTTGGAAAGATGGAAAAAATTCATGCAGCTGAAATTGGTCCTCCACTAGAGCCAAATTTTGGCAATGGTGGAATGAAGAAAAGATTAGAAGATTTAGATGTAAAGAATACCGATGCAGCAATTAACGCAGCTACCTATGGGCTGTAAATTGAGCCAACTAAATCAAATTTGAAAGCATGTAAAGCTAATGTGCAATCTAAAGTATGGATGCAGGCACTAGATCAAATGGAACATGATAAAGCAACCAAAGAAGATTTGGCTAATTCCAGTCAGTGCATTCGAGGAATAACTAATTGGAAAGAACCGATAGATTCTTTTTCCACCTCTGCACATTTGGTTGATGACAATCCTAAAGAAGTCTTGATTAAAGAAAAGAGAATAAGAGAATATGAACTAGGGCCTTCCTCTTCTAGCCCTCCGAAATGGATAACTAGAAGAATGCCTAAACAACCAAAGCTTGCTGAAAATATAACCCCAGATCAAGAGATGGAAGATGCACCACAAACAAAGAAGACCGAAGGAAAGAAGAAAGGCAAGCAGCCAGGCTACAAAGTGCATTCTAACATAGAATCTGCAACCGATCTCAAATAATTCCTAGAAGAACGAATTCTGGAAAGCAAAATTGAATTCATCTTAGACAAAATTCTTGGAATTGCCAAACGTGAATTCCATGATGTAATTATTAATGTACTCTGTATTGCACTCTTAGACTATGGCTCTCAGATAAACATCATGGTAAGGAGTCTCTATCAAAGTGGCGGATGGCCCATAGACGTTTGATGGACCAAAAAATGGGCCGGCACTGGCTCATGCACTAGCCGGGCCTCGTCACTACGCACAAGACAACCCCTCGGCCTCGCGGCCAGGAGCGTCTATCAAAATCTCTGCCTTCCTAAACATTGCGTTTGTAATACGTTGTAGTCCAACTGATCCTAACCCAATATTACTCCTCAGAGGGAGTCCCTTTCACATAGCCAAATAGGCTCGAATCACATACACATGGGGTTCCTCCTACGGCTGAATGCCGTCAACCCTCTGCGACTCTCCTACACCTTGGGGATTGGCCCCTCGATGCGTCGCTCAACATTTAGACATTTCGCACAAACGTCGCTCAAGGTACCCAATGAGCGTGTCCAGGAATGTACCATTGTCCTTACTTGATTTCCCCTTTAGGATCCCACGACTAGCCTACAGCATGGGTATCTCACTGCCTCTCAACGTAGGTCATATCCTCATAAACCAATTGCAATGCATGTCCAGGAGCTGATCACTGATACTTTTAAATTCTTTTTCATGCTCCATGCATTTGGTGGATTCCTAGTGCTCAAACATTTAACAAAACAGTGTCGTGCACAAGTGCAAAACATCCTTTTCATGGATCCTTTCTAACGATTGTGCTTCATTGCAAGACCTAGCACCGAAGTGTTCTTCGTGCTACTAGGCCTTAATTTTAATTAATTCCTCGTCCTAAATTCTTATGCAATGGAAATCAGCAACTTTATCATTAATTCCAACAGCATTTAAACACTTCTCAACTACCCTGCCTTCCCCCGGTTTAGTATTGTTTCGTTGCATGTCATTTTACAGCTTTTTCCCATTATTTTTCATATAAAAAGCGGAAAACAACGAACTAAAACATGGAAACAAGGCTGATCTAAAGCAAATCTTCATGCCTCAGCCTTGCTATACATTCACAAACATTACTCATAATTTTCCCAATTTTCCGAAGCCCAAAATATAAAATTTCCCTATTTTTTAGGGTTTTTCCATCATTTTCTTGCAAATTTTCCCATTTTCTCCCATTTTTTTAATTGCTAAAAATCAAGTTCAGTTTATGGGCTGTGGCCCTTAGTTCATTTCAGCAGAAACAGAAATTTTAGTAGGTGTGGATTAATTTATTGCATCATTTTTAGCCCAAAACCCTATTTTCCTTCATTTTTATGGTTTTTCGTGTCTCGGTTTTCTATTTTCTGCTATCCCACACATGTCTTTCTGATTTTTAAATGATGAACAGCTAGAAACCAACTCAAAGCACGACATACTCAAAACTCAATCCATATGAACACATTTTTATCAACCAAATTTGCATCAAAAGACCATTTTCTTTGTAAAAACAATTATTACCGTGTCTTGCGGGTTTTTCATTAAATTTGGCACGTCCCACGATTGATTTCCAGCCATGAATTCTGCTTGGAATCAGCAATCTACAATGGTTTTGCATTGCTCTTTCATCCCGTCAAGAATCGGCATCCATCCGGCCGTCCATCTCCATCCTATTCCTTCAAGCACGAATGGGGGCTAAGAGGAGAGAGAGGGAGGAGAGAGAAAGACTGATTTTCTCTCTCTCCAACCAGTCCACCATTGCGGGAGCGGAGACCGGCAATTCACTCGGCACGATGTCTTGATCAGGCCTGGGGGTTCATAGCTATGGCTTGCTTTGCAAGCCTGCAATCGATTGGGGGGGGGGGGGGGGGGGGGGGCGCGTTTTTTTCGGCGGCTGTTTTCAGCCGCCGCCCCCCCTCCATATCCACGATTTTTTGAAGGGGGGGGGGGGGGGGGGGGGGGTGCCAAAGGTCACCCCCCCTCCTTTACACCTTTTGAAATTTCCCTTTTGGGCCCCCTCTTGGGCACCCCGGCCGGTTTCGGGCCATCTTCCGCACCCGGACTCCGAACTTCGATCTGAAAATTCCTATGAGCTCGTCTCAACATCCCGAACAGGCCTGCATCTTCACTGACTAGCACGGGTGCACGGAAAAATTATGAAAATTCACGGAGTGTCGCACGGGCGCCCGTCAAGCACTTAATGCTTAAAATCGTCCTAGGTCGAGCTGCCGCCTTCGTGGTTGAGCATTTTCCCCCGCATTTCCATATTTTTCTCCTATTTTTAGGCATGTTCCGGGGCCTAAAATCCATCCTTCATTGGCGACCACGGGATAGGACGACTCAGTCCGTCGAACCTACGAACATATCTGCACATAAACAACCATAGGAGCATCAAACTGATACAAAACAATTATATAATCAAACTCAGCACAATGCTCCCCTACCCCTGACAAAACCAAGGCATGAAATCCACGAGGAGTAGGCCCAGCATAATCTGCCAGAAAGCCTGAAGCCAGTCACTGACCCACTGCTCCAACACGGCCAAACTAAAAGAACTATCATAGAGGTTGCCCTAAGTGGTGGTCTGAACTGCGTACCTAACTAAGGACAACAGAACCAGGAGTTCCTCCTAGGCGAGGACCCCTATAGCCTGATCAAAAGATATATATATAATTTTTTTAGCACATTTCAGCTTTTAGGTTTTTTTTTAATTTCCATACTCGGGCGTGTAAAAAGGAGGGAGCTGAGCGTAGTGACCCAAGGAGGACAGGGCATCGGCCTCAGGACCTGTCTCGGTACCCAAGGACCTACCAAGCCCTCGCGAGGCGACACGTAATCCTTTTCTGACGCCCACTTTTGTTGTCGCTCCAACCTTCATGATTTTCTTTTTTTCTTTTTTTTTTTTGGCAAGATGTCACCCCAAGGAAAAGCAAGGCATCGGCCCCGGGTCTGATTCGTCCCCAAGAACCTACCAAGCCTTCGCAAGGCGATGATCAGCTACTTTTAAGATTTTTCTTTTCTTTTCTTCTTTGAGGGGTTAGGACCCCTTTTTACACACCTTCGTATTTATATTTTTCTCTTTAGGTGTTCAGGGTTTTTCCCTTTTTATCATCATCATTTTTTTGTTCCTCTGGCAGGCTTCTCTATCGGCCTCACAACTAATAGGGACTCCTAGAATGGCTGCCTAGCAAGTCAGCAGAACAGGGTCACTAGAACTGCCTTCTAGGACAGATCTTTCAATGTCTGGCAATGCCTTCACAGGAGGCAACAACTAGTCAGACCTCCTTCAGATATACCCAACCTAAACCTGGGACTTCATGCCTTGGTTGCCGGTCCCCAACAAAAATGGATCCCCTCGACAAGTACAAATACACATATAACAGGAAAGAAAGGTACTCGTAAAGGAGAGATATCACCTGGATTGGCCACAAGAAGCTTCCATCGCAGCAAAGGCTCCTCCAGGCTCCACAAAATTCCACGAACCACGAAACCTGTCCAGCACAACACTTAAAACAAAACCCGATTAAACGCACCCGCACTAGACAGGGAAATGGCCCTCTTGGCCTAATGAAATCAAACACTTCACTACAAAATTGCATCGGCCCTCTTGGCCTAATGAAATCAGACACTGACTACGCATAACACCCACCTGGAAACAACCATGATAGACATCAAAGCATACCATTCCCAGGGAAACAGGGCTTGTAGCCCTAAACTAGGTGCATTAAATTATGCCCTATCCCTCCTGCGTATATCGCAAGAGGTGTTCGCATTACATGTCGTCGAATCAGTCTGTGGGTCTGAGATAATAAAGGCAGATGAGTCTCGCTTACCCTTTGCATCACCCAAAGCAACCATCGTCTGCCAAAAAGGGCATGTTCAGAAAGCATACCCCACAAACGACCGTGTCCTGTCTCACCATCAATAGATATACCGGGACAAGGGCCACAATTAAAGAAGAGGTCCTCTTCATACGCAAAATTAGCCAATGAATCAGCAAACTGATTCCAATTCCGTGGAATCAGCTGAAAAGACACTCTATCAAATTCGTCTAGTAGGGCTACGGCAGTATGATGGTACATACAAAGGATGGGATTCCGTACCATGTATGTCCCATTGAGTTGATTTAAAACCAACTGAGAGTCCCCTTTCACCAACAACTGGCGGATACCACCCTTCTTTGCAATATTCAAACCCATAATCAGGGCTTTGTATTCTGCCATATTATTGGTAAAATTCACCCCGAGATAAGCAGCTAACTTCATGACAATGCGTCGTCGGGGGTCTCAGATGACAACTCCTACACTTCCTTTTTTGCATGGACCCCTGGAAGCCCCATCAAAGTACAATGTGTACGTCCATAAAGGGTTTACATATCCCGCCATCCAGAACTCTACTCGTAACTATGGTAATCGAAATTCAGCATATTCAACGGGTGGACTGTAGGCTCCATCCCTCCATCATCATTGAATTCAACAGGGATACTCATCAATATTTGTAGGCAGTGATGGCAGAAGACCTTGATCTCCCAAATAAATGTCCCACCTTCTTGCTCAATCACCTTGTATCCCTTGCTCCACCAAATGAGCTTTCCCTGATGATACCTCTGTTCTAAATATGGGTGTTCTAAATAAGGGATCAGACGACCCATCAACCTCTATCACGATTTCCTTGCAGATGTTTGATCGATCTTGCCTAGACCTGCAAGGCAGTCATAGCATTAGTGGAATCAGAAGTAATAAGGTTTAATCTTATTAAGATTAACCTTATTTTTAAATTCTATCCCCTCAAGGTCAGCTAACAATACCGTAGATTTATTCTTTCCTATCCTAACGATCCTATAGGGCCCATCCCATTTGGGCTCTAACTTGCCTGGAAATAATTCTCGTCGTGCGTCATAATATAGAACAAGCTGTCCTTTCTTGAAGGTGTATTTCTTGGCTTTGAGGTCGTGTAGCTGCTTCATTCGGCGCTTCGCCACTTCTTGGTGCAATAAGCTCTGCAACTTAAGCTCATCTAAATGTGCCAGTGTCGTCAAGCGCTCAAAAAGAGCGTCTTCATCACTCAAAGAATGATTGATGGCAAACCGAATAATCGGCAGCTCAATCTCTAAAGGCAAGACACACTCCTCCCCATATACTAACTTGAACGGGGTATGGCCAGTGGCTCGTTTGAAGGTCGTTGTTATAGGCCCACACTGCCACGTATAACTTTTTATCCCAATCCCGTTTCTTTTCCGACACAATTTTGGACAGGATGCCCACAAGCTGCTTGTTGGTGCTTTCAACTTGCCCATTGGCTTGCGGATTATATGGGGTTGTCTTGTTATGCTTGATTTGCCACATCTCTGTCAAACCTTTAATCACCTTATTCAGGAAATGGGTTCCGCGGTCCGACACTAATTCTTTCGGCGGACCAAACCGGCATATTATCTGCTCTAAAAGGAAACTAGCAGTTTCTTTAGCATCATCTTTCCTTGTTGCACGTGCTTCTGACCACTTTGTGAAGTAGTCGGTTGCGACAATGATGTACCTCTTTTGCGTAGTCGATGACGGAGTAATAGGACCCACAAAGTCTATTCCCTACTTCTCAAATGGAAGTATCACCATAATAGGGGTGAGTGGTCGTTTCCTATTCTCTCGGCTATCATGTCGTTGGTAAATATCGCATCGCTTAACATACGCAAACGCATCCTGGAAGATGGCAGGCCACCAATAACCTGCTCTTAAAGCCTTTTGTGCTGTGAGCCGTCCAGCAAAATGGCCACCGCAAGCAGAATCATGGCACTCTTCCAAAATGAATGGCACCTCGTCAGGCATCACACACCGGCGATAGATGTCATCAACCCCTTGCCGATATAATGTACCTGCGATCAAGGCAAACTTTAACGCTTGCTGCTTAATTTTCCTTTTCTCAGCCTTAGATAATTCGGATCCCACCTCTCCCGTTGATAAATAATGTGTTATTGCAGCATACCAGGAGGGAATAAATGCCGTATCTATTTTAAATAACCACTCCATATCACTACCTTCAGTCACAGATTCTTTCGGCTCCCCAAAGTCCACAAGACATTCCACAATGCCTTGCAACCTTGGTGGCTTACTCTTGATTTCATAATCAAATTCCTACAAAGTGATTAACCACTTCGCTAAACGATCAGGCGTCTGTAACTTATTCATCAATAGTCGAAGTCCCTCCGCCTTCGTATAAAGCACGACTTTCTCATAGAGAATGTAATGCCTGAACTTCTTGGTCCCAAAGACCATCGCTAGACACAATTTCTCCATGTAAGTATAATTGATTTCGGATACCCCCAGCTTCCGGCTGGCAAAAGCAATTGGGTGGTACCACTTCTCTTCCCAAATTTGGGCTAAACAGCAGCTGATACTATACATGGTGGCTGCCGAAAATACATAAAACACCTCACCTCTTTTAGGGGCTTTTAAAGTGGGCGCTCTTGCTAGCTCTTGTTTCACGTCCTCGAATGCTACCTTACAAGGGTCACCCCATACAAACGAACAGCTAAAGGACAATAAATTTGTAAGCGGCAACGTTCTTTCTGCTAAGGCGTTGATGAATCTACGGTAGTAACCAACCGAAGACAGAAAGCTATGAACCTCTTTCGGAGTGTGTGGTGGACCCATGGCAACTATAACTTTGACCTTCTCGGGGTCTGTCGCAATTCCTACTGAACTGACCACATGACCCAACAATAGCCCATAAGGTACTCCAAAAACACATTTCCGTGGGTTTAGGGCGATGCACAATTGTCTACGGCGCTCAAAGCATTTTCTCAAAATGATCAACTACCTTTCTCTCATGGTGGCAGCCCCTAAGTCATCAATAAACGCCTTCAACTCTTCAGGAGATATGTCACTGAATGTCTTATCTGCTGTTCGTTGCCACGAACCAGGCGCATTACATAAACCAAAGGCCATCACATGGTACGCAAAAGTACCAAATACAGTGATGAAAGTTGTTTTCAACTTATCCTCTTCTGCAATTGCCATTTGGTTATATCCTGCAAAGCAATCCATAAACGAATATATCTCCCTACCCACTAATTGATCCAAAATCTGGTCAATAAATGGCAACGGGTAATAGTCCTTAACTGTCTGCTTATTCAGCTCCCTAAAGTCTACACATAAACGGATCTGATTGTTCTTCTTCTTTCTAATCACAACTGGCGAACACCATTCCGTGTGTTGCACAGGAAAAATCAAACCCGCTTCTCGAAGCTTCTGTAACTCTTCAAACAGGCCGTCCCTCAATTCGAAAGGCATACGCCTTACTTTCTGCCGTACAGGACGACTGCCCTCTTTCAACGGAATTGTATGAACAGGAAGACTAGGAGGAATGCCTCTCAACTCATCATAACTCCAAGCAAAGATATCACGGAATTCTTGGATCAAGGCCACATAGTCCTCCCTTTCTGTTGTACTGAGCATAGACCCTAATTTGATTGGCCGCGAATCATCAAGCGTACCAAGGTTTAGCTCGATAACATCTGCATCTCTTATACGATCTTGGCCCTCTATCGGCTCGTTCAAAGTGATCTGATAGATGTCCTCCGTGGTGGATCCCTCTTTGGACTCATCGCTCGATGATGTCTCACTGGCAGATAAATCTTCTAATGTCTCCAATTCTGTAGAAGATAGAGGAGCTCTCTCACTCTGCGGGGACTCAGGATAAGCATCAACCACCACACGCTGGGCACCTCTGCCGAATATCAGTCGACCGGCGGGTATATCTACTTGGCGGTCCACTTGCAAGATCCAAGGTCGTCCAAGTAATACTTGGTAACTTGGACGCCCTGCAAAATGAATCACCCTAAAGTCCAACAGGCATTCTACATTTGCAACAGTCACATGGACCTTAGTAATGCAGCCTTCCGGCTGTCTCAAACTATCATCTGCCATTCTAAGAATTGTGGAAGTATCTTTCTGAATTGCAAGACCCAACCTTTCCATCAATTCAGAACTCATAATGTTAACAGATGATCCAGTGTCGACAATGGCATAATCTACTAGTATCCCATCGCCATAGGCTGCAACCCTTGGGCAATGCTTCTTAGCATGCTCGAACCAGTCATCACCAACTCGCGCAATACCCAAAGGTTCTACGATATACCCGGTACGTAGGATCTTTCTAAATTCCTTGCGTACTCCTGGGGAAAGCTTAATAAGCTGTAAAAGATTCACATCCGGCTTGACTTTGCAAAGAGAGCTCGCTAAATCGAATTCATGATAGCTTGATAGAGCTCGCTTTTCACGCCAAACCATCCGCTCTTTAGGTCGTTGAACCGGCTTTATTGCCTCTTTCTTAACTTTCACCTTCTTCTTTGGTGGTTCCTTATCGGCTTTACTTTCTACGGGCTTCAAAGGTCCCCCTTCCATGGCAGGATCCAGAACTTGTGTTCCTTTATCGCTTTGTTTAGGGTTTCTGTCGACAAGCTTATCCTTGTCGGCCTCTCTACCCTTTTGACCTCTTGTAAGGACAGCTCGCAGATTAGAGGTTTCAGCATCATTAACGCGTACAGCCTCAATCAAACTAACCCCGCTGCCACTTGGTAGCTCCTCTATTGTAGTCTTTGGTCGTTGAAGTATTTGTTTAGGCCCATTTTCTAGCTGGGAATCATTTCCTTGGGCACGATGATTAACAGGCCCTGGTTGCCGACTTCCTCGCTGGAGGGAACTGATCTTACTCCAGCAAGTAGCTGCTAAATGGCCAGATTTTCCACAAATGTCGCACTTAACATTTGGGCAATTCCTTGGATAGTGCTACCCACCACACCATTTGCAACTAAACCTCGAAGGTGCACCCTCCTCTGGGTATCTACTTCCTATTAAATTTTGTTGTTTTTTAAGGAAGTTGACATCAACGGCTATTTGTCGATACTGTTCCGTAATCATGTCGGTATAATGCTTCATCATGTCCTTAACCTCGCCAAGAACATTGGAAGAACTCGACTCATAGCCTTGGTCATTACCATGTCGTTCAATCGGCCTAACAATTCGATTAGGCACAGGTTGTTGAGTCACAGGCATGGTATTAGGATTGACCGCCTGGCCTCCACCACTTGAAGCCATTTGCCTGCCCGTAGGCATCGACATGCCGGGGGGAGCTCGTAATAAAGGCACATTCTGCATCATGTTCCCTCTCCCATTAGGGTTAGCCATCGCTATCCCTTGACCACTACTGCCATTAGCTATTGCCATATTGTTCCCCAGCACTAAACCCATATTCGAATTGCCTCGAGAAGCATAGGCTGCTTGTAGTCGGGATTCCACCTCTTGTGCTCGTGTAATGGCAGTATCTATATCCCCCAAGGGAACACTACTCAACTGCAATTGGATATTAAAGTCCAAACCATGTAGGAAATATTGCAATTGGGCAGCTGCAGGGATAGGGATAGAGGTGTCCAACTTACGGAAAACCTCTTTTATCTTCTTTGCATAAGCACGAATATCTTTGTGTGGTTCTTGGCGGGTCACGTTAAGTACACGCAACCAATATTGCCCACCCCTTTCAGGGGCAAACTCCCTTCGAAAAGCTCCATAAAATGAATCAATATTCAATATGGTTCCGGCTTCTAAACCATGATACCATATAGCGGCTCTTCCTTTGAGAGTCATATTGAAGAACATCATTAAATGTCCTTCCTCTTGAATGCGACAATTAAACATCAGCTTTTGAAACTCCCTAATGTGGAGTTCTGCATCTTCCTCAACTAGCCCATTAAAAATGGGTAGCGGGTAACCTAGAGCCGGCAAATCCATCGTTCTGCTGGAATTGCAATAGGTTGCGCCATGACGAGGATTGGATTTGCACTAGGAATAGGGGACGGTGGAGTTACACCTCCCGTACTTGACGTGGACTGGCTAATCGAAGGAAGGGGAGCACTAGAGCTTCCACCTTCTCCTAACTTACTGCTTGTGGTCCTAAGACCACTGGATCCACTCCCTCGTAAGGGTTCGGCACCGCTACACTTAGGGGAATATCTCCTAAAATTTCAGCATGTCGCCTAGCTCTTTCGTTTCTTTCTTGCTTTTAGATTTCTGCTAGACGATGCTTATCAATAAATAACGGATCAATCTCAGTATCCTTTGGCATAAACTTCTAGTTGGTCCCTAAACAACCAGGATTCGAGAACCGCCACTTTTAAGCGGCTCCCGGCAGATGCACCACTGATGGACCAAAAAACGGGCCGGCACTGGCTCATGCACTAGCCGGGCCTCGTCACTACGGACAAGACAACCCCTCGGCCTCGCAGCTAGGAGCGTCTATCAAAATCTCTACCTTCCTAAACATTGCGTTTGTAATACGTTGTAGTCCAACTGATCCTAACCCAATATTACTCCTCAGAGGGAGTCCCTTTCACATAGCCAAATAGGCTCGAATCACATACACATGGGGTTCCTCCTATGGCTGAATGCCGTCAACCCTCTGCGACTCTCCTACACCTTGGGGATTGGCCCCTCGATGTGTCGCTCAACATTTAGACATTTCGCACAAACGTCGCTCAAGGTACCCAATGAGCATGTCCAGGAATGTACCATTGTCCTTACTTGATTTCCCCTTTAGGATCCCACGACTAGCCTACAGCATGGGTATCTCACTGCCTCTCAACGTAGGTCATATCCTCATAAACCAATTGCAATGCATGTCCAGGAGCTGATCACTGATACTTTTAAATTCTTTTTCATGCTCCATGCATTTGGTGGATGCCTAGTGCTCAAACATTTAACAAAACAGTGTCGTGCACAAGTGCAAAACATCCTTTTCATGGATCCTTTCTAACGATTGTGCTTCGTTGCAAGACCTAGCACCGAAGTGTTCTTCGTGCTACTAGGCCTTAATTTTAATTAATTCCTCGTCCTAAATGCTTATGCAATAGAATTCAGCAACTTTATCATTAATTCCAACAGCGTTTAAACACTTCTCAACTACCCTGCCCTCCCCCAGTTTAGTATTGTTTCGTTGCATGTCATTTTACAGCTTTTTCCCATTATTTTTCATATAAAAAGCGGAAAAGAACGAACTAAAACACGGAAACAAGGCTGATCTAAAGCAAATCTTCATGCCTCAGCCTTACTATACATTCACGAACATTACTCATAATTTTCCCAATTTTTCGAAGTCCAAAATATAAATTTTCCCTATTTTTTAGGGTTTTTCCATCATTTTCTTGCAAATTTTCCCATTTTCTCCCATTTTTTTAATTGCTAAAAATCAAGTTCAGTTTATGGACTGTGGCCCTTAGTTCATTTCAGCAGAAACAGAAATTTTAATAGGTGTGGATTAATTTATTGCATCATTTTTAGCCCAAAACCCTATTTTCCTTCATTTTTATGGTTTTTCGTGTCTCGGTTTTCTATTTTCTGCTATCCCACACATGTCTTTCTGATTTTTAAATGATGAACATCTAGAAACCAACTCAAAGCACGACATACTCAAAACTCAATCCATATGAACACATTTTTATCAACCAAATTTGCATCAAAAGACCATTTTCTTTGTAAAAACAATTATTACCGTGTCTTGCGGGTTTTTCATTAAATTTGGCACGTCCCACGATTGATTTCCAGCCATGAATTCTGCTTGGAATCAGCAATCTACAATGGTTTTGCATTGCTCTTTCATCCCGTCAAGAATCGGCATCCATCCGGCTGTCCATCTCCATCCTATTCCTTCAAGCACGAACGGGGGCTAAGAGGAGAGAGAGGGAGGAGAGAGAAAGACTGATTTTCTCTCTCTCCAACCAGTCCACCATTGCGGGAGCGGAGACCGGCGATTCACTCGGCACGATGTCTTGATCAGGCCTGGGGGTTCATAGCTATGGCTTGCTTTGCAAGCCTGCAATCGATTGGGGGGGGGGGGGGGGGGGGGGGCGCGTTTTTTTCGGCGGCTGTTTTCAGCCGCCGCCCCCCCTCCATATCCACGATTTTTTGAAGGGGGGGGGGGGTGCCAAAGGTCACCCCCCCTCCTTTATACCTTTTGAAATTTCCCTTTTGGGCCCCCTCTTGGGCACCCCGGCCGGTTTCGGGCCATCTTCCGCACCCGGACTCCGAACTTCGATCTGAAAATTCCTATGAGCTCGTCTCAACATCCCGGACATGCCTGCAGCTTCACTAACTGGCACGGGTGCACGGAAAAATTATGAAAATTCACGGAGTGTCGCACGGGCGCCCGTCAAGCACTTAATGCTTAAAATCGTCCTAGGTCGAGCTGCCGCCTTCGTGGTTGAGCATTTTCCCCCGCATTTCCATATTTTTCTCCTATTTTTAGGCACGTTCCGAGGCCTAAAATCCATCCTTCAACGTTGATCCAAGTTGGCGAATGAGAGCTGCAAACAACTCTTTTGGAGAGTTATATGCTGCATGTCCTAATGTGCAGGTAACTATTGGAGACATAAAAGACAAATTTCACTTTTTTGTTCAAGACTCTTGTAGTTACCCTATCATTCTTGGGCAACCTTACATTTCTGAAGCCCGCTTGGAAACAAAAGCTCTTGGTGATGGTTCTTCCTATGCTCGAATCCGAAGCAAGGATAATGAGCGAGCTATCCAATTTCTTACTGTGTGTGTTAACCATCATCAAAATAGAGATTGACTGCGTGATTATCCTATACCTTCTAATGCTCGAGAATTCAAGGGTTTTCGGGCTGCACTGCTATAAAACATTGGCTAACATATATGCAATTGCTCATACAAAAAATCAAGCTGAAAATATGTCCATAGAAGTATGTACATTGGATTTTTATCAAACAATTCAAGAATTTGTTGAGTAGTAAGACATTGGTTTACTCAACAAGGCTGAAGTGCAAGTGGAGACAAAATACAAGAAGGTGGATAAGAAAGTCAAGCTTATGGTAGTCCCACAGGCTCCTGAAAGTGAAGGGCTAGCTGATAGGGTAGCAAATCAATCAAGTCTTCGTGATCCTTCCAACATTGGTTACAAGTTTTTTCCTTTCCTTTCCTTTCCTTTCCTCAAATTAGGTGAAAATTCTTTCCTTTCCGACTGAAAAACACTCTTTTATGCAAATGCTAATGAAACATGAAAAAGCTTTTGGATTTCAGCCATGTAAAATAGGCTGTGTGGATCCAAATATTGTGACTCCTATGGTCATTTTTACAATCCCAGATGTTCCTTGGAACCTCAAGCCTATTCCTGTTCCAAGGGCGCATTTGCCCAAATTATTGAAACTTCTAAATGAGAAGATCAGAATGAAGATTTTAGAACCTTCTTTAGCACCTTACTCAAACTAATGGTTTGCCGTGCCCAAGAAAAATGGATCTTTATGATTCATTCAAGATCTATAGCTGTTAATCGTGTCACAATCCAAAATGTTGATTCAATTGTTGATGAATTTGCTAAAGCTTTTGCACGTAGAGCAATTTATTCTATGGGCAATCTATATTTAGGATATAAACAATTTTAGCTTTCATTAGAAAGCCAAGACATTACCACAATGAAGACACCTCTTGGATTGGTCTACATGTGCACTCTACCACAAGGTGCAACAAACTCCATAGCCCATATGATGAATGCCATGCACAAAGTCTTAAAGGACTTTATTCCACAACTTACTCTTCCATTTCTTGATGATGTACTTATCAAGGGATGTGAAGTCAATGAAAAGAATGAGGAGTTTGATGAAGATGGTTGCAATACATTTGTAGTTAACCATATTCATGATTGTGATAGGATTTTAACAAGGCTAGAAGAGGTACATCTTACCCTTTCTAGAGCTAAGTCGATTTTTGGAGTAGAAGAAGTCCTAGTAGTCGGTCATCTATGTGGTCCCTATGGACGCAAATCTTCACCAATCAAGATAGACGCCATCAGTAGAATGTAGGAAAAAGGCACAAATGTTTCATAAGTAAGAAGATTTCTTGGTGCATGCGTATTCTATCTCATATGGATACCACATTTTTCTCATGTAGCAAAAAATCTCTATTAATTATTAAGAAAAGGCCAAAGATTCTTTTGGGATAATGAGCATACTCTCACTTTGCATAAATTAAAGAAGCTGTTAATTTCAGCCCCCACTCTCAAAAGGGCTAATTATTCAAATGGCCAACCCATCATCCTTCTATTGGTGGATACAAGTCACATTGGGATAGGATATTGGGCTGTTGGCCAAGAGGATCTTGAAGGTAACATGTATGCAATTCGTTTTGGAGCAAAAGTTCTCAATGAATGTCAAAGAAGGTATGCACAAGTAAAAAGGAAATTGTGGGGAGTTTTAATAGCATTAAAGTGTGATCATGAATACTTTATAGGTGCTTCCATACTGGTAGAAATTGATTGTCTTCCACTTTTGGGCATGATTGCCAACTGCTCTACACCCGACATTGCTATGCTAAGATGGATTGCATATATTAAATCTCTCAACCCCGAATTAAAGCATATTGCAGGAAATGCAAATCCAGTTGCTAACATGCTATCACGTGCAAGATATGACAATGAAGAAGAGTCGATGGAATAAGATGAAGCTAAAGAATCTATACTTGCTGAATTTCATTCCATGGCTATTGAAAATACCTTTTCAATTAATGCTAGAAAAAGAATCAAGTTCTTCAAACGAAGAGAAAGTTCAACATATGAGCTAGAAGACTTGGATATAATTCAAGAGCATGAAGACATAGAGGAAGAAGAGGAGGCAGAAGATGAAGACATTGATATGGCTGAAGATATTTCTTATGACACTGCAAATCTGTAAGACTTTGGCACATACCAGAGGATGTGCAGGTTAGGAGGGGGTGGATGTCATGCCGCTACATGCATACCGTGTAAAAAAAATCTAGAGTGTGGCTTCCTTTTAGATTTAGAGAGCCAATGCCACTTTAGGCATTAGTGTTAGTATCCATGGTTCAAAATATTAGATTTTTTTGGTCAAGTTTTTAGCCAATTTTTGATATTCTAGATATTATCTCTTGTAAAAAACCATAAAACTATAGACAACTTCTAGATTAGGATAACGTGTATTTTTAAAAAAGCATGTAGCTTTCAACCAATTTGAGAGGATTTTATGTAAAAAGAGATATTGACGAAATTGCACGACATGCGATCGTTGTTTTCAGGCAATGAACAACACTCTAAAGGGGGAGATGAAGAAGGAGTGATCTGGCAGAATTCTGGCCAGGTGTGTTGGTTTTTTGCCCCCTTTTTTTGAGCCAATGGAAGCATTAGATTGGCGATCTGAGCAGCATAGAGAAAAGTATTATTTTATACACGTTTTTGTCTAATAGAGTTATATCTTCTCGTAATGCTGAAAGAAACTGATAAGCTTCATCTCTATTAGTATTCTTCTACATTTTCTAATTCTTTTTTTGAGTATTCTTCTACGTCTTTAATTTCTTCAAGCCTCTTCTCTTCTATCTACTCCTCTCCCTAAATCTACATTCACCCTACTATCTCTTATCTTCAAGAACTTGCCTTGAAACCTTCAACCCTTCTCTTATCTCTACCATCTCCGGAGCCTAAGCTCTTGAGCCCCATATATTCTTCTCTTTCCAAACCTCTGTGGTGACCTTCAACCCTATGCGCAATGACACCAGTAGCTCCATGATTAGTGATGTGAGCTCAAGCAATCTCAAGCCTTCACCTTCAAGCTCCATCCTCCATAGTTGTGCACGAGATAACATAAGAGAAGAGAAAAGAAGAGAAGAAGAGAAAAGATGACGGAGAACTTCTTATCCTTGATCCGTCACCCTCCCACACTCACTCCCTCACACTCTCACACTCCCTCTTTTAAGCACACACAAGAAAGCAAGAAGGAGAGAAGAAGAGAAGAAGAGGAGTCCACTTTGCCACACACCAAAGAATGAGCTTCTCATTCACTTTTTGAGTTTATATACAAAACCTTATCTTTTTGGGCATCCATCCCCTATTTTACATGATCGGACATTTAAATAGCAAGGTCATCTTCTTCCGTTCCCTTCTAGTTGCCCTTTCTCTTTACCTATGCCGTCTACCCTTTACAATTTGCACAGGAGGGAGCTTGACACCCTTTTACAAAAGTTTTATTGGCGCCTTGCATTTAACAATGCGCTTTTTCCTTTGACTTAACTTTTGAGGCCGCCCTTGTGCTTTTGGCCATTTCCCTTCCCGCTTCTTCCTTTGTGTCTACATTTGGATTTTTCTTGGACTTCTTTGGGCTTCTTTTTCTCCATCTCGAACTGGGGTTAACACTTGACTTCCATTGGTTAATACCAAATTATTTACCCTAAACTCAAATTTGAGTTTACCCTAGAGGCATAGGCCTTTTCTAATTGTGACTCTACCTCCTCTACTTATGTAATAGTTGTATTAATGTCGGAAAGAGCAATGGTGCTCAATTGCACTTGGATATAAAAGTCTAGCCCATGAAAAAAGTATTGTAGCTAAGCAACAGCTAGAATGGCAATATAAGTCTGCAACTTACAAAATACTTTCTTCAGTTTCTTTGCATAGCCTTGAACATTCTCATGAGATTATTCTGGTATTACATTGAGAATAAGTAGCCAATATTGACCTCCCCTTTCAAGAGCAAACTCTCTTCAGAAGGTTGCAACTTCTAGGCTATGATCCCAACTTCTAGGCTATGATACCATACTTCAGCTGATCCTTTCAAAGTCATATTAAAGAACATAATTAAGTGTTCTTCATCTTGGATTTGATAGTTGAACACTAACTTTTGAAACTCATTAATATAAAGTTCTCCATCTTCCTTTGCTAACCCATTAAAAATGGGTAGAGGAAATCCTAAGGCTAGCAAGTTAGACACTCTTGCTGGGATTGCAATGGGTTGCCATGACAATGGATTCGCTAAAGGTCCCTAAACTATGGGAACTATTACCCCACTTGTTGCACTGAGTTGCTAGGGACTGGGAGAGGGGAAATACTAGAACTTCCTCCTCCTCCTCCTAACGGATTATTCGTGGAACTAGGCTTGTTATACCCCTCCCTTGTAGGGATATCAGACCACTCCATTGAGGAGAACATCTCCTAATAATCTTAGTCCATCGTCGAGCCCTTTCAACTCTTTCTTGCTTCTGAAGCTCGGCTTGATGGTATTTTGGATCTATTTCATTTCCTTCTAGTATACACTAATAAACTTGTCCCTATCGACCTAGACATAGCCACTTACGTATTAGCAGCTCCCAACAAACGCACCACGTGTTAGGATCTAAAATGGGTCCAAACACTGGCTCTACAGTACTAGTCGAGCCTCTACTACACACCCAAACCACCCCACATGGTGTTGTGGCCGAGAGCTTCTAAGGGGCATATGACTCTAACCTCTAATGTAGAACTTCACATTTGTATATATTATAATCCAGCATATACCCTTCGCACACTTCTTAGAGGGAGTCCCTACACATATCGGTGTAATACACAACATAAGTGTGAAAAACACGGATCTAGAGCATGGCAGCTATGGTGACTCATAGACCAATACTAGATTCATGAGTACTTAGACATTGCATGAATGAAGACTTGACTGGAAGTACAAACACAGGTAAACTAAGTGTACTAAGCTGAAGAACAAAATGACAATGACATTGCATTCATTATATATAAAAGTGACATCCAAGTACAATGTTATATAGAATAGGGTAAGTGGCAATCTTTCTCTCTATGCATACGGGATTCTAGTAGCCCACATATCCTCTACCCATCTGCTTCATACAAAGAGCTGCATGGATGTAATTGCAAATCTCAAGACCCCTCCTCAATCACAACCAGAGAAGTACAAAGTGTGTAGTGGATTTAACGAGCAACCACGTGCAAAGTGTAGGCACACCACAAACATGGTAAACACCAGAGGCTGTCATAGAAAAGGCTAAGTGTGGGTGCCAAAGACATGGTGGACATCTAGAGGCTGTAATAGGGGGACTCACAAAGTGTACAAAGGCTGTAGTAAAAAGTTACATGAGGAGTTTACAAGCTTATGTTAGAAGCATTACGGCTAGGCAATACAAGGCTAAAAAAGTCTCTCAGCGTAGAAGCACTAATGAGATTTATCCTTCTCCTGGTGATTTTCTTCTTCTTCTTTAATAGCAACTAGATAGGAATTTTGGGACCTTTTCCTAGCACGATAGAATTTCTCCATGTGCCTAATCCTTTTGCTACCAGTTGATCTTTCTTGCCTTTGTACATGGTACCTACATATAATATTTATTCATCTTTAGAGGTGCTTGTTTCTTCTTTGGATTTTATCTTCTTTTCTTCTTCTAGCAGGGAGGCCTTAATGTCAACCAATTTAGGAATAGGCATGTTGATCAATGTAGTTGACACATTATTATAGTCAAGAGAGGCAGGCTTTTTAACAACACGACAATACAAATATCTTCATCCATCTTAAGATCAATTCCTACCAGCTGAGTTAAGAGACTTTCCATGTAGTTTAAGTGAGTTGCAAGAGATGTGTTTGATTTCATACCTAGCCTAAAAAATTCAATCAGTAATCCATACTTAGATGACTTTAATTGTGTACCAAACAAAGTATCTAATCTCTTCCATGTATCATTATAGGTTTCACAAGTATCCACATGGTGGATGTAGGTGTCATCCAATTCTAGTTTGATAATGGCATGTGTCTTATCATCATTATTTTTCCGTGTGATTGCAGGGTTTGCATCTCGAGGCTTCCTCTCTTTACCATTTGTGATGGCCTAGAGACTCTTCTTCATTTTAGGATAAGCTTGATGAGGGTTTGCTAGGTGTGAACCCCGACCCCTTTGAATCGAACTGTCAGTGAGTCCTTGCCCATGTTGAGGTTGCAAGATCAATAGAAAATTGGCTCCAAAAACTTCAAATTTTAGCACCAGAAGAGTTATTAAGCAAGTGCCAAGAAGCACCAGGTGATTAGTATCAAGAGATGCTAGGTGACTAGTATACCCTTTGAGCTTGAAATCTTCAAAGATATTTGAGGTCTTAAAGGTCTTGCAAGTTCGAGTATTCCCCTCCTTGATTTGATGCTGGAGTAGCACAAAAACTCAGATTTGATTAGAGGCAAAGCTTATTGTGTCAGATGACACAAGTGACAAGAGTCACTAGATCAGTGTCAATAAACGCTATGCTTGACTATGCTTTAATCTTGCAAAAAAAAAACACCGAGATTTTTCAAAAATCTCCAATGATATTTCCTTCTTTGGTGTGCGTCACTGAGTAGATCAGTGAATCAGAGTAGCAATAGGTTAATTTGAGTGGTAGAAGAGAGAAACTGAAGTGAGAGATGAGCTTGAGCTCAAAAAGATATGGAGGACTGAGAGTTAGGGTTTTGGCTGGCCTAGTTTTCTATTTTGTGTGCATTGTAGACTTGATCATTTCCCAAAATTTTTACATGAATAGAAAGCCTATCTCATGGGATTTCAAAGCCCCATGGTGGCAGCCCAGATCGCAGTGCATAGGAAGTGCAAAGATGAAACAAACAAGGTGCACCTGTTCAAAGACTATGACCATGAATTTTTGAAATGATGAAGGGTTCAGAAAATATGGGTTGTAGGAGTAGATCAAGAAGCTCCAAGTGAGCTGGGTACTGTTTGACTATGGTAGACAAGAGGGAAAAGTGAAGATGGAGGTGTGAAATGAGTTCATGCACTCAAGCCAAGTTGGACTTGAGCTAAGAGGAGTGAGAGGGGACCTGTAGGAGTAGAGAGGTGAGCTAAAACATGCTAAGACATGCTCAACTGCACTCTGATACCATGTGAAAAACACGGATCTAGAGCATGGAGGCTATGGTGGTTCATATAGACCAACTCTTGATTCATGAGTACTTAGACATTACATGAATTAGGATTGACTGGAAGTACAAACACAAGTGAATTGAGTACACTAAGCTGAAGAACAAAATGACAATGACATTGCATTCATCATATATGAAAGTGACATCCAAGTACAATGTTATATAGAATAGGGTAGGTTGGCAGTCTTCCTCTCTATGCCTATGGGATTCAAGTAGCTTGCATATCCTCTGCCCATCTGCTTCATACAAAGAGGTAGCATGGATGTGATTGCAAATCTCAAGAATAAGCACAGTCAAAGAGAGCACCCACCCATCGACTGATTTCTATGGCCCCACTACAGCTCTCCTATACCTCCCCAATTGGTCCCCAGCTCATACATAAAACACATATGATACATGCTCCACTGTTTTAACGAATCATTCTAGGTGATATAATTTATCCCTCAGTGAATAGTTCTCAAAGGAAACAAAGCACTAACCTTATAGCGTAGGGTACCTCAAC
Organism: Lygodium microphyllum; assembly: GCF_053477565.2. NCBI lineage: Eukaryota > Viridiplantae > Streptophyta > Polypodiopsida > Schizaeales > Lygodiaceae > Lygodium > Lygodium microphyllum. The sequence continues at coordinate 15,476,779 of NC_141152.1, forward strand.
TCCTCAATGTAGGTCATCGTTCATGAAAACAATTGCTATACATCCAGATATGATGCCATATGTTGCATGCAATGCAATTGTGTATGATTTATAGTGCTCAAACAATTCTTTCATCAACAACCATCATTGTAAAACGAGATTGTTGTGTAGCATAGGGCCAGGACCGAGCATGCTCGTGCTACTTGATCCCCTTAATTTTCAAAACAACATGTTGTATATGCCATGCATTTTAAAAAAAAGAATTCAGTGTATTATCAATACTTAACAACTCCCTTCTCCCTACCGCTTAAGGTTGTGCATTCTTGGTGGTAGGTTTAGAGAGCAAATTTTATGTATTTTTTCTTTATAAATGTAATACATACCCACTTTAACATAAAGATATCACCCTCATGCCTCAATCTTATTATACATTCACAAACACAAATGTGGTATTTTTCTATTTTTTGGATGTAAATTTTTGTTCTTAATTTTTTACTATTTATTTATTGATAAATATCAATTTTTTATTTAATTATTTGGACTAATTAAGAATACTAAGAATTACTTTTATATCACATTCCATCCCATGCAAACACCATATACACAACATAACCCAAAAAGCTCATGATTTTCTTAAAACTGCAATGTTGCGGGTTTTGCATGTTTATAAAGAAATTATTAGATGACTGATTTTGCTTGATTTCCTTAACATTTGTAATAGATCTCATCATTGACAACCTAACACATTCATTTTCAACCATTTAAACAAATGTTATCATAAAATAATTAAATTTATGACTAACTCATAGAATCGTACCTTATATCGTATGTATCTTGTGATTAATTAAAGGCCCGTTGACACTTCCCAATAGCTGGCTAATGCTCCTTCCAACTAAAATCTATGCTCCTTCATGTTTCAACATCATTCCACCATAAAAATCTCACATCTCAGTCCACTCTCTTCTCTCATAGAATCAACCATGTAAATACACAATAAGAGGAGGGAGGAGAGAGGAAAGAGAAATACTAAAAACTAAAATTTTCATTTAGTCAGCCATTTTTTGATCCATTTGAAGCGATTAAAAGCATGGAAATTCGACATCTCACCTCCTTCTTGCCTCCCCCTAATGCCAATAGGTGCAAAAAACCATTTTTGATGGAAAAATGGCGTGCCAAAAAAATGCCCCCCTCTCATGTTGTGTGAATTTTAGGCTTTGTCTTTTTAATCGAGTCATTAAGCTTTAATTCCTAAAATATCTAGTCCAAATTTTGGGTTTTCACACTATTTGCAAGTGGGTTTTTGCATTTTGGAGGCCCAAACAAACTCGGATTTGAGATCCAACTATACACATAGCTTCACAACATCGACTATGAGGCCATTGCACACTATTTGGATCTCGGATCACGTAGGTGCTTTAGAATGCCAAACCTTGCGAGGATTTAATGGGGGGTCAAATGACCTCTGATTGACGAATTGAGACTTGCGTTGCATTCTTGACATTAAACTCTACTTACAAAAACACCAGCTTTGACCATCTGGACTCGTTCCATTTTTCATGAAAAATTGGTCCTTGGCACCTCTCCTGGGCCTTTTTTGTGCTATAAAAATTGGCTCTAAAATGTGGCTCTCATTACCCAAAGACATCTTTTTGACTCGAGATTTTTCTTGTAAATTTTTATCTCTTTTGGACAAGTATATACCCATTTGAACAAGTATATGTCTATTTCTAGGTATTTTTTAATTCCCTCTAAAGGCTTTAGTTTTATCCCAAATTTTGTGTACTCTTCTCTTTCCCTCCAAAATATGGTGTTAACCTCAGCAGCATAAGAAGAAAGCGGAAAAAGTGGAAAAGTGCAAGTTGGGACCTAAAAGAGGTGGCCTAAAAGGGAATCAAACACAACAGAAGAAGTAAAAAGAGAAATGACCAAAGGTGCAAGGGTAACCTTAAAAGCTAAGGCAAAGGCAAAAGCGCATTTTTAAATACAAGGCGTCCCTAAACTTTTTGTAAAAGAGTGCCAGGCTCCCTCCTATGCAAATTGTAAAGGTAGATGGGCGGTAGAAAGAAAGCTAGAAATATAAGAGGACAATGGGAAAGAGGGCCTAGGCCACGGCTAGTGGCCATGTAAAAAAGGGGATAAGGGGATGATTGCCCAAAAGGGATTTAGGGTTTTGTATATAAAGTTGAAAAGTGAATGAGGAGCTCATTCTTTGGTGTGTGGCAAAGTGGACTCATCTTCTTCTCTTGTTCTCTCCTTCTTGCTTGCTTGTGTGTGCTTGAGAGAGGGAGTGTGAGAGTGTGAGGGAGTGAGTGTGTGAGGGTGAGGGATCAAGGAGAAGAAGCTCTCCATCATCTCCTCTCTTCTTCTCTTCTCTTCTCTTCTCTTATCTCGTGCACGGCAATGGAGGATGGAGCTTGAAGGTGGAGGCTTGAGCTTGCTTGAACTTGCATCAAGAATCATGGAGCTACCGATGTGCTTGAGAGAGGAGGCAACTCATTTGGGCATCAAGATAAGCTCATTACATCCCAGTAGGATCGAAGGTACATTAGCTAGGCGAGAGATGGCCATAGGTGTTTGCTTGAAACACTTAAACAATAAGTGGTTTGTGGGTCTTGGTGGTTGAGCATGAGCTCGCCTCTACATTTTGGTTCTGTTGTTTCCAAGATCAATGGACTCAAGCTTGAGCACTTGCACACCTCAAATCGAGCAACAAAGTAAGGGTTTCATCCCCGAACTAGAGTCTGAGATAGGAAGGATGTTTTGGGTTTGTAATCTTTGCAAACAAGTATTTTTGTTTTTTGATGATTAGGCAAGTAGGAGGAATCATTTTAGTTTTCTGTTTTTGATTTTTGTTGCATTTAGAGTAGGTTAGGACCAAGAAATTGAAGGAGAAAAATTTGGGGTTTTTGCAGTTAAATAGGCCCAAATCAGGCACAAACAGGGAGAAAAATGGAAAAAATGAGTGCTTGGAGGTGTTAGAATCACACGGAGAGTGATCAAGTAGATTAAGGGTTTAAGACCCTAGGAGGCAAAGGGAGACCTTATTTTCAAGTTCTGCACAGTGGAGAGAGAGAGAGAGAGAGAGAGAGAGAGAGAGAGCTTATGTAGGACTTGGTGCTTCCAATGAATCGATCCAAGGCCACATGAGTTGATTGCTTGGATTAGGTGTGTAGAAACCTTTTTGTGCATCTAACCTTTAATTCTAGTGAATCTTGCTAGTGTACATGGCAAAAATTGGTGGCATGAAGCAATTTTCATTCCTGTGTTTTACGTGCCGACCAAATCGGATGCGATCCGCAGGCATCTAATTCCCAAAATTGGACACTCAAATGCTTGGAGCTCTAGACTTGACCGTCCGATTGGCTAATCAGACCAACCAAAATCTGACATCTCAAGAATCAAACCACTACCACATGTCCGATCCTGAGGATCGAATACTTGGACATGATGATCTTGAAAATCGGACTCTCGGACATACTCAATTCACACCAGCTTGACTTGTCCGATTGGACATACCCTATCTGATTCCCAGAATCGGACATCCCATAATTGGCAGACCATAAAGAATCAGACGCATGTCAGATTGGACATTGTAGAATCAGACTCTATAGAATCAGAACAGATTTTGACACATCAAAATTGACAAGATTAGCACGTTTGGAGTGAGAGAGAATACAACTCGCAAGAGGGGAATTCACCAAAAGCCTTACAGGAAAATTTAACCCTAGAAATTGTAGCCAAATGGCCAAGCAGTGTTGACACTCATATCAGCATATTCGACACACTTAGAGCCGTAGGCCACCCAGCAAACCCCATTTGACCCTGAGCAAGCTAAACACATAGTAGCACAAACCCTAGAGACTGGAGAAAGCGGCCGATAACTGAGCGTAAAGCCCCATTAGGCTGAGAACTTGGGTGAGAACTACAATTGTTACTTTGTATTCACACCCACATTGTTTTCCAACACTTAAAGTACACGTAAGAAAAATTGAAAGCCTGATTTTGCATGGTGTAGAGAAGTGAGTATGCACACACACACCGAGTGAGTTTAATTGAGGACTATTTGTAAATGATAAGGAACTCACTCAGACCTAACAATCAGAACAATCTTTCTAGTAGGAAAAGACCCTAAAACATAGTCGGGTGATTGAGAACCCCAAAGTATAGGACGAAGCACGGATGTGACCCAAGAGTCAGACACGTTGCAAGGGACGACACCATTGGAGGAGTGGATCTACCTGACTTCATCAATCTCATTGACAACCTAGTGGATTATGAGACCGCAGATATGGCAAAGTCAAGCACTAACCACAAACATGTCGAAGAGCTTGACCTAGGTAGTTTCCTGATAGAAATCTAATGGCTAGTCACCAATTATGACCTATAAACCCGGATAGACCACCACGATAGGATGTTCAAGGCTATCATAGCAGACCTCGAAAGGAGAGGAGACTAGCACAGGAGGATTTGTAGGACATAATGACCTACAATCAGGAGCACCAAGCCATAAACTTTTTGCAATAGAACATAGAAATGCACGAGATTCAGCAAGTGCTAGCCCTAGCAAGTAGAAAAAGGATAAGCCTTGATGCAGAGAGGGAAAGAGTGCTAGAAGGGGATCTCATGTTGTGCAAGCTTCTTATGAAGAGACTTCCAGACAACTCATCCAACGAAGAGCAGAGCACCGCTGCAATTGCAATCTCATTGCTTGCAAGTTTAGGAGTCAACCAGGGCTCTAAGACCCAATCAAGAATTCATGTAGTGGCTAAGAAGTTAGATAAGTACTAGCCAAACGATGACCCATATGATTTCTTAGAGTATTTTGAGCAAGTTTGTAAGGCCAATGGCCTCACCGATCTTACTTTGCACTCACAAGCTTTCAGTCTATGCCTAGGAGATAAGGTTAGAACCTAGTACACAAGTCTAGATGTTGCTGAGCAAGCTAACTTCAACAACCTCAAGAGTCTCTTCATTAAGAGATTCTCTGAGCTTTGGTACTCTGACAACCTTGGAGGTCATAAGAGACTACGTCACCCGCATGTAGAGTCTCTACGCAATAGGATCCCAATTGGTGAGCGGCCTACCGAAAGAGTGGTCTCCATAGTCTTCATCAATGGGATAAGAAGTGAGGAACCCTACAAGGCCTTGGCAAGAAATTCGAGCTTGTAGTGAGTCATGCTAGCTAGGGTCTTTGATGAGGCTATTAGAGTGGATGACCAGCTCAAGAAGATGAGATCAAAGAGCTCAACCCAAGAGGAGACAAATGCTAGAAACTCTGAGAGAGTTTCAACGTCAAGTGAAAGATCAGGCCCAAGTACTAAGGATAAAGGAAAGGGCACGAACGCAAGTCAGAAGCTAGCAGAGATGAAGACGGAGCTAGCCAAAATACAGGAACTGATGAGATGATCAACACAAGCTCACGTCCAATGCATGTATTGTGGCAGAAACCACCTACGAGCCGACTCGAGGTCCTGACCTTGTGCCAATTGCTGTAGGTTTGGTCACAATGTTATGCTTTGCCGAGTACTACTGAGGAGACTCTTGTACTTGCAACCATATAAAAGCCTTACCTAGAAAATAGACTACAAAACTTTTTCAGGGAGGGGAGCCCCATTGGCTCTTGTGGCTCCTAATGACGCTAAAGTAGCCATTCCTAGGATTGGAGATCAACCCTACACGCATACCTAGACCACCTCGACCCTCGTAACCCATCCATCGAGTGATGATCCAGTCCATTATGTGGAGGAGTCGAATGAGCAAGATCCTGATGTGTACCCTTATGTCTCGTATGACAAAGAGGGCAATGCAATCCTTATGGATTACCGACCTATACTGGTGATGGCTCTAGGTAGAGAAAGAGGAAGAGGCTTGGGAGGGTAGACCCAAGAACCAATCGCTATTGGACTTGTGGACACCCAAGACATATTTCCTCATGCAACCCTGAACGGGAGCAAACTAATCAAGAAAAGATTGATCTTAGATGTCCAGAGTGTGGAATCACTCACATGTTTATCGATTTCCCTAGGCGAAAACCACCCTCTAGCACAACAAATGAGCCATCTACACCATCAAGGTCTATTTGGAGTTGAGACATTTAATGGAGAGGACATACTGTTGAGAGTGGAAAAAGATTGAATTTTAGACTAATTTTTGTTGTTTATGAGGTCTGGATGATTGATTTTTGATGGATTTAGAGTGATGTATGGTTGTTAATTAAAGTGTTGGAGAGTGTTTTGGATGATATTGATTATTTTTTGGAAGTTCATGATGATTTTTAGTGGAAATATGAGGCTCTGTGATGTTCTGATAGGTTCTGTTAAGGTTTTGATTGGTTCTGATATCCTCTGTATAGCTTCTGTTTTGTGCTGATTTTCTTCTATATTATGAAGCATGGATTGATGATTGATGGATTTTGAAATCTTTTGAAATCTTATTGAATATTTTTTGATAGTATGGAATGGTTTTAGTATGAGTTATGAGGATTTGATATTCTCTGATGACAATCTGTAACCCTCTGTAAACCTTTTGTAGAGCCTCTGTCTTTGCTCTGTATCTGTTCTGTTCCTGTTTTGTATTGTTCTATAGATCTTCTGTAAGTGTTCTGTAGAATGTATGTGTGACTTTGGAAAAGTTTTCTAACTTTTGGAAAGGATGAATCTAAGTTCAAAAGAGCTAAAATAAATGGAAGAAGCAGCTGATGAAGACTAAAGAGACGACTGGAGTGATAGTGACAATAGTGAGCTACGAAGAGATACTGTAGTGGCTCTGGTGCCTCTTCATATCAGATATACCTCTTGGGAGGTGTATCCACGACCTAAGAAGGATTATTGAGAGTCATTATTAGAGTATTGCAGTAAGAAGATGATATACTATTGAGAGAGAGAGAGAGAGAGAGAGAGCCAGAGATAGCAAATTCTATCAAAACAGTGTAACTATATATGAGAGATTGAGAGAGAAAACTATGAAGACATTGAAAATGAATACTATGTGATTGATTTCCATTCAAGAGTGGTGTATTCTTTTATGTTCCTTGTTCTATTGAAGGATTCTATGAAGATGTTGAAGATTATGGTTGATTCTATCAAATCCATGGGAGATATCTACTATGATGCTCCATGAAGAATTGCTGTCTTCTTTGTTTTGGTCATCAAAAGAATGAAATAAAAGCTTGATGATGTTACAAGATAGATTTTATTACAGTAGAATCCCCTTTTCCTTGGTCTTCCTCTTGGGGCTCCATGTTTTTGGTGCGCAGTCGGGGAAACTTGCCATCAACAAGCATCAAAAGAGACTGAAAATGAGAAAAATTGCATTGCCAAGAAGAGAAGAGTTCAATGGATGTTTGCAAAGTTCCTTCTTTCACTGAAGAGTTGGAGATTCTCATTATCAAAGCCACTTTCCACAAGAAGTTTCATCCCACAATGGTGAAAACATATTATCATCATGATGCATGCTCTATGCGGTAGACTATTTCCTCTTTCTGTTGAAGCAGCAGAAACTTGCATCTTGGTGGCAAATTGTTTGGGAACGAACTAAAGAGCAGAATCAGAGAGAATGACTATCCATGGAAGATTTGGTATTCATTGAGAAGTTTCCAGACATCATTAAGTGGGAGATTGTGAAGAAGCTTCAGGAGTCGTGGTCTGTGGAGGTTCACAAAAACAAGAAGGAAAAGAGTTAAAATTTGTTCATGGATTCTCAACAGTAAGATACGTGGGATGCTTGGTGCACTGACAATCTTTTGTTTGTCCAATTAGCAACCCACTGGAAGTTGGTAGATAGAGTTTTTTTCACAACATACATTGTTGAGACCCTTAGAAGATGGCATTATTATAATGGCACAACAACGATCCTAAGAAGAATGAGTTTTGATACTTTCAGAACGGAATATCTCCCCCTCTGTAGTGGTTTGAAAGCCGAATTTAGAGAAGTTGAAAGAAGGAAGTAGAGGAGATGTTGGCCAAAGAATCCTCTAGAGACTGAAGCCCTCTTTGATACTATTCTATTGAGTACAGAACAAATGGTTGGAGCCAAGCCCTTGATGAATGACGCAATCAAGAGGCAAGCATTAGAACGAGTCCAAAGGTACGTAAGAAGAGAGAAGGCAAAAATCAAAGCTGAGAACAAGCTTGTAGCAGAAGCTTCCTTTGGCGCCCTAAAAGCACTCTTTACACAGAAGTTTCCATGGCGACTCAAGGTCCCCTTCCTAGTCAGATTCGTCCTGGAAATATTGATGACAGACGAGCAAATGTAGTCCCATTGCCAATTTTTAAGGGAGAGTACAATGAAGACCCTAATCTTCATGTAGTAGAGTTTATAGTAGCATGTGTGGCTAACAATGCTAGAACCCCTGAGCATTGGTTAGCAATATTCCTCGCCACTTTCAAGGGTACGACATTTCAGTGGTATGAGAGACAAGCAATAGGAAATTTTGGAACATGGGACAACCTGAAGTTGGCCTTCCTCACTAAATTCAAGCGTGAAGGTTTTGAAGAGTGGATGCAAGAGAAGTTCATGAACCTAAGTCAGTCCTTGGGAGAAAGAGTAGAAGCTTATGTCTTGTGAATGGAATCCATCCTGAAGAGATGGACTAATCATCATTTGGACGAAGGAATCCAGAAAGGAGTGTTTCTTAGAGGCCTACAACCAGAAGTTCGCAAGTTTGTGGAATTGAGAAGACCAGTCAATCTGCAAGCTGCAGTGGAAGGTGCAAGATTATATGACGAAGTTGAAGTAAGGTTATCAATGACTCCAGGAAGAGGAGTCTTACCTCCTCCCATGCCAGGAATGGTATACCCAACAAATGCAATCCCAGGGACAGTTCCCTACCCCTATCCCCAGATGTAAATAGTGCCACAGTATAATGCACCTAATCCACTATGGTCACCTCAAACGACAGTGCCTCAAATGATGGTTCAACCACAACAACAGTGGCCTCAAACAATTCCTCCAATGGCAACTCAACAACAGTGGAACCCTACTAACTAGAATCAACAATCCCAAGTCTCAAGAGGAGCTCTGAATTAGAGCCAAAATAGAGGACCCTCTGGATCGACCCAACCAGTGTATGCAATAATTACAGAAGCTTCCCAAAACCCTACTACAAGTACTTCAGGAGGTGAAAATCTGAAGGACTACCTATCCAATTCAATCGTGCAAGTATCAAGAAAGAGCTTATGGATGTGATTACAGAGCAGCTAAAGACGTTGAAGGTGAATACCACCAATATTATCACCTCTACGGGAGGAGAGATGTGATGCGCTCTAATACATGGTGTGGAAAGTGTCATCAAGCAGGACATTTAGCCACTGAACGTACCCAAAAACCAACCATTCCTGGAGCCTTCTATTCCTACTGTTTGCGGAAGAACCATACATAGGATATTTGCTCTCTGAAAGAGATGCACGAACGAAGACAGAAAGATGAAAATGCAAGATTCAACTTGCTAGAATCCAAAATGACAACACAAGATATTGGACCAAAGCCTAGGGAATTTGGTCCTAATTTTGGTCCAAGGAGGTTTCCCTCCTAAAGTTACAGAGGTCGACAGTTTGGTGGTGATCAAAGATCAGAAGTGGAATGTTACAGGTGTGGAGAAAAGGGTCATATCTCCCCGAATTGTCATCTATGGATTACAAGTCCTTATGCAGCCGATGCAAAGGAGAAGGCCACACTATAAAGGACTGTCTAAGTCCAGCCCCTGTAAAGGCCAATGGCACTGATAGATAACAGAAGGTACAAGAGCCTACCTCCAATTTGGTAGAGTTGGAAGTTGCCACTGTCACACGTGCCAAGAAGAAGGAACCAGTTGTTCAGAACGAAAATAACTCTCCTGCCAAGACTGTGAAGTTCAACCTACCAACAAAGGAACAGAGCAGTACAGGACAAAACAGTGCAGTACAGAGCACTGCAGTGCCACAGAGAGTCACAGAGACAGTCCTAGAGACAGGACCAGAGGTCTAGGAGATAGATGAGACAGAAGCACCTCCAGCAACAGAAGAAGTGTCGATACTGCCATTACTAGAAGAACAAGAAAACATGAAAATGGGAGTATCCCCATTCCCCAGCAACCTGGAAAAGCCCGTGGATCCTATCAAAGATTATGACTTGGTAAAAGACTTATACACTTTTAAACCAAACTTAACATTCTGACAATTACTGATGCTGTCTCCTAGCTGCCGAAAGAAATTCAAAAGCATATTGACAAGAAGACGTGGATTAAGGATTGTTCCTTCAACATTGACCAAGACCAATAAGGCCCCAGAGCCTATAAAGAAAGTAGACATGGCTAATGCCTTCCTAGATCCTGGAATCCCAGAGATTAGTGTATGGATTGAAGGATGCTTTATTTTAGATGCATTGATTGATGGAGGCTCATCAGTAAACATAATGACGGATGTGACAATGAAGGACTTAGGGTTGCAAGGAATTCAACCTACACAGTGGCTTATCAGATTGGTAGACCAAAGCAGAATTAAACCATTGGGCATCCTTCCATGCGTAAAAACAACCCTTGCAGGAAAAGACTATTGGCTGACCTATCTGGTGGTCAAAACAAATTCTTATGGGACCTCATACCCTCTGCTATTGGGAAGACCTTGGCTTTTTAAAGCGAGAGCCAGGACAGATTGGTTCAAAGGAACCCTGACCCTAGGCAGAGGACCCAACAAAGCGGTCCTAAAATTGTATGGATCGCAAGAAGGCAATGGATCCACATCCATCGAAGTCATAACTGACTCCTCTAACGAGGTAACAAATGGTACATCAGAAGATGAAGAGGCTGTTAAACAGATCTTTCCCAAGAAAACAGAGGCATAGTCCCTAATAGTGGGCACTGTAAGTCAACTACCATGGGAAGCAAAGTCCTTGTTCATGGGAGAATACCTCCTTCCTCAACTCTAATTGACTTCTAAAATCACCTCTGACAGTGAAATAGAAGCATGGATGTATTGTTCTCCCTATTACATGGTAGTCACAGAGATAATAACAGAGACAGGGCAGAAGCAGAGTCAAAAGCAGTAACAGAGGCAGAAGCAGAGTTAGAAGCAGTAACAAAGGCAGAAGCAGAGTCAGAAGCAGTAATAGAGGCAGAAGCAGAGTCAAAAGTAGTAATAGAGACAGAGCCAGAGACAGAAGCAATAACAGAAGCAGAAGCAAAAGCAGGTGCAAAGGCAGAAGATATGTTCTTCTTCTACAGAGCCTCTACAAAAGCAGAGACAGAGCCTCCAGAGGAAGAGGATGAAAATGATGAGGAAGAAAACGAAGTAGGTTATGAAAGTGCAGATGAAGAAGATCCTCTGATAGCGGAAGATCTTGTTGATGACCCTACAAAGACCTCAGAGGCCGAAGATCTCGAGGTATTGGATGGAATGACCATGGTTCCATTTTGGTTGACCAATGGACCACAAAGTATGCAAAATTTGCATAAGCAATGTATCAAAGATATACAAATTAAGTTCACTACTGGCTCGTGTCACCCTGACTATTCAATCCAGAGAAAAGATGATGATGATGCCCCCTGCCAACAGAAGTCAGAATCATCAAAGCCTCAGCTTCTAGAAGGTCCGTGCTATGTGACATTCCTGGATGCATCCTCTGAAAATGAATCCCTACGTCCAAAAGAAATCACCACTCACACAGAAGAAAACAAAGCTCTGATACCCTTCCAGCAACCTCAACAGACAAAAGAGTCATCTGTTCAGAAGGTGGACACTGGTTCTAGTGAAACATCAGACGATGACACTACTCCCTTGAAAGAGTCAGACCTCTATCCAAAAGCAATCTATGGGACATTTATCCGCGAAATGGAAGGTAAAATACAAGTGACGTTCGTGGATACTGATGGTACTAAACGTCATCTGAAAGTGGACCTCAATCTTCCAGAAGAAGAACTAGTGGTCCTGCGAGATCTACTAAAAGAGAACTTAGACGTGTTTGCTTGGTCGTACAAAGACCTAAAGGGGTTTGATCCCACAGTATGCTAACATCACATTGACGTAGAGCCTAATGCCGAACCTGTAAGGCAAAGACAAAGGCATATGCATCCTAATTATTCTACACTGCTGAAGGTTTAATTATTGAAACTTCTTGAAGCTGAGCTCATTTATCACGTGGCTAACAGTGAATGGGTTTTGTCCATTGTGGTAGTACCCAAAAAGAACTGGAAACTTCAAATATGTGTAGACTTTCGAAAGCTGAACTCGAAGACAAAGAAGGATCATTTTCCTATCCCTTTTACAGACCAACTATTGGACATAGTGGCAGGTCATGAACTGTATTCTCTCTTGGATGGATTCACCGGATATAACCAAGTGCAAATTTTAGAAGAGGACAAATCCAAAACAGCCTTTACCACAGAATGGGGAACCTATGCCTATAGAGTGATGCCATTTGGGCTTTGTAATGCTCCTGCCACCTTCCAACGAGTAATGATAGTTGCCTTCCAGAATCATCTTCATGATTTCATAGAGGTGTATCTTGATGACTTCTGTGTCTATAGCTTAATTCGTAAGCATTGGGGACACTTAGAGCAATGTTTTGATAGATATCGAGAGTATGGGATTTCTCTCAACCCTGACAAATGTGTCTTTGGCGTCTCATCGGGAGTTCCTTTGGGCCATATTGTCTCTGCACAAGGGATTGCAACAGACCCGGCGAAGATTGAGAAGATAGCCGCTTTAACAGCACCAACAAACCTGAAGCACTTGAGAGGATTTCTTGGCCATGTGGGCTACTACAGAAGATTTATTGCACATTTTGCAACCAAAGGCAACCCCTCTGCACAAGCTTCTAAGGAAAGATGTGGATTCCCTTTGGACTGATGACTGTGAAGAAGCCTTTAATACCCTAAAACAATGCCTTATCCAAGCATCTATCTTACAACCCCCTAATTGGATGAAGGAGTTCCATGTGCACACAGATGCATCAATTGAAGGACTAGGTGCTGTCCTATGTCAAAAGGGCCCCTCTAAATTAGATCAACCAATATATTATGCAAGCTGGAAGGTCACTGATAGGGAACGGAACTATACAGTGACAGAGCTTGAGTGCTTGACAATGGTGTTTGCACTAGAGAAGTTCCGACACTATCTATTGTCAACGCATTTCAAGTTCTACGTGGATCATGAAGCCCTGTCCTTCCTGATGAACAAAGCAGATGTTAAAGGACTACTGATGAGATGGTTGCTCCTATTCCAGGAGTTCAATTTTGAAGTGGTCATTAAGCCTGGATGTTCCCATGTCCTAGTCGATCATCTATCACGGATCCCTCAAAAGGCAAAAGAGGAACAAGAGGATCCAGACCTTCCTGATGCTTCCTTGTTTCTAGTTGAAACAATTACTCCCTGGTATGTAGACATAGCCAATCTCCTGGTAACTCAACAGTATCCTCCTAGCATCTCAAGCCGTGAGAAGAAGAAGCTTCTGTTAGAATCAGCCCCCTACACCTTTCTAGGTGGTGCACTGTACAAGAGAGGCAAGGATGAAGTGCTGCGAAGATGTGTTGCAGGGGATGAGATTCACATAGTATTGAAAGCATGCCATGACGAACCATGTGGTTGACACTTCGCAGGAGAAGCGACAGCCAGGAAGGCTCTGTTAGCAGGATATTAGTGGCCGACCCTCCACAAGGATGCACATGACTGCTACAAGAGATGTGATGCTTGTCAGCGAATGGGGAAACCCACCAAAACAAGTGCCATGCCACTGCAACCTATTCTTCCCCTAAAGCCATTCAAGAAGTGGGGGATTGATTTTGTGGGTCCCATTGATCCACCCACCAGACGAAAGCAGAACAGATACATCTTAGTATGTACGGATTATGTCACAAATTAGTGTGAAGCTAAAGCCCTAAAGTAGGACAATGGTAACAGCGTAGCCCTGCTCATGTACAAGAATATTATCACACGTTTTGGCAATCCCCTCGAGCTGGTAAGTAATAGAGGTACTCGTTTCTTGAACAAAATCATGGAGGAGCCGATGGAACTGTGTAAGATCTGCCATCGCAAGTCCACTCCTTACTACCCCAGAGCCAACGACCAAGTTGAAGTCACCAATCACATCTTTTTCTCGATCCTGACAAGAATGATTGCTGCACATCGCCATGACTGGGAGGATCGGCTTATAGAGGCCCTCTAGGCATACAGAACCTCCCATAAGGCAACTACAGGACAGACCCCTTTCTAGCTAGTATATGGTATAGAAGTCGTCTTCCCTATTGAGCTGGAATTGCCCTCTTTGCGAGTGGCAATTAAAGAACGCTTGGGAGATGATGAGTCACTGCAATGCTGCCTCCTGCACTTGGAATGCATGGATGAGATATGGCGGATGGCCCTACAGTGTATGGAGACCACTCAAGCACGATGCAAGGCCTATCATGATAGTTTTATCAAGCACAAGGAGTTCAAGGAAGGTGATCTTGTCTTAGCCTGATTCGAGATTTGGCAAGTTTCCTGGCAAGCTTCAACAACGGTAGATGGGCCCATATAAGATACTTGTTGTCAATCCTAATGGCTTCGTTCACGTGCAGACCGTTGATGCCTATGATGATCCCTTCCTGATCAATGGCTATTGTCTGAAGAAGTACTTCCCTCCCTGGGGATCTTGACAATCACAGTCGACCTATCCTCTCCCTTTTGGGCACTGCACTATCCTTCTTGTCGTGCTTCTGATAGCCCTTATGATTCTCCTCATGAGGCGGTCTCGTTCTGCTAACCCCTCGCAGATACATCTCAACCCGACCTTGTTCTCTTCTCGTTTGATCCAACAACGGTGGCGAGGTTGGTCCTCAAATATGGTATTTCTACCATTCTCTTTCTTAACGAAAAAAAAAGAAGGAAAACAGAAAAAAAAAACAAACAAAACTGTTATGGGAGAAAAGGAAGAAATTTCCTGTCATAACAAGCCTCGTTCCAAGAAAAGGTGGAAACACCCTTGGACAGCAAGCTGACTGTGGAAAAGGTGGTAACACCCCGCAGTTCAGGATAGCTGACTCATCAACAGCAGAACCTTTTCAGCAAGTAATTTGAAGCCACCTCCCTTGGTGCACTGTCTCTGCAATATTAGTCCGTCTGGCCTTCTTAACAGATGACCCTTCTTACAAATCATTGACATATGAGATTTGTAGGCTACCTCCCTAGGTACACCTCGTCTTCAATATCCTGATGACAACAATAACTGACATGATCTTCATCACCAACCCCTTGAGTGATGTGAGCTTTCATCCCAACAGGATGGGGACATAAGTATGGGCTGCCCTCTGTATCTATCAATGAGTGTGAGAGAGAGGGTGGGGTGAGTGACCAGTCTTTCCCTTCCAATCAAATGAGAGGTGTGATGTGTGAACAGAGCGTTGCATGCACCGGATGGATCTCTCAATGCACAATGCATAATCTGTTCCTGTGCACTGCACCATAAGGCTCCCTGCCCTTCCTTCTTGCACTGTATGCCGACATAGGGTGGGATGCACAATTGCACCATCAATTGCGCACAAGGCATACAAGCTCTGCACAAGTGATAGTGAGGATTACATCAATGGGTTTCAGGAATGGACTGCCCTCTGTATCTTTCAACAGAGCGTGGGACAGAGGGTGGGTTGAGTGTGACGGATGTTTCTTTAGTCAATTATTGAGAGGTGAGAATTGAGGGACGTTACGGCAATTGGAGTTAGGTGCGTTCCCATTTCCCTCTGCACCCATGAGGTGGGTCTCTGCCATCAGCACATGACACGTCACTCTGTTCTGTACACAGTACTGTAAGGCTCCCTGGTCTTTCTCCTTGCACCTATGCCAGATGGGTTGGATGCACTAATACACCATCAATTGTGCATCCTGGCATACTCTCGCACTATTCCCTTACTGATTCCTAAACTAGGTGTGAGCTTTGGGTTTCCATCATTATTTCTTCGAGTGCTGTTAGTAATGGGGCGAGTGACTGTTTTTTCATTCCATTTGAGTCATTGTGAGTTGAGTGCAATATCCCTCGTCATCAACGAATTTCCTGCGATTCCTTCCACCAGCTACCTCCCTGGGTGCTGTCACGTGGTCCCTGCCACCAAGGGCATTGGATGTGAGCTGTAAAGACCTTGGTACCTGACAACGATACAAGACGCAACCTTGATAGTCGACATTACACCTTGGCAATATGGGCCAAGTTTTTCTAACCCTACACCTTCTGTTTCTCAATGACGGTCATGTCTTAAGTGTGGGGATGTTCATGGTTGGTTTGATGTGTGGTACTAGGTCCTTGATGTTCGGTTTACCATTCCTGTTAAGGTTTTAAGTGCAGGGACACGTCCCTACGCGTCTATGTTGCATACCCCCATCCATATACCTGCTGTGATCATGCATCTATGCCATGACTTCATTTTACCCTGATGGGGTCCCTTCCCCACTCCTTTGTTTTATTTCACTCTGTTCTCGGAGCTGTTCCTTGACCGTTTGCCCTTATCCTTTGTTTTATGAATTTTTTATGTGACCGCACCCTACGTTCACTGAGACTCACATCCAACCTTACAGCCCTATTTGTCCCTTCGAACTTCCCATTTTCCCCTTTTACTAACCCTTGTTCTGATAGCTGGTTCTTGAGTTATTAAATTTTGAAGCAATTCCCGTAAATTGGACGGTTTTCCATGTGAACGCATCTTTATTGCTTCGGAACCCTAATCTGATGTTCCAACCCTACCCTACCCATTCCCCCTGACATTTCTCCTTTTTACTCCATGTCATTCCGATGCACGGTTCATCCGTTATTAATTTTTGCGGGTTTTCATAGCCCTTTCGTACCTATTTTTTACATTTTCCCATGTGAACATGCCCTATTTTCATCGAAATTCCAATTTAATTTGATAGTCGTGTCCCGCCAGTCTTTCCCCCACTTTTTTCTTTTTCCTCCTCCCCTCTTCTGACTGCTGGATTTTTAGTTATTAATTTTTTCGAGTGTTTTCAAGTGTATTTTTTGTGTTTTTTTAATGTAAACCCCTCCTAATTCCCCCCCAAACTGAGTTTGATGTGCCAGCCCTGTGAATCCCTTTTCCTCGGACATTTTTCCTATTTATCGCACTTCGTTTCGGCAATTGGTTCTTCTCATATTAATTTGCGAGTCCATTTTTCGGTTCATTTTTGGGGGTTTTCCCATGTGAACGCCTTGATTTTGCCCTGGAACCAGTGTCACATTTTTCTATCATCTTCTCCTCGTCTCTCGGCACATTTTTTCTTTTTACAGTTTTTCGATCTGACGTATGGTTTGGGTTTTATTAAATTTTCTTCTTTTTTGCCATGTAGCCGTGTTTCTCGTGTCGTGCATGAATGCGTCTATTTTTGGTTTTACATGCCTTGGGATGCCCCTATGGCCTCTGTGACTCGTGTGTCGTCGTCCTTGCCCCGTCTGATCCTGCCGATGCAAATTTTTTTACTCCTGCCCGATGTATGCGCGCGGGACGGGGTGCGCTCATTTTTACCAACCATAAGAAAATTTTAAAAAACAAAACCACACCACAAAAAAAAAACCAAAAAAAAAACACAACCCTAATAATTAAAAAATTATTAAAAAAGTAAAAAAAAACAAAAGCAAACCACAAACAAAAGAAAAAGAAAACATAAAAAAACATTTAAAAAAAACACAACACAACACAAAACAAAAACAAACACAATGACAAAATAAACAAAAAGAAAAAGAAAAGAGAAGGAAAGAAAAAAAAGAAAAAAAAGAAAAAACAAAAGAAAAAAAACCAATGTACCTGTCGGGTGGCTTTCTCTCTCCTCCACGCTGCTGCCTGGTCTTCCACCGCCTTCGCCTGGTCCTCCAGCGCACCACTCCTCCCTCCTCCACCCACCTCCTCCCCACCACTACTCGCTCCTCCACGCCTCCTCCTCCACCCGCCTCCTCCCCACCACGCCTCCCTCCTCCATGCCTCCTACTCCTCCTTGGCCTCTCCTCCACACGCCCTTCCTTCCCTCTCGTCGCCTCCTGCTCCTCGCCCACCCTCCTCGCCCTCCTTGTCCACGCCATGTAGCAGTGTTTCTCGTGTCGTGCATGAATGCGTCTATTTTTGGTTTTACATGCCTTGGGATGCCCCTGTGGCCTCTGTGACTCGTGTGTCGCTGTCCCCGCCCCGTTTGATCCTGTCGATGCAAATTTTTTTACTCCTACCCAGTGCATGCGTGCGGGACGGGGTGCGCTCATTTTTACCAACCATAAATTTTTTTAAAAAAACAAAACCACACCACAAAAAAAAAAAACACAACAAAAAAAAAACACAACCCTAATAATTAAAAAAATTATTAAAAAAGTAAAAAAACCAAAAGCAAAGCACAAACAAAAGAAAAAAAAAACAAAGAAAACAAAAAAAACATTTAAAAAAACACAACACAACACAAAAAAAAAACAAACACAATGACAAAATAAACAAAAAGAAAAACAAAAGAGAAGAAAAGAAAAAAAAGAAAAAAAAGAAAAAAAAAGAAAAACAAAAGAAAAAAAACCAATGTACCTGTCGGGTGGCTTTTTCCTCCTGTCCCTTCCTTTCCTCTTCTACGCTGCAACTCCCCTCCTTTCCTCCTCTTTGCTGTGACTCCTGTCTCCCTTCCTTCCCTCCACGCAGCCATCCTCTCCCTCGCTCTCCTCCATGCTGCTGCCTGGTCTTCCACCCCCTTCGCCTGGTCCTCCGGTGCACCACTCCTCCCTCCTCCACCCACCTCCTCCCCACCACTCCTCCCCACCACTCCTCCCTCCTCCACGCCTCCTTCTCCACCCGCCTCCTCCCCACCACGCCTCCCTCCTCCATGCCTCCTACTCCTCCTTGCCCTCTCCTCCACAGGCCCTTCCTTCCCTCTCGCCGCCTCCCGCCAGCCCGCCGCCTCCTGCTCCTCCTCGCCCTCCTTGTCCACGCCACCCCCCCTCCCCCCCCGCCTTCTGCCTCCCCACCCCTACCTGCCTACCCCCAGATTTGGCCCCCCCCCCCACCACATTTTAACCCCCCCCCCCCCCCTCCCCACGCCAGATTTGGCCCTACACCCCATTTTTAACCCTCACCCCTAGTTACCCTAACCCCACCCCCACCTAACCACAGTTCCCCTAACCCCACCCCCACTTAACCACTGTTACCCCTAACCCACCCCCACCTAACCACTGTTACCCCTAGCCCACCCCCACCTAACCCCAGTTACCCCTACCCAAGCCCCTTTTCCCACCCCTACCCACTTATCCCCCTCATATCCCCTTTTCCTACCACCCCCACCCATAGCAACCCCGTCGACCCCCACTTTCTCACAGGGCACACCACATTCTCCGACCAACCCCTCCACGCAGGCATCCTTGCTGTCGATGGTCTCGTGTGTGCATATGTTCGCGCGGGCCCCGACGTGTGCATGTCCGTTTGTGAGCTGCTAGCGGGCATTTATGCACGAGGACGCGCCTCCGACTTGTCCGTGCGGTGGTGTGTTGCAGTCAGTCTTTCACATGCAGTCATTATCAGTTGTTCACATGCAACTCGGGTACTAACTTTTAATTTCAAAACCCTAAAAACACATAAAAATAAACTTAAAACACAAAAAAACTTCAAAATTTCATTAAAATTCATTTAAAATCCAAACAAATTGCAAAACAATTCCTTAAAAATTTTCCAACATCGCTGAAATCATTTGCACTATTTTCTAAAGTGGTAGTTAAAGAAAATAAATTGCAAAAAAATCAAAACTTCAAAATTCTTTCAAAAATACATGCAAAATGAGTAAAATTCATTAAAATTTAGTAAAAATTCAAAAATACTTTCAAAAAAAGTTCAAAAAATTTCACAAATCCCCTTGCCCCTTTTGCCAATAATTTCTCAATTGAAAATGCTTTCATAAATGGCCAAAGTATTATTTGAAGCCAAAACCCTAATTTTAATACCTCACCTCATGAAAATTCATTTCAAATTCACAAAAGTCAGCTGAAAAATCATGGATAAATTCAAACACATTGTTGACACTTGTTGGATTGCTGAAATCCCACAATTACACTTCACAACATATTTATGTGTCCTATATCCCGTTTTAATCATTTAAAAAAAGAAAAAAAAGAGAAAAAAACACACAAAATACAAAATCAAAACACACCTATATTACAATAAAAAAATATAATAAAAATTTCACCCAAAAACTAATGAATATTTCCTAAATCAAATGTGATCCCCTTAGTATTTCTTTGATATTTATTTATTTAGAGAAAAAAAACTAAGGTGCTGTATTTTTTTCCAGTCAATGGTTTTAGCTTTTTTTGACTGGATTCCTTGCATTTGGGACTACTTAGTGTGCCTTCAGTCTCTTGCATACACATCCCTACCAAGTATCTATTTTTTAAGCTTTATTTATTTTGGTCATCCCTTAACCACAGTTAATTATTAAAATGAACTTTATTCACCCACTTTTTCACGTGTGCTCATGCTAAACATAAATTTTTCTAATAACTTAAAATTAACCCCCTATTCACTTTGCACGTGCTATGTGCGCCTCACAAGCACCTTAATTTATAATAACAAATGAACTAGTCGTCACAAAAAATACGCGCTGGCAAAAAAGCGCTCCACATTACCATTAATTTTTAATTAATGAATATGCATTTAGAGACCCTAGTCTAGGTATCGCAGTTCGGGTTTCGTGAACACACCATATCACCCTCATAATTTGTAATTAAAATTTTAAGAATGAACCGTCTTTTTCTTATTAAGGTTTATAACTTAGTAAAATTTCACCCATTGTTAATAATTTCTTAAAATGAACCCTTCATTAAAACCATTTTTTCTCACTGCACTTTTTTCTCCCTTTTTAATAAACACGCTTCGTGAGATGGGCACATATAGTCCTCTTAGTTGAAGTTGTTGGTCAAAGTTCTGGTTAGGTCCTCATTAGGTTTTTAAGGTATTATGGTTTGCTTGTGTGATACGATTACAGGTGCAGTTTGTAGTTTTTTTTTTCTTTTTTGCCTGATACGGGGTCTTGGGTGCCTATTTGTTGCATCGCATAAAGTTTTTAGTCGCATATGTGTAGAGGTCATGCCGAATTTTTTCTAGGATGTGGATTGCTTGGGGTGGTCAATTAGTTAGTTACGTTTGTGTGTGTGCTTCTTTTAATCAATTTTTTTTAAATCGCTATTTTGTTGTTTTGCAGGCATTCTTTGTGATTGTCTGTGTTTGTGGTGTGTGTTTTCCGAATGGCACCTCACGCTCCTCCTCCTATTCAGTATGTCCCGTTGATCAGTAGGGATTATTCTCCCCTACTGGCTTTTGAGCTTATAGCAAAAGCATGCCTTGCAACTTTCGTGGCTGCTTCACTCCCATTGATTCCAGACGATCCATCCCTGTGTGATGAGTTTCTTGCATCATACAGTAAGAAGTTGGTGTTAGATATGATCAATGCCCCACCCTCATTAGGTGCTACCAATGATCCATGGTGCTCAAAGTTGTAAGGCCCCCATTATGAGGAGAAGCCAAATGTGAGCCCGGACATTGGTTGAGTCCTGACTTGTATATCAGATGAGGTCTATGTGACCGGATGGCAAAAAGGTGACTGTTGTGGGTCTAATCTTTGGGTTAGACGGAGTGGTTAAGCTGGTAGCAACTCGAGGCACATTGCATTGAGTTGCGTGGTAAGGGAGTTAAAAGGGGCCCCTATTGTGGGGTCCGGGGGCCGCGGAAGCGGCCCCTGGCTGGGGGGTCCCAGGGGGGCCAGCGGCCCCCCTGGCGGGGGTCCGGGGGCAGCGCCCCCGGCCCGATGGTAAAGGGAATATTCCCTGGAATATTCCCTGGCCGACTAGTGGAGGCTCATATGGTAGGTCGGTCAGCAGGCCGACCTAACGACCTTCGCGGGCTATAAAAGCTAAACCCCTTCGCAGCCATCTAACACTCATCTTTCACCCAGTCAGAGTTATTGTTCCAGCTAGCCTTAAGCTCTTCACCTATCTTCTGTCTAGATCGCCATCTAAGCTTCACACAGTGGAAGCGCACGGGTGGACAGAGCCATCTTTGTATCAGTTGTTTGGAGTTAAAGAATTTTACTGATTCTCCTCTTATCTGTTGTGTACTCTCTATCTCTTTCTCAGATTCTGTTCGCTGCGCCGTGTAATATTTTACAGTTGGGCCTAGTTCGTGGTGCTTCCATGGTATTGACACCTAGAGGGTTAGGGAAGGCTTTGTCTCTTCCCTACAAAGGAGAATCCTTCGTTACAACCAGACAATTATTCTCAAATGATGAGATTCTCAAGGTGTTACAAAAGCAGACCAAAGAGGTCCTTGATGTCAAGAAGGTGATTAACACTTCAGGAGTGTCTTTTTCCATGATCACTGATCCTCTTTGGAAGTTAGTCTGCCAATTTCTCCAAGACAGGTTTATGCCTGCCAAGACACCATCTCACTATTTGTCCAAAGAGCCCTTCACAGCTTTCAGGATGGTGTTAAAAGGGGTTGCCATTGATTGGAGTACTTACCTACTTACGAAGGTGGACCAACATTTTGTCAAAGTGACCAAAGGGAATGTCACAAATGTCACTTATGGTTCATACTTATATGCTTTCTTGACATATTCAGGCCTTAAGAAGGGTGTGCTTCCCCCTCCTCCATCTGATCTAGTACCTCCCCCTCCACCTTCAGAGGATTCAGAACCCATTGACATAGAGGATCTTGATTCCCCTCCTCCATTGGTCATTAAGCAAAAGTGCTTGAAGCGTGTAGCAGATAAGACTCCCTCAGTCATTCCTTCAGTACAAGTTCCTGCTACCTCTGGAAGTGACCTCCCTGCCTACCTCACATGCAACAATTTATTCAGGGCACATCAAGAGATTCTTTGAAAATATCAGTTCCTTCGCTGAACAGTTTAGTGTTAGGAGATGCCATTTCTTTCATTTGTAATGACATCCAGAACTCTCAGTGATAGCTTGTGTTCAACAGTTATATGCTTCTTTTTATGAAGAAATGATGCAATCCAAAGACCAGTTGCATAAGGAAACCTCAGAGTTAGCCTCTGCTAAAGACACTCTTGCTGATCTATTTAAGTAGATGGAGCAGTAGACACAAATGATTGAGACCCAAAGAGAAGAAATATCTTCTTTGAAGATTCAGTTAGTAGAAGCTCAGTCAGAGGTCACTAGAGTTTCAGAAGAGAAAGAGAAAATGTCCAAAAGCTCAAGAGTTGTAGACTCTTTTAGATATGAAACTGTCAGCTTTGCAGACTGCTCACCATACATTGGAATCACAAGCCTCCAGATTAAGCAGTTGCAGGACCAACTGACACAGTCACGGTCCATTTCTCCAAGCCCCAATGTTCCTGTGATTCCTTCTATCTCTCAACAGGACTTGGAAGTTCTCCAAAGGCAGGTCACATTGTGCCCGTTGTTTCAAGATAAAGTGGAAAGATTGCAGTCCAGGATGGATTTGTTATGGTATACATTTGAGCACTTTTAGGAGTATGTTCCTTCGGACCATTCCTTTTTTGTCCACTATCAGTTATACAGAAGTTGGCCTTCTATATGAAGCTTTCAACGATGGATCTCCCTCTTCTAGAGGATGGTTGGAGTGGGGCTTGGTCTTCTGATTTGTTGATAGAAGTTGTCCATATGGTCTTTGAAGATTCCGTAATGATGGATACCATGTTGTTGTCTTACATGTATCTATGAGGTGATCTGTTGATTTCAGATGATGTAGATCTGGCTTGGTGTGTGGGGGATGTGGTTTTTCAAGCTGTCTTATATGTCAACTACTTGGAGTTCAGGATAGATAACATGTTCCAGTGTTATTCTTCTAAAGTGGCTACTTGTCCGGACACTTCATGGCATTCAATGATTGATTCTGTGGTCATGAACCAACGTCAGAATATAGCTTCTACTTATGTGCAGAGCACTAACCAACCAAGGGTGGATCTCCTAGCTTATCTTTCCAAGAATCATCCATTTGATTCATCCTTCTTTGATGCCTACTATAGACGATTTGTTTTAGGTCCCTCTGTTCCTAGCCTATTGTACTACCAACAAATGGCCCATCGCTATGATACTTATCTTTCCCTTTATCAATTCAACTTGGCAACTATCTTACCTCAAGGTTTTCCTCAAATTCCTATATTTACCTATTGTTCTTTCATTGAAGATCGAGTCTTTTCCCCTTCTCCTCCATGCCCTTCTCCATCTATCCATATACCTTCTACTTTTCCTGCTTATCAATTGACACCTTTCCTAACTGATTCACTTAAATTTTTAGCCACTCCTTCTTTAGCTTATTCCTCCTTTTATGATTTTGCCTACCCATCTCTTTATCCTCTGTTACTCATTCCACTTCTATCTCCTGCCACTTCTATTTCTCAACCCCCTCAGTTGGTTAGTGGGTATGAAGGATTTAATTAACAAATTCTGAGAAGAAGAGGATGGAGCTCAATTTATTCTCTCATGGGACCATAGATTAACTGGCCATTAATTCCAAGGGACTGGACCACTGCTAGTCAAGCATACCAGAATTACCTCCATTTTTCTCACCAATATTTACAATCTCTAGATCCTTCAGTGAGATTGCCAACTCATTTTTCTTGGTACCTAGCATATATGCATAGGCATTCCCATAACAATCAAAAGGCCATTCCAAATATTTGTATGAATGTCAATGTGAACATTGATTCCCAACAGTTGGATGTCCTATATTTTCATGCCCTATATCTACCTAGTAGATACCTTGTTTTGCTAGAAAGGATGTGCTTAGTGGCTCTGGTGCCTCTTCATATCAAATACACCTCTTGGGAGGTGTATCCATGATCTAAGAAGGATTATTGAGAGTCATTATTAGAGCATTGCAGTAAGGAGATGATGTACTATTGAGAGAGAGAGAGAGAGAGAGAGAGAGATGTGTTAAAATGGGCATAGAAACCCACTGTAAGCAAGGGAGTATAAGGGCAGATGGGTGTGAATATCCCTAAGGCCAAGGGAAACCCTAATCCTAGCTGGCAAAGGGCTATATAAATAGCCTATGGGTCACTATCACTTATGAGAGAGTGTACCCAAGTTGTACTCTAAGCAACTTAGTAAGCAAGATTTCATTCTTGTACTTTGAGCTTTTCTCTCCCTCTTGTGCACACATTCTACTGCTGCAAACTCTGATTCTCAACATGGTATCAGAGCCATCTATGATCCCCTCAGCTTCCCTTAGCATCAGTCATCACTAAGTGCACATTAGCTGTCATTTTCTTCACTCTATCCTTCTTTCCTCCATAGCTGCCTGCAACCTACCTCCATTGGAGGACTTGAGGAGGACAAAGGAGGCCATATTAGCATGAGACTTCTTCTGGAGATCTTTTCCCCACATCAAGGCGCAGCTCCCTGTCAGCTCAAACACTGACATTGTCCACGCGTGAGGCTAGCATTGCCAACATTCGAAAAAATGACACAGTCTGGACAGGCGCAAATCTCGGGTTGAATCGTGGGCAGCAGGCGGCGCAATCCCAGCCACTATCATAGGGGTTTGATAGCCCCCAAGTGGGCTATCCTCAGCTAAGAGGGCTCTGGGAAATTCCTCTTCTGCTGGCTGCTGCAAGCCAAACCCTAAGTGTGTTTTTTTGGGCAGCCATAGCCAACAAGCTCCAAACTTGACATTTTGGGTTTTTTACACTCTCAGCTTTATTAACAGTGATTCTAATCACTGAAGTAGAGTCTCTGAATCCTATTCCAGAGTCTAAAGCTCTTGGGCATGATTAACGGACATCATCAAGCATTGGGAAGTCGACTTCCAACCGGGTTCCATTCAAGCACTTCACTAAGCTTGACAATAGTGTTCTCTTAACACTAATCATAAATCATGAGTTGAATAGCTTGCTAGGCATTCACTAAAACCCAGTGAGTTTTTATTCATCTTCATGTATTGTTGTAAAGTTATGTCTAAAATGAACACATAGACCATTATGCACAAGAAGTGTATTGCATACAGTAAGTGACATTGTCTCAAGTACTTTGGTCAGTAAAATCAATAGCATGAGTGCCATCATACTCTCCTTGGAGTCATCAGCAACAAGCATTGAGATCATAGACAAACCGTGTCCAACACAAGCTTCATCCACTAAGCCGTACCACAAGGAGGAGCCTGAAGTCCAGTCTAGGTTTACTTCATTAAAACCTAAAAAGACTATTAAACCACGGAAGAAGTTTGCACATAAGAAAGGGCCACCAAAGTCATACCTGGAAATATTACACTTGTATGATTTTCAGCCTTTCTCTTCATTGCAATTTTGACTTCACTTTGTCTAATTTGCTTCTGCATTTAGTGAAAGGTTTGTAAGGGACTAGACATTGCCCTTGTCTTAACAAGTGGTAAGACCTTCCCAATGACCACAACATATGCTGATGTCCGTCCTCAAATTCGAAAGTTTGATGGTAAGGATTTCCATCCATGGCAGGTACTTATAAAATACAAAATGATGGAGAGAGGGTATTGGCCTCTTATTCAAGGCAGTAGAGTTGTAAACTCTGCAAATATGATTGATATAGAGGATGACCAATGGGCTCAAGCAATCATAATGCTACACTTAGATGAATCCCTAATTCATCATGTTGATCAACTAAACACTGCTAAAGAAAAATGGGATGAGCTTGAAAAGCTCTATGGAGCCACTGGGAAGAATACTAAAATCTTCCTTAAAATTGAATTCTTTAGCTTGGAATATCGTTCAGGAGAAGATTTGGGAAAATTCATTTCTCATATGAAGGCACTTATGGCACAGCTTGCTTCTGTACAAGCTCCAAATACTTGAAGAAGATGCTATTGCTATTCTCCTAAAAGCTATAAAACAGGTGTTTCTTACTCTTGTAACCACTCTCACCAACATTCCAGATCCTACTTTGGCAAGTACCATTCAATCCTGTTTGGATGAAGAAAAGAGGAACCACAAAGAAAGCAGCAACAATCAGGCAACTTCAAATTCCCGTGAACAAGTATTAGTTCATACAGTTCTCACTAAATGTTCTTTCTGTAAGAAAAAATGACATCTTGTAAACAACTGCTGGAAGAAGTATCCCGAGAAGATGAAATGTAACAAATGCAAGGAGACAGAGCATATAACAAGTAAATGCCCCAACACTCCTGAAATAACCAAAGAATTGGTGGCCAACTATGTCTCCAATTCATCTGAAGATCGACTGTTTTGACTATTTAAATCATCTACCTAAAACAACCTTGTAAGCCTGATTTATAAAGGCATCCAAAAAGGGGGGGATCTTTTACATGTCTTGTAACCCAATGCCACCCTGGCATTGAGGGGGGGTGTTAGAAAATGGCCATAGAAACCCACTGTAAGCAAGGGAGTATAAGGGAAGATGGGTGTGAATAGCCCTAAGGGCAAGGGAAACCCTAACCCTAGCTGGCAAAGGGCTATATAAATAGCCTATGGGTCACTATCACTTGTGAGAGAGTGTACCCAAGTTGTACTCTAAGCAACTTAGTAAGCAAGATTGCATTCTTGTACTTTGAGCTCTTCTCTCCCTCTTGTGCACACATTCTACTGTTGCAAACTCTGATTCTCAACGAGAGAGAGAGAGAGAGAGAGAGAGAGAGAGAGAGAGAGAGAGAGAGAGAGAGAGAGAGAGAGAGAGAGAGAGAGAGAGAGAGAGAGAGAGAGAGAGAGAGAGAGAGAGCCAGAGATAGCAAATTCTATCAAAACAGTGTAATTATATATGAGAGATTGAGAGAGAAAACTATGAAGACATTGAAAATGAATAAGGGGTGATTGATTTCCATTCAAAAGTGGTGTATTATTTTATGTTCCTTGTTCTATTGAAGGATTCTATGAAGATGTTGAAGATTATGGTTGATTCTATCAAATTCGTGGGAGATATCTACTATGATGTTGCGTGAAGGATTGCTGTCTTCTTTGTTTTGGTCATCAAAAGAATGAAATAAAAGCTTGTTGATGTTACAAGATAGATTTTCTTGCAGTAGAATCCCCTTTTCCTTGGTGTTCCTTTTGGGGCTCCATATACCCATCATGTTGCATGTCATGACCCATGCGTAGACAAAGTAGGCTGTCATATCAGTTCTAGGGCCTAGAAACTTAGATGCAACCTCAATCGGAAAAAAAATTGTAGGCAACGGAGAAAGAAAGCTGACGCAAGGGTCACGCTAAAAACTAAGAGTGCCATGATGCTACCTACCAGAAAAAATGTGACAGATGCATAGGAAAAAACATTAGCTCCAAAGACAATGGAAAAGGGGAGTGCAAAGATTGGAAAGTACCCGAAAGCAAAGTGCCAACTCGAGGCCATCAAGAAGGCCAAGGAAGGGGTGAAAGAAGCCCAGGAGCACCTAAAGAATGCTGAGCCCATATTGAAGATGAGATCGATGATCTCTCAAGTGTAAGCATGGCAGTCTTGCCTCCACAACCAAAGTTGAGAGACACAACTGTGCCACAAGTAGTGCCTCTTAAATAGAACCTACAAACTATGGGCCAGTAAATCACTTAGGGCCATTAGCTAAGAAGCGCAGAGTTAGGAGAGAGACAAGGAGTCAACGATCTCCTCACTACGCTAGTGACTATCCTGGTGATAGTAACCCTAGGAGATCTGCTTAGACAGCATCCAACGCTATGGCAAGAGCTGAAGCAGTGGGTTAAAAGACCAATGGAGCAAGGGGCAGTTGATCTACATGATCATGTTACAGTAACTCAGACACCCAATTTGACATTGCACTCAGTGCCCAAGTCCTTGCACGTCAATGCTTTTTGGGAAGGCAGCAAAAGGCATATAGTCTTACCAATCCTAGCCCTAGGAGACACCATAAGAAAAGGAATTTAGATACGGGAGCAAGAGTTAGTGTGCTGAGCCATGCAGTACTCCAAGACTGGGGTAACCCGCCTATTGAGAATGCTAGATATGTCACCCTAACCAATGGTATGAAGGTGCAGCCATTTGGAGTGTTAAAGAACTGGCCCTTGAAGATCACAAGAATCCTATTCTCTGTTGACTTTATAGTCATGAAGAGAGTGGGCTATGACATCCTATTAGTGTAGTAAGAGTAGAGATGGATACATGGAAGACCACACCAATCGACATGGATGCCATCTCCACCATGCTAAAGGGTGATGTGCAGATTAGAAACTCTTATGGGCCACTCAAAAATTAAATCTCTTGCTTAAAGGATGAGCAAGATTGGATGCATGTACTTGCTACAATCAATCTGCCATTCTTAGATGAGGAAGAGGAGTATAAGCAAGCTGTAGAGAAAGAGAGAGTGCCCAAGAAGGAGCCTAGAATGCCACTCTGTAGGGTGGCCAGAAGCCCTTGTAGCCAATCCAAACCTGTCATGTTCCATGTCCCTAGCAATAGGCCAAAACACCAAGAGGTCTTGGATTACTTAATGGGCAAGTTAGCCAGCAACCCTACTACTAGCTTGAAACTTCTCAACAATCTCTTAGATGAACCTAAGTGGTGGTGGACTAAGGTGTACAACTTGAACTTAATGTACAATCGGGCCTTAGTCACCAATGAAAAGGAAATGTTGCATCAAGAATTAGGAGATGATCAGCAATCAGATGAGAGTAGTTCTTATGACAAATACAAGGACTGCTACTCCTTTAGTGATGAGAGCAACCTCCATTGCTACAATCCCTTGTCAATATACGAGTAGCTACCATTATGATGATTGAAGATGGGTATGAGGAAGGCATAGCTTTGGCTTACTTGCGCATGACCATTATAGCCTAGTAAACACATCATTGATGCATTGATCAATTAGGGCACTGACTTTAATATCTTGACTCATGATCATTGGAATCAAATCGGCAAACCACAGTTATAGCCCACTAACACCAAACTCAGCCCATTTGGGGGCTGAGCATATATACTTCTAGAAAAGTCCAAAGTTGCAGTCTCTATCGAGTCAGAAAGATTGCCCACCATGGTCTTTTATGTGTTGCCAAACACAAAAGATGTGGACACACAAAATCACTGTTATGACAAACCTTTAAGAATAAATCTCACTATAATGTCAACTACAAGTCACAATGTATTCACCTGGTCATCGGTACTGTATGAATCATCATAGCTTTTAGTAAGGGTTGTGCAACTCCATCAAAACTTGCAAAGCCACTGATAGAGCAACCCACCCCAAGCCTAAGGAGGGGGGTTGTAACTCGTCACAACCTACAACCTCAAAGTGAGAAAATCATTGAAATCAAAGCCAAGGCCCATGCACCACAATTCAAATGGATGCCTAAACATCAAGGCCACCACCCAAAAGTGCACAATCACGACCTTGCAAGTCTAGGAACTCATATTTGAGACCTAAGAGGCAAAGAAGAAACTATAGGAATCGAAAAATGGTTAAGCAATGATGGGTCTCCAAGATCTTATTGCAAGCGCAGGGCTAGTACGAGGGAAATACCTAGATATGGATGCCTAAAGCCAAAGTTGCCAAGGGCACTACTCAAGTGCCACCCTAAAACCCATCTATGCGAGATCGAACAGAAGTCAAGGAAGTAAGGCCCTAAGAGATCCTTATACCCAAGCCTATAGAGCCCACAGCTACTAAACCCATAGAGCCCATGAGCACAAAGCTACCGGCACTACAACAAGTTCATCAACCAAAATTGCAGCCAACTCCCATTGACTCTCAATCACCCCCAAAAAGCCTAGTGACCCAGCTACTTCTCAAGCTGAGTGTAGCACATCCTCTGAAATGCACACCCAACCCATGGTTCCTAAGGATGCCATTAATCCTAAGGACCCATCGGAGGATTGGTTGCCTAGAAGCTCCCTTGTCTAGCCAGCAGGTCTTAAACCATCTTATGAATGACGATCTATCCTCACATTGGCTAAGGACCTAATTGAAAGCACACGGATGACCTGGTCACCTACATCAAGCACTTAGATGCCACTTTCACTCTACTTGCTAAGAGCTATGAGCTCTTAGACCTAGGTCTACTTGACCCATCCTTAGCATTGGAAGTTTGCACCATGCCATGAACCTAGGAGAAATACGAATTCTTTATGGTGAAAACTCCCATAGTCATAGAGGAATTGATCACCGATGCCAAGATATCTTGAGACCAAGCCCTCAAACAATGGCTAATCACCTTCTATAGTAAGAGCAGAGTTACTGCCACAAGCCAAACCAAGCTAGCCAATAATGACTTGTCTTTTTTGAGGAAGTGGTATGCTCTCAAACTCAACTAGGAACAAGAAGGCTGCCAAATCATGACCAATGCTGAGCAGCGATGTGCCATTAAGGCCTCCAAGTACGATCCCACTTATGTAGCTCCAACCTCCTATAGGGTGTTGACCACCATTCGTGATTGACCCCTGGAAGAGCACATCGTGACCATCGTGACCCACCCATACTTAGGCCAAATTCAGATAGAGGAAGAGTTACACATTGCTCTTGCAGGATCAGCTTTGGTGACTTCTCACAGATGTTCTCACCTACATCACTCAAGTAAGCATCTGTCCTTTTGACATGGACCGTTATATTAATCTCAAATACAATCCAAACTTCTATGATTGGCTCATACGAAAGTGAATCACCACAAGCTAGCATTGAATGCCCTTGATCCCTCAAACCTTAATACTAGGAAGGATCCTAGCGCAAGGTGGAATCAAACATGCGAACAAGTAAGGTGAATGAAATGTGGCAAATGAAACCTCCATCATTGACCAAGAGTGGAAGAGAGTGGATAAAAATCAACTCCTGACTGATGAAAAGTCATAAAATCTTTGGAATGAATGGACTGATTTAAGGAAAAAATTCTATTCTTTGTAATTAAGCATGTTATTCTTCCTTAGAAAGCATAATCAATTCTTGCTCACCTTTGTGCAATAAATTATCATGAGAACATTAATGGTGAACTATGACATTATGATAGGTACCCACTATGGTAGGTCAAGACAAAAGTAGCGAACTTCCATTCTCAAAGGAGGAGCAAGAAAAAATAGCCTCTTGTTGGGGACGAGGGCTTATAATAAACTCAAATTTAGGTATTCCTAAATCTAGAAGAGATAATGGTGGAGAAACCAGTCATCTAGCAACTAGTGAAGTAGTGCAGGTTGGGGAATGATGGACCTAAAAACGGGCCGGCACTGGCTCATGCACTAGCCGGACCTCGTCACTATGCACAAGACAACCCCTCGGCCTCGCGGCCAGGAGCGTCTATCAAAATCTCTGCCTTCCTAAACATTGCGTTTGTAATACGTTGTAGTCCAACTGATCCTAACCCAATATTGCTCCTCAAAGGGAGTCCCTTTCACATAGCCAAAAGGCTCGAATCACATACACATGGGGTTCCTCCTACGGCTGAATGCCGACAACCCTCTGCGACTCTCCTACACCTTGGGGATTGGCCCCTCGATGCGCCGCTCAACATTTAGACATTTCGCACAAACGTCACTCAAGGTACCAAATAAACGTATCCAGGAATGTACCATTGTCCTTACTTAATTTCCCCTTTATGATCCCACGACTAGCCTACAGCATAGGAACCTCACACTCTCAACGTAGGTCATATCCCAAAAACAATTGCAATGCATATCCAGGAGCTAACTCTGATACTTTTAATTTCCTCTAAATGATCATGCAAAGAGGTGGATGCCTAGTGCTCAAACATCTTAAAAATCAGCAGCGTGCAAGTGCAAATCATCTCTTTCATGCTTTTCTTTCTAACCGCTTTGTGCTTCGTTGCAACACCTAGCACCGAAGTGATCTTCGTGCTACTAGGTTTTAATTTTTATCATTATTATTCCGTCCTAGTTGCAATGCATATAAAATCAGCAAATTATTCCTCATGCTCAGTGTCATTTAACCATTTTTCCACAACTCTACCCTTCCCCGTTGATAGTGCATCATTATATTCATTTCTTTTAGGGTTTCCTTGTCATTTTATGTGGAGAAAGGAATGAAACACGCACCAAAACATATAAACAAGGCTGAACTGAAGCATAACTTCATGCCCCAACCTTGCTATACATCAACAAACATAAATCCTATTTTTCTGTATTTTTCGTAGCCCCAAATGTATTTTTCCCCTATTTTTCATGGTGTTTTTATCATTTTTCCCCATTTTCTTCATTTTCTTGTATTTTTTAAATTGCTGAAAATGAAAACCAGTTTGTGGGCTGTGGCCCTTAGTTCATTTGCAACAAAATTGAAAGATTAGTTGATGTGTATCGACGGTTTTCCCCATTTATATGCCCAAAACCCTTGTTTTTCCCCATTTTTATGGTTTTTCGTGTCTCGGTTCCCTATTTTCTGCTATCCCACACATGTTTTCCTGATTTTTAAATGATGAACAGCTAGAAACCAACTCAAAGCACGACATACTCAAAACTCAATCCATATGAACACATTTTTATCAACCAAATTTGCATCAAAAGACCATTTTCCTTGAAAAAACAATTATTACCGTGTCTTGCGGGTTTTTTCATTAAATTTGGCACGTCCCACGATTGATTTCCAGCCATGAATTCTGCTTGGAATCAGCAATCTACAATGGTTTTGCATTGCTCTTTCATCCCGTCAAGAATCGGCATCCATCCGGCCGTCCATCTTCATCCTATTCCTTCAAGCACGAACGGGGGCTAAGAGGAGAGAGAGAGAGGAGAGAGAAAGACTGGTTTTCTCTCTCTTCAACCAGTCCACCATTGCGGGAGCGGAGACCGGCGAATTGATCGGCACATCATCTTCATCAGGCCTGGAGGTCCATAACCATGGCTTCTTTGTGAGCCAGCAATCGATTGTGGGGGGGGGGGGGTCGCGTTTTTTCGGCGGCTGTTTTCAGCCGCCGCCCCCCCTCCATATCCACGATTTTTTGAGGGGGGGGTGCCAAAGGTCACCCCCCCTCCTTCACACCTTTTCAAATTTCCATTTTGGACCCCCTCTTGGGCACCCCGGCCGGTTTCGGGCCATCTTCCGCACCCGGACTCGGAACTTCGATCTGAAAATTCCTATGAGCTCGTCTCAACATCCCGGACAGGCCTGCAGCTTCACTGACTGGCACAGGCGCACGGAAAAATTATGAAAATTCACGGAGTGTCGCACGGGCGCCCGTCAAGCACTTAATGCTTAAAATCGTCCTAGGTCGAGCTGCCGCCTTCGTGGTTGAGCATTTTCCCCCGCATTTCCATATTTTTCCCCTATTTTTAGGCATGTTCCGGGGCCTAAAATCCATCCTTCATTGGCGACCACGGGATAGGACGACTCAGTCCGTCGAACCCACGAACATATCTGCACATAAACAACCAAAGAAGCATCAAACTGATACAAAACAATTATCACCATAAAACTCAGCACAATGCTCCCCCTACCCCTGACAGAACCAAGGCATAACATCCACAAGGAGTAGGCCTAGCATCATCTAATAGAAGATCCGAAGTGAGTCACGAACCAGCTGCTCCAACACAGCCAAACTAAAAAGAACTGTCAAAGAGGTTGCCCTAAATGGTAGTCTGAACTACTTACCAACTAAAGACAACGCAACTAGGAGCTCCTACAAGGCGAGGACTCCTATAGCCTGAGCAAAGGATATTTTCTTTCAGTATATCTCTTCTTTGAGGGTTTTGATTGGATGAACATACTTGGCATGTAAAAAGGAGGGAGCTGAGCGTAGTGACCCAAGGAGAACAGGGCATCGGTCTCAGGACCTGTCTCGGCACCCAAGAACCTACCAAGCCCTCGCAAGGCGACACTTAATCCTTTTCTAACGCTCACTTTTATTTTCGCTCCAACCTTCCTTGTTTTGATATTATTTTTCCAGCAAGAAGCCACCCCTAGGAAGACAAGGTATCGGCCCCGGGTCTGACTCGTCCCCAGGAACCTACCAGGCCTTCGCAAGGCGATGATCAACTGCTTATATATTTTTATTTCTTTGCTTTTCTGTGATAGGGGTTAGAACCCCTTTTTACACACCTTCGTATTGATATTCATCTTTTGGGATGTTCAGGATTTCTTGGCATCATTATTATTATCTTCTAGCAGGCTTCTCTAACTGCCTCACTACTAACAAGAACGCCTAGAACGGCTGCCTAGCAGGCTGGCAGAACAGGGTCACTAGGACTTCTTTCTCAAACAGGTCTTTTAATGTCTAACAATGTCTTTACAGGAGGTAATGACTACTCCAACCTCCCTCAAACATACTTAGCCTAAACTTGGGACTTTATGCCTTGGTCGCCGGTCCCCAACAAAAAGTATCCCCTCAACAAGTACAAATACACATATAACAGGAAAGAAAGGTACTTGTAAAGGAGAAATATCACCTGGAGTGGCCACAAGAAGCTTCCATCGCAGCAAAGGCTCCTCCAGGCTCCACCAAATTCCACGAACCACGAAACCTGTCCAGCACAACACTCAACAAAAACCCAATTAAACGCACCCGCACTAGACAGGAAAATGGCCCTCTTGGCCTAATGAAATCAGACATGACTTTGCTACAAAACTGAATCGGCCCTCTTGGCCTAATGAAATAAACCAATATTATGCAGAACATCCACCTGGAAACAACCATGATAGACATCAAAGCATACCATTCCCAGGGAAACAAAGGCTCGTAGCCCTAAACTAGGTGCATTAAATTATGACCTATCCCTCCTGCGTATATCGCAAGAGGTGTTCGCATCACATGGCGTCGAATCAGTCTATGGGTCCCCGATAATAAAGGTAGATGAGTCTCGCTTACCCTCTGCATCACCCAAATCAACCATCGTCTGCCAAAGAGGGCATGTTCAGAAAGCATACCCCACAAACGACCAGGTCCTGTCTCACCATCAATAGATATATCGGGACAAGGGCCACAATTAAAGAAGAGGTCCTCTTCATACGCAAGATTAGCCAATGAATCGGCAAACTGATTCCAATTCCGTGGAATCAGCTGAAAAGACACTCTATCGAATTCGTCTAGCAGGGCTATGGCAGTATGATGGTACATACAAAGGATGGGGTTCCGTACCATGTACGTCCCATTGAGTTGATTTAAAACCAACTGAGAGTCCCCTTTCACCAACAACTGGCGGATACCACCCTTCTTTGCAATATTCAAACCCATAATCAGGGCTTTGTATTCTGCCATATTATTGGTAAAATTCGCCCCGAGATAAGCAGCTAACTTCATGACAATGCGTCGTCGGGGGTCTCGGATGACAACTCCTACACTTCCTTTTTTGCATGCACCCCTGGACGCCCCATCAAAGTACAAGGTGTACGTCCATAAAGGGTTTACATATCCCGCCATCCAGAACTCTACTCGTAATTATGGTAATCGAAATTCAGCATTTTCAACGGGTGGACTGTAGGCTCCATCCCTCCATCATCATTGAATTCAACAGGGATGCTCGTCAAAAGTTGTAGGCAGTGATGGCAGAAGACCTTGATTTCCCAAATGAATGTCCCGCCTTCTTGCTCAATCACCTTGTATCCTTTGCTCCACCAAATGAGCTTTCCCTGATGATATCTTTGTTCCAAATATGGGTGTTCTAAATAAGGGATCAGACGACCCATCAACCTCTATCACGATTTCCTTGCAGATGTTTGATCGATCTTGCCTAGACCTGCAAGGCAGTCATAGCATTAGTGCAATCAGAAATAATAAGGTTTAATCTTGTTAAGATTAACCTTATTTTTAAATTCTATCCCCTCAAGGTCAACTAACAACACTGTAGATTTATTCTTTCCTATCCTAACGATCTTATAAGGCCCATCCCATTTGGGTTCTAGCTTGCCTGGGAATAATTCACGTCGTGCGTCATAATACAGAACAAGCTGTCCTTTCTTGAAGGTGTATTTCTTGGCTTTGAGGTCGTGTAGCTGCTTCATTCGGCGCTTCGCCACTTCTTGGTGCAATAAGCTCTGCAGCTTAAGCTCATCTAAATGTGCCAGTGTCGTCAAGCGCTCAAAAAGAGCGTCTTCATCGCTCAAAGAATGATTGATGGCAAACCGAATAGTCGGCAGCTCAATTTCTAAAGGCAAGACACACTCCTCCCCATATACTAACTTGAACGGGGTATGGCCAGTGGCTCGTTTGAAAGTCGTATTATAGGCCCACACTGCCACGTATAACTTTTTATCCCAATCCCGTTTCTTTTCTGAAACAATTTTGGACAGGATGCCCACAAGCTGCTTGTTGGTGCTTTCAACCTGACCATTGGCTTGCGGATTATATGGGGTTGTCTTGTTATGCTTGATGTTCCACAACTCTGTCAAACCTTTGATCACCTTATTCAGGAAATGAGTTCCGCGGTCCGACACTAATTCTTTCGGTGGACCAAACCGGCATATTATCTGCTCTAAAAGGAAACTAGCAGTTTCTTTAGCATCATCTTTCCTTGTTGCACGTGCTTCTGACCACTTTGTGAAGTAGTCAGTTGCTACAATGATGTACCGTTTTTGCGTAGTCGATGACGGAGTAATAGGACCCACAAAGTCTATTCCCCACTTCTCAAATGGAAGTATCGCCATAATAGGGGTGAGTGGTCGTTTCCTATTCTCTCGATTATCATGTCGTTGGCAAATATCGCATCGCTTAACATACGCAAACGAATCCTGGAAGATGGCAGGCCACCAATAACCTGCTCTTAAAGCCTTTTGTGCTGTAAGCCGTCCAGCAAAATGGCCACCGCAAGCAGAATCATGGCACTCCTCCAAAATGAATGGCACCTCGTCAGGCATCACACATCGGCGATAGATATCATCAACCCCTTGCCGATATAATGTACCTGCGATCAAAGCAAACTTTAACGCTTGCTGCTTAATTTTCCTTTTCTCAGCCTTAGATAATTCGGATCCCGCCTCTCCTGTTGATAAATAATGTGTTATTGCAGCATACCAGGAGGGAATAGATGCCGTATCTATTTTAAATATCATCTCCATGTCACTACCTTCAGCCACAAATTCTTTCGGCTCCCCAAAGTCCACTAGACATTCCACGATGCCTTGCAACCTTGGTGGCTTACTCTTGATTTCATAATCAAATTCCTGCAAAGTGATTAACCACTTCGCTAAACGATCAGGCGGCTGTAACTTATTCATCAATAGTCGAAGTCCCTCCGCCTTCGTATAAAGCACGACTTTCTCATAGAGAATGTAATGCCTGAATTTCTTGGTCCCAAAGACCATCGCTAGACACAGCTTCTCCATGTAGGTGTAATTGATTTCGGATACCCCCAGCTTCCGACTAGCAAAAGCAATCGGGTGGTACCACTTCTCTTCCCAAATTTGGGCTAAACAGCAGCTGATACTATACATGGTGGCTGCTGAGAATATATAAAACGCCTCACCTCTTTTAGGTGCTTTTAAAACGGGCGCTCTTGCTAGCTCTTGTTTCACATCCTCGAATGCTACCTTACAAGGGTCACCCCATACAAACGAACAGCTAAAGGACAATAAATTTGTAAGTGGCAACGTTCTTTCTGCTAAGGCGTTAATGAATCTACGGTAGTAACCAACCGAAGACAGAAAGCTATGAACTTCTTTCGGAGTGCGTGGTGGACCCATGGCAACTATGACTTTCACCTTCTCGGGGTCTGTCGCAATTCCTACCGAACTGACCACATGGCCCAGCAATAGCCCATAAGGTACTCCAAAAGCACACTTCCGTGGGTTTAGGGCGATGCAAAATTGTCTACAGCGCTCAAAGCATTTTCTCAAAATGATCAACTGCCTTTCTCTCACGGTGGCGGCCCCTAAGTCATCAATAAACACCCTCAACTCTTCAGGGGATATGTCACCGAATGTCTTATCGGCTGTTCGTTGCCACGAACCAGGCGCATTGCATAAACCAAAAGCCATCACGTGGTAAGCAAAAGTGCCAAATACAGTGATAAAAGTTGTTTTCAACTTGTCCTCTTCTGCAATTGCCATTTGGTTGTATCCTGCAAAGCAATCCATAAACGAATATATCTCCCTACCCGCTAATTGATCCAAAATCTGGTCAATAAATGGTAATGGGTAGTAGTCCTTAACTGTCTGCTTATTCAGCTCCCTAAAGTCTACACATAAACGGATCTGATTATTCTTCTTCTTTCTAATCACAACTGGCGAACACCATTCCGTGTGTTGTACAGGGAAAATCAAACCCGCTTTTCGAAGCTTCTGTAACTCTTCAAACAACCCGTCCCTTAATTCGAAAGGCATACGCCTGACTTTCTGCCGTACAGGACGACTACCCTCTTTCAACGGAATTGTATGAACAGCAAGACTGGGAGGGATGCCTCTCAACTCATCATAACTCCAGGCAAAGATATCACGGAATTCCTGGATCAAGGCCACATAGTCCTCCCTTTCTGCTGAGCTGAGCATAGAGCCTAATTTGATTGGCCGCGAATCATCAAGCGTACCAAGGTCTAGCTCGATAACATCTGCATCTCTTATACGATCTTGGGCCTCTATCGGCTCGTTCAAAGTGATCTGATAGATGTCCTCCGTGGTGGATCCCTCTTTGGACTCATCACTCGATGATGCCTCACTAACAGATGAATCTTCTAATGTCTCCAATTCTGTAGAAGATAGAGGAGCCCTCTCACTCTGCGGGGACTCAGGATAAGCATCAACCACCACACGCTGGGCACCTCTGCCGAATAACAATCGACCGGCGGGTATATCCACTTGGCAATCCGCTTGCAAGATCCAAGGTCGTCCAAGTAATACTTGGTAACTTGGCCGCCCTGCAAAACGAATCACCCTAAAGTCCAACAGGCATTCTACATTTGCAACAGTGACATGGACCTTAGTAATGCAGCCTTCCGGCTGTCTCAAACTGTCATCTGCCATTCTGAGAATTGTGGAAGTATCTTTCTGAATCGCAAGACCCAACCTTTCCATCAGTTCAGAACTCATAATGTTAACAGATGATCCCGTGTCGACAATGGCATAATCTACTAATATCCCATCGACATAGGCTGCAACCCTTGGGCAATGCTTCTCAGCATGCTCGAACCAGTCATCACCAACTCGCGCAATACCCAAAGGTTCTACAATATACCCGGTACGTAGGATCTTTCTAAATTCCTTACGTACTCCTGGGGAAAGCTTAATAAGCTGCAAAAGGTTCACATCCGGCTTGACTTCGCAAAGAGAGCCCGCCAAATCGAATTCATGATAGTTCGATAGGGCTCGCTTTTCACGCCAAACCATCCGCTCTTTAGGTCGCTGAACTGGCTTCATTGCCTCTTTCCTAACTTTCACCTTCTTCTTTGGTGCTTCCTTATCGGCTTTACTCTCTACGGGCTTCAAAGGTCCCCCTTCTAGGGCAGGATCCAAAACTTGCGTTCCTTTGTCGCCTTGTTTAGGGTTTCCGTCGACAGGCTTATCCATGTCGGCTTCTCTACCCTTTTTACCTCTTGTAAGGACAGCTCGTAGATTAGAGGTTTCAGCATCATTAACGCGTACAGCCTCAATCAAACTAACCCCACTACCACTTGGTAGTTCTTCCACCGTCGTCTTTGGTCGTTGAAGTATTTGTTTAGGCCCATTTTCTGGCTGGGAATCATTTCCTTGGGCACGATGATTAACAGGCCCTGGTTGCCGACTACCCCGCTGGAGGGAACTGATCTTACTCCAGCAAGTAGCTGCTAGATGGCCGGATTTTCCACAAATGTCGCACTTAACATTTGGGCAATTTCTTGGATAGTGCTGCCCGCCACACCATTTGCAACTAAACCTCGACGGTGCACCCTCCTCCGGGTATCTACTTCCTATCAAATTTTGTTGTTTTTTAAGGAAGTTGACATCAACAGCTATTTGTCGATACTGCTCCGTAATCATGTCGGTATAATGCTTCATCATGTCCTTAACCTCGCCAAGAACATTGGAAGAACTCGACTCATAGCCTTGGTCATTACCATGTCGCTCCATCGGCCTAACAATTCGATTAGGCACTGGTTGTTGAACCACAGGCATGGGATTAGAATTGACCGCCTGGCCTCCACCACTTGGAGCCATTTGACTGCCCGTAGGCATCGACATGCTAGGGGGAGCTGGTAATAAAGGCACATTCTGCATCATGTTCCCTCTCCCATTAGGGTTAGCCATCGCTATCCCTTGGCCACTACTGCCATTGGCTATTGCCATATTGTTTCCCAATACTAAACCCATGTTCGAATTGCCTCTAGAAGCATAGGCTGCTTGTAGTCGGGATTCCACCTCTTGTGCTCGTGTAATGGCAGTATCTATATCCCCCAAGGGAACACTACTCAACTGCAATTGGATATTAAAGTCCAAACCATGTAGGAAATATTGCAATTGGGCAGCTGCGGGGATAGGAATAGAGGTGTCCAACTTACGGAAGACCTCTTTTATCTTCTTCGCATAAGCACGAATATCCTCGTGTGGATCTTGGCGGGTCACGTTGAGTACACGCAACCAATATTGCCCACCCCTTTCAGGGGCAAACTCCCTTCGAAAAGCTCCATAAAATGCATCAATGTTCAATATGGTTCCGGCTTCTAAACCATGATACCATATAGCGGCTCTTCCTTTGAGAGTCATGTTGAAGAACATCATTAAATGCCCTTCTTCTTGAATGCGACAGTTAAACATCAGCTTTTGAAACTCCCTAATGTGGAGTTCCGCATCTTCCTCAACTAGCCCATTAAAAATGGGCAGCGGGTAACCTAGAGCCGGCAAATCTGTCGTTCCTGCTGGAATTGCAATAGGCTGCGCCATGACGAGGATTGGATTTGCACTAGGAATAGGGAACGGTGGGGTTACACCTCCCGCAATTGACGTGGACTGACTTATGGCAGGAAGGGGAGCACTAGAGCTTCCACCTTCTCCTAACTTACTGCTTGTGGTCCTAAGACCACTAGATCCACTCCCTCGTAAGGGTTCAGCACCGCTACGCTTAGGGGAATATCTCCT
The DNA here is from genome assembly GCF_053477565.2 of Lygodium microphyllum. Classification (NCBI taxonomy): domain Eukaryota; kingdom Viridiplantae; phylum Streptophyta; class Polypodiopsida; order Schizaeales; family Lygodiaceae; genus Lygodium; species Lygodium microphyllum. Next base: position 15,518,582 of record NC_141152.1, read on the forward strand.
AAAAATTTCAGCACGTCGCCTAGCTCTTTCGTCTCTTTCTTGCTTCTGGATTTCTGCTAGACGATGCTTATCACTAAATAACGGATCAAGCCCAGTATCCTCTGGCATAAACTGCTAGTTGGTCCTTAAACAACCAGGATTCGAGAACCGCCACTTTTAAGCAGCTCCCGGCAGACGCACCACTGATGGACCTAAAAACGGGCCGGCACTGGCTCATGCACTAGCCGGACCTCGTCACTATGCACAAGACAACCCCTCGGCCTCGCGGCCAGGAGCGTCTATCAAAATCTCTGCCTTCCTAAACATTGCGTTTGTAATACGTTGTAGTCCAACTGATCCTAACCCAATATTGCTCCTCAAAGGGAGTCCCTTTCACATAGCCAAAAGGCTCGAATCACATACACATGGGGTTCCTCCTACGGCTGAATGCCGACAACCCTCTGCGACTCTCCTACACCTTGGGGATTGGCCCCTCGATGCGCCGCTCAACATTTAGACATTTCGCACAAACGTCACTCAAGGTACCAAATAAACGTATCCAGGAATGTACCATTGTCCTTACTTAATTTCCCCTTTATGATCCCACGACTAGCCTACAGCATAGGAACCTCACACTCTCAACGTAGGTCATATCCCAAAAACAATTGCAATGCATATCCAGGAGCTAACTCTGATACTTTTAATTTCCTCTAAATGATCATGCAAAGAGGTGGATGCCTAGTGCTCAAACATCTTAAAAATCAGCAGCGTGCAAGTGCAAATCATCTCTTTCATGCTTTTCTTTCTAACCGCTTTGTGCTTCGTTGCAACACCTAGCACCGAAGTGATCTTCGTGCTACTAGGTTTTAATTTTTATCATTATTATTCCGTCCTAGTTGCAATGCATATAAAATCAGCAAATTATTCCTCATGCTCAGTGTCATTTAACCATTTTTCCACAACTCTACCCTTCCCCGTTGATAGTGCATCATTATATTCATTTCTTTTAGGGTTTCCTTGTCATTTTATGTGGAGAAAGGAATGAAACACGCACCAAAACATATAAACAAGGCTGAACTGAAGCATAACTTCATGCCCCAACCTTGCTATACATCAACAAACATAAATCCTATTTTTCTGTATTTTTCGTAGCCCCAAATGTATTTTTCCCCTATTTTTCATGGTGTTTTTATCATTTTTCCCCATTTTCTTCATTTTCTTGTATTTTTTAAATTGCTGAAAATGAAAACCAGTTTGTGGGCTGTGGCCCTTAGTTCATTTGCAACAAAATT